>NW_026652279.1:115669146-116062329 GCF_009828535.3 Hylobates moloch
AGAGAGGAAAGAAAGAAGAAAGAAAGAAAGAAAGAAAGAAAGAAAGAAAGAAAGAAAGAAAGAAAGAAAGAAAGAAAGAAAGAAGAAAGAAAGAAAAAAGAAAGAAAGAAAGAGAAAAAGACAGGACCTAATATTGAAAGACTGATTAAAAAAACGAGCAAATCCTGTCTGTCTAGATTCTTTTTGTTCTCTCTGGGCAGCATTTCTTCCTTCTGGGTACAGGGCAGGATCCCCTCTGTAATAGGGGTCTCATGACCTACAGTTATACAAGGTAGGTCAAAACGTAGCTTTATGGCCAGTTTTTACACAAAAAGGTGGGGGGAAAGTTAGAGTAATATTTTCAATTTTTATGACTGACTTTAGGGAAAGGGGTTCTGATTTATATTAACCCACCTTGGGAAGACAGTTTCTAGTTTCCATGGCCAGCCCCAGGGGAGAATGAAGGACCAGAGACAGGAGGGCTGGAGAAGGTCAAAAAAAATCTTATGCTTCTTAAACCTTCCTTTCGTGGTATTATTTCTGAACCTCAACAGCTTTAATTTAGATTTTTCTAAGGAGTAATAATGTTGTGCAGCCTTTTATGTGTATATTGGACATCTTCTCTCAGTTCTTTTCAACTTATTTGCCTGGAATTGGGTTACCTTTTCATTATTACACTGTTGAAATTCTTTCTTTATATATCCTGAATGCATATACTTTAAGTTTGTGGTTTGCAGATTCATTTTCTTAATGGTGTGTTTCAAGAACAGAAATTATTTGACAAAGGCAATTCATTTTTTTAGGATTAATATGTTTGTCTTATGCATAAGAAATACTTTACTATGATTACGAAGACAGTCTCTTGTTTTCCTCTAGCTTTTATGCTTAGGTGTGAGTCTTTTCAAATTAATTTTTATTATAGAATAAAGCAAGGGTTGAGATTCTTTTTGGTTTTTATTTTTGAACATGAATATCCAGTTGTTCCAACAATATTTTTTCACACACACACAGTGACTACATATGTGTGGGTTGAGGGTTTCTGTTCTGTTACATTGATCCATGTGTTTATCCTTAGACCAATAGAGCACTACTTGTTTTAGTAGCTTCACAATAAGTCTGCGAATCAGAAGTCATAGATCCTCTAATTCTGCCTTTGTGCTTTTAAATGTCGAGATTAATTCTTTTGGATCCTTTGTATTTCTGTATCAATATTAGAATGAACTTATCAATTTTGTCTTTAAAAGCCTCCTGGGATTTTGGCTATGAATGCATTGAATTTATACATCAATGTAGGGAGAAAGAATATTTACAAATATTGAGCCTTGCAATCCATGAACATGACATATCTCTCCTGTCTTTATATCTTATTTCATTTATGTTAGAAAACGTTTTGTACTTTTCAGAATGGAGATATTGAACATTCTTTAGATATATTCTTAGTGATTTTATATTTTTGGTACTATAGTAGTGTTATTTTAGTTTTATATACCAAATGTTTATTGATTAAATATTGAAATAAAATTAATTTTATGTTAATCTTGTATCATTTCCTAATTTTATTGTTATTTTGTATATCCCAAATGGTTTTCCAATACATAACTGCAGCTTTTTTCTCTCTTCATTTATGCTTTTTAAACATTATTTTTCTTGTCTAATTGCATTTGTTAGACTTTTTGGTACAATGTTGACTAGAAGAGGTAAGAACCTAGCAGACATCCTTGTCTTCTATTGAGAGAGGTAATTTCATGGGTGCAGTATTTTGAACCTCACTAGGCCACATATGAATGGGTCTTGGGCCTGGAATACTTTCTTACCAAGAGATAAAGACCCTACACAGCCTATGCCTGGCTTATCACTCAAGTATGAATATCTTTCCCTGCTTCTGGCTCCATTTGTGCTCCTTTGTTCTGCTTAACTGTGTGCAACAATGGCCCTCAGTCATGCCTCCAGCTTTCAGTATTCCAGACTCCATGTGGGAGAAGAAGGAGTTCTTTTATATGGCATGGGAGGTGTGACTAAGCTAATTGCTCTGCATCAGCTGTCATGGGACACATGTCATGTAGGACCAATGCACACTATTGGAGCTGATTTTACTGTCTGTCCTCTATGTGGGTAAAAGCTTGTTCCATCCAGTGCTGTGTTGTGTTTTTCTCAGTGACTTGAATATTAAGATGCAGTGGGCAGAAGTGTTTGGACTTTAGTACTGGGTGGCTGGCATTTCAGTGATCTTTGCTAGACTCCACATAGTTGGAGTTTTCCCCAGCTATTATTAGTATTGGTATACAAGGTTCTGCTTGATGTCTTCTTTTTTATTTAAGTAGGAAATATTCAATACTTGCTATCAACGCTGATGTTAGCTGCAGATTTTTAAAAATAGATGTATTTTTTCAGATTGAGAAACTTCCCTTCGAAACCTAGAGATTAAAATTGTTTCTTTTATTTTTATCATAAATGTTTATTTTTTTATTTTTTCTACATGTATTTTATCATCGTTATATGTCATAAATTACAATAATTAATTTTAAAATGTTAAATAAACCTTGCATTCCTTGATTAACCCCACTCTGCAATTAACCTGACTGGATCATGATATATTACCTTTTTACATATGGTTAGATCAATTTGATAATATTTTGCGTCTATGTTCATGAAGGTCACTTTTGTCTAATATTTTGCATCTATGTTCATGAAGGTCACTTTTTTCTGATTTTTTTTACATATACTGTAATGTTTTGTTAGATTTTTGTATCAGGGTTATACTGTCCTCATCAATTGAGTTGAAAAGTGTTGCTTCTTGTCTATCTTTGGAAGAAACTTCCTTATGATTTGGATTACTTCTCTAGAAATAAATGATGGAATTCACTTATTAAGGCATCTGATTCCTGGATATGTTTTTGTGTGTGTAGGTGGAGGTGTTTGATTATTTCTTCATTTTTAATATATATAATATTTAGGGTATTTATTTCTGCTTATATTAATTTTGGCAAACTTTTTTCTCAAGATGTTTCTCTATTACATCAGAGCTGTCAAATTTATTGGCATAAATTTTTCCTTGATATTTCCTATTATGTTCTTCCCATCTGTGGAATTTATACTCACGTCTTTTATTTCATTCTTGATATTAGTAGTTTTCATTTTCTCACTCTAGTTTTTTGTTTTTAATACATTTGCTGGACATTTATGAGAACAATTCATTTTCTTGAAAAGACCAACTTTTGACAAATTGATGTTTTAAAGTTACTATCTGGTTCTTATCCCATTGATTTCCACTCATATTTTTATGATTTTTAATTTCTACTCACTTTCAATTTTTTTATTTTTTAAATAAAATTTTTAATTTATTTTTAAATTAATTTGTTCTCTTTTTCAAGTTTCTTAAGAAGGAATATTAAGATCATTGATCTTACAATTTTTTTAAATGTAGACATTTGTAGCTATAAATTTCCCTCTATGGACTGCATTGGCTACATCTCAAATTTTATGTTGTGTATTATTAACATTCAATTTAAATAATATACTTAATAATTTTTATTTGACTTTTGTATTATTTAGAGCTATGTTGTTAAATTTTGAAACTTTTGGAAATTTTCTAGATATTTTACTGCATTAATTTCTAATATAATTCTTTTATGGTCACAGAACACATTTTTCAGGACTTGAATTCTTTTAAGTTTGTTTAGATTTGTTTACCTATCAACATACAATCTATCTTGGAGAATATTTTGCGTGCATGATTGGGAAAGGAATGCTTATTCTGCTCTGGTTGGGTTCAGTGTTCTGTAAAAGTCAGTTTGCCCAAGGTGATAGATGTTATACAACCATCTCAATAAAACATCATTTTTATCTAGATACGTAGATTCACTCTCCCCTACTACAAGGAGTGAGGCAATGAAGAATGGATCATGAATAACTAACTCACATTCAAACATATGAGGTTTGCATAAGAGATTTGGTAGACCAACTAATCTTAGAACTTATAATTTCTCAATTCCGAGGAATCATACCAACCTCAAAATCAAATAAAACACGATACATGATTATTTCCATTAGGAAAATGAAATCACATTATTAACTAGATTTAAGATTTATTAACTAGATTTAAGAAATACTGTGAAACTTACTATATCAAACGTAAAAGTTTGAAAAAGAAATGACTAAATTTCGGTTTGACTAAATTTAACAACAACAAGAAAAAACTTGAAAATTGTAGAAAAAATGCTAAATTACTGTTTGCCTAACCAGTATCTGTCCAAATCTCCCACATTTTAAAAAGTTGAGTGAAAAATTTGGGCAGTTAAAGTCTGTAAGATGTTAATATCTTAGCAAATAAAATTTATTTAAGTGTGTTCAAATTATTTCTCTCTTGAAATAAGTAAAGCAACTAAAACACAAACTCACATTCACATCAACATATGCACAAACAAGTCCTCCCAATCCAATCATCCCAGCAGTACTTCCACATTGTGTAGGTCTCACAGGTAATTTCTAATGAATTCTTTGTACTATAGATCTCATTTAATTAATCTTTAAGTTTATATTTGTAATTTAATAGGCCAAATACTTTTCAAAGGTGAAGCATAGAATATTTGACCATTGTGATATGAATAGACCAATCTATAAATTAAGAATAACCTCTACATGTTTTACTCAAGGGCTATCTAAGCACGAATAAGTAACAAATTGACAAATGCCATGTCTATTTTCTATTCATATTTTGCAGCGGTTGCTTGTCAATGAGATTTGTTAAACATTTTCTATTACAGAATTGTAAGCCTCTGTTTTTGGAATGTTTTGTAAAAGAGAAAATGAGATAGTCAAATTTTCCAAATAGCTAGAAGTTAATATTTTAATCACTAGTGTTTGTCCTTGTGCTTTAAAAAGGACACGGTTTTAAAATATGCAACTTTTCCCCGGCTCTAAAACAGAACACTTGAGCATAATTTAAACCTTGCCTTATTGTCAAGGTGATCACTACAATCCTCAACGTTCGGCCATTGCTGTAAGTATTATGCAGAACTGATGTCAATTGTGTTGCATGCCATCCAAAAGAGATTCTGATTGCATCAGCTGTCCTTAGAAAACAACTCTGATAACAGTCTGTCCTTGGGTCACTTGCTACTAATTATATAATTGATTACTCAATGAACATAACACTCATAAGGCAACTACAGGGTGTCAATTACTGGTCAGTGTCTTAGAGCTTCATAGATCTTCACATTAATCTCTGACCTCAAGAAGCTTGCTTTCTATTAGAGAAGAATAAAAAGCTTGTATTGGCCAACCCTGTCCAGCCAAGCCCAGCAATTCCACAAGATGGAGTATTATACTTCTATTACCCATGAGAAAAATGGGGCTATCTATAAACAAATTTCCTTGCAAGTCAGCTTTTATTATGTCAGTCCATGTTCTCCACTCCATCGTCAACGCAGTGTATAATCAAACCTTCACACTTTGCAATTGTGTTAGTTTAAAAATAATGTCTCATATTTTAAATCATGAATAAATTTTAATAGTTGGGGTTTATACAGTATATTTCATGTTTTCAAATATTTTGTACTTATTTTTACATGTTCTGTCTTTTCATATTCTTTGCCCATTTTTCTATAGGAATTTTCACAGATTTTCATTGATTTGTAATTGGCCATTATAAAAGATTGAGAATTAAAATTTTCTCTATCCAATATCCCAATGTTTTTATTGCATTTGTTCTTGACTTTTTGTTTGGATAATAACTTTCAGGCAAAATTTTAAAAATTGTGTAGTCCAATTAATCTGCACTTATGACATTTTAATTTTGCACTACACTTAGAAAATATTTGCTCACTCCATTCTTCAAATTTAAGTGTAATGGTCTTATAAATTTTTTTTCTGTACTTTTTTTAACCCTGAGTTTATTTTGTTTTCAGGGGTGATATAGAATTTGAAATTTATTTTTATGTTTTATTTTTTCCTGATAGCAAGTTTTCTCAATTCTATATTTTTGTTTATTTGTTTGTTTTGTTTTGCTTTTGAGACAGGGTCTCCCTCTGTCACCCAGGCTGATCTCGGCAAACTGCAACCTCCGCTTCCTAAGCTCACAATAGCTCTGTGCCACCACACCTGGCTAATTTTTGTATTTTTTTGTTAGATGGGGTTTCACCATGTTGCCCAGGCTGGTCTCCAACTCCTGAGCTCAAGTGATCTGTCCACCTCCACCTCCCAAAGTGCTGAGATTACGATAGGCATGAGTCACTGTGTCCGTCCTTCTCAATTCTATTTATTCTAAAAGGATTTCTTCAGGAAATGTAATATAATTTTTTATACACTAAATTCTTAGTTGAGCATCTGTTCCTGGGTTGTTACGCTATTTTATTCATTTCTCAGTATATTTAAATGCAAGTATCCAGTTGTCTTTGTTTCTACACCTGTAAACATACTATCTTATAGGGCTATTTTTTACCTATTATTCTCCTTTTGAAGAATTTCTGACCGTTCTTGCCAGATTTTTATTCCAAGTAAATCCTATGATTAGCTTTTTTGGCTGCAAACAAAAATACTTTTGGTGTTTTTATTGCTGCTGCAATACATTTAGTATTACTTTATGGAAAACTGATACCTTTATATTAGAGAGTGAAGAGAAATGTACACTTTTCTGTTCAAGCATTCTTTTACGTCTTTCATTGCATTTTTATTTAGATCCTGTACATTTTTTTAAAAGATTTTGTCTAGGCAGTTGATCATACTTTGCTACTATTGAATATGACTTCTTTACTTCCATTATGTTTTCTATAGTGGTTTTTATATAGGAATTATATATATACTTTTGCCTATGTTTCATATATAAGCTCCCTCTCTGCCTTCTTTTTGCCATCTGAACCATTTTTAATTATATTTACATTGTTGTGAAACAGATATCTAAAACCTTTTCATCTTGCAAATGTGAAACTCTGTAACTATTAAACTCTATAACCATTAAACAATCTTCTTTGCCCCTTCCCCCAACTCCTAGTAACCACTATTCTATTTTGTTTTTCTATAAATTTGGCTACTTCAGGCCGGGCGCGGTGGCTCACGCTTGTAATCCCAGCACTTTGGGAGGCCGAGGCGGGCGGATCACGAGGTCAGGAGATCGAGACCACGGTGAAACCCCGTCTCTACTAAAAATACAAAAAATTAGCCGGGCGTGGTGGCGGGCGCCTGTAGTCCCAGCTACTCGGAGAGGCTGAGGCAGGAGAATGGCGTGAACCCGGGAGGCGGAGCTTGCAGTGAGCCGAGATTGCGCCACTGCACTCCAGCCTGGGCGACAGAGCGAGACTCCGTCTCAAAAAATAATAATAATAAAATAAATAAATAAATAAATAAATAAATAAATAAATAAATAAATAAATAAATTTGGCTACTTCAGACACTTTATATAACTGGAATCATCCATATTTGTGTTTGTGTGGCTGACTAATTTTATTTAGCATAAGTTGTTAAGATTCATTCATGTTGTAGCATGTCACATTATTTTCATAGTTTTTAAGGTGGAATAATATTTCTTATATACTAAATTTTGTTTAACCATTCATCTGTCTACAAACATTTGAGTTGCTTCTACATCTTGGCTATAGTGAATAATGCTTCTATGAACATAGGTGTTCAAGTATCTCTTGAGACCCTGCTTTCACTTTTTGATATATACCCAGTAGTGGCATACTAGATCATATGGTAATTCTACTTTTAGTTTTTTGAAGAACGTTCACAATTTTTCCCACAATGATTGCGACATTTTACAATCTCACCAATAATGCACAAAAATTCCAATTTCTACCCATCTTTGACAAAACTTGTGAGAAAAGAGTTTCTGTATTTATTTGCTTATTTGTTTACAGTAGCCATCCTAATGGCTAGGAGGCGATATCTTATTGTGGGTTCGATTTGCAATTCTTTGATGAATAGTGATGTTCAGCATTTTTTCCATAGGCTTGTTGACCATTTTTATATCACTTTTGAAGAAATGTCTATTCAAGTCGTTTGCTCATTTTTAAATTATTTGATTCTTTGTTTGTTTTTGTGTTATGAGGTCTTTATATGTTCTGAATACTAACCTCTTATCAGATAAATGATTTGAAAATATTTTCTTACATTCTGTAGGTTGCCCTTCCACTCTGTTGATTGTGTCCTATGACGCACAAATGATTCTAAGTTTGGTGTAGCTCGATTTGTCTATTTTTTCTGTTGTTATTGGCTGTGCTTTTGGTGTCATATTCAAGAAATCATTGCCCAGTCTAATGTCCTGAAGATTTTTTCCTATGTTCTCTCCCAGGAAATTTATAGTTTTAGGACTTAAGTTTAGGTCTTCCACACACATTGAGTTAATTTTTGTATATAGTTTAAGACAAGGACAAAATTCATTTTTTTCTGTATTGATATCCAGCTTCCCCGGATATCAGCTTCCCAATATGGATATCAGCTTCCCTGATATCCAGCTTCCCAATATGACACAATTTGTTGAAGAGACTGTTCTTTCTTCATTGAGGTTCCTTGGCACTGTTTTTGAAGACATTTGACTGTATATGCAAGGGCTTATTTCTGTGCTATTTCGTTCCATTGGTTAATATGTCCATTTTAATAGCAGTACAACACTCTTTTAATTACTGTAGCTTTGTGATATATTTTAAAATCAGAAAGTAGGTTCTTCAACTTTTTTTTTTCTCAAAATTGTTTTGGCCATTGAGGGCGCTTTCAAATTTTATGTGAATTTTAGGATGAGTTTCTTTTATTTCTAAAAACAAAATGCTACCAAAATTTGAAAGGTATTATATTTAGTCTGTAGATCACATTATGTAGTATGGATATTGTTAACAATATTCTCTTCTAATCCATGAACATGAGGTGCCTCTTCATTTGTTTGTATGTTTTTAAATTTCTTTCAACAATGTTTTATAATATTTGGTTAGAAGTCTTTAGTCTTCTTGACAGTTTATTTTTAAGTAATTTATTTTTTAGGCAATTATAAATAGAATTGTTTTCTAAATTTTCTTTTTGGATTGTTTATTGTTACTGTACAGACATGGAACCTATTTTGGTGTATTGATGATAGAGTGTGCAACTTTGTGAGATTTGTTTTTCAGTTATAACTTTTTTGTGGAATTGTTAATGCATTCTAAGATCATGTCATCTGCATACAGAGAAAAGTTTCCTTCATTGTTTCATTTTAATACTTTTATTTCTTTTTCTTGACTAATTACGTTGGCTAGGTCTTCTAGTACTATGTTGAATAGAAGTAGCAAAAACAGGTATCCTTGAGTTTTTCCTGATTTTAGAGAAGAAGTAATGAGTTTTTCACCACTGAGTAGGATGTTAGTTGTGAGCTTTACATAAATTCTTTTATTATGTTGAGGTAGTTGTACCTATTTTTTTCATCAACCACCTAATTAAAATTAATTTATGTTCCATAATAAGATGTTTGTTTACTTGTATTTTAAGTTACAGTTTCATTATTTCAAATATTCATACCTTTGCTTTTCTTCTCCAGCCTAAATGTGTAAAATTAACCCTCACAAAAAATATTATGTATTTATGATATTGGAACTCCTTTAGTTGTTCTTGCCTTACCAAGTGTAGCTTCTAAGTTTTCTCTATTATATATGATGCTGACTTTTGCCTTTGTGCATATCTATATCTATACATACACCTGTAGCTACATATGCATATATACGTGTCTTATAACTGTTTACCTATGTATGTATTTGTGTGTGTGTATATTCCAGTAGGATATAGTGTGAATTCATGAGGCAATTTATTGTGTGTGTGTGTAAACATGCATGTGTATAAATATATATATATTTTTTTTAACTTTATTTCTTCTGTGATACATCAGTATCTCTTTTCTTTCAGAATGAGAAGCTTGGTTCTCTAGAACACAGATGATAATAAAATTAAAATATTCCATAACTATAATTTGCTTTATTGCTTATTGCATAAAAATGTTTTCAGAGTAACAATATTAATACTACTACTTTTTATAATTATTGAAAATAAATAGAAATTATTATTTGACTATGCAAATAATTGTAAATGTTTGCCCCAGGTTTGGGATTTTGTTTTTGAGCTTCTCTGATAGTTTTTATGTGGGGGTTTGGGAAGATCTAAGAGTATACTGTCACCTTCATTGCTGTTGACACAGAATGCTATAATTTTTTTTGATCTTCTATAGCTTCTTGAATTCAAAGATTAGTATATTTCCTTGTTTACAACATACATATTTAAGAAACTAAAATTTCCTCCATGTACTACTTTAGCTGTATTATATTCCTTTTGATATTTAATACTTTCATAATTGCTGTCTTCTAGATATCACATTGTTTAGGCCTGTTTTCTTTGATCCTAGTATTATGTATTTATACATTTTACTTACAAATTATAGGATGTTTTAAAACTTATTTATTTTCCACACATGGTAGTGTTTTATAGTTTTATTGCAATGTAATCAGAGTATGTTATCTGTAATATTTCTATCTCTGAGAAGGTTGTATTTTTTCATTTGTGTGGTATATTATGGTTAGTTATTAAACATGTCACATGTTTTAAATGTCACTATCATCAAGGTACAGTGTTTGATGTAATTTGTTAGAGCTACTTTACTGATTATGTTACTTAAGGGTATTTTGTTTTCTAGCAATATTGTACATAGGTGACTAAAAAAAATCACTTTCTATTCAATAAAAGTAAGCAAATGTAAAATACAAAAATGGATGACCTAAAGCTGGTCCTCATTTTAACCTGAGTGTATATTACTCCTGAGGTCTGTATAACTTCAAGTCAATATTTTCTAACTTAATGACTTCAACATAATCCCACAGATTTAGTTCTTTTGAAAATGAGCTCACGGGAAATATTATGAAATATACAATGCAGCATAGTAACTTCATACAGTCTGGTAGGGAAAAACAGAATAATCATATTAACAAGTATTTCATATGACTTCAAATGCAATCTATCAGTGAATGACTCCCCAAGTTATGTCTCCAGCCTCTATATTTCTTCTGAACTTCAGACTCCTTCATCTAATGCCTGCTCAACATCTCCTACTGGTTTCCTAATAGGTATGTCAAACTCAAGATGTCCAAATTGAACTCCTGGTCTTCAACTGATTTTACCACAAACACCTGATCTCAATTCTTCTGGTGCTCTATTCTTGTAGTTTCCCAGTCCAGAAATCTTGGCATTATGATTAAATTTGTCTTTCTATTTCTATCCAATCTGTTAGGAATCCCTCCAGGTTCCATCTTCAGAAATATATACAGTTGATCCTTGAACAACATGGGTTTGAACTGCGAGGGTTCAGATATACATGGATTAAAAAAAAATGTAGTTGCCCCTCCGTATGAGTGGGTTCCACATCCACAACCAAAGGCAGATGAAAAATATAGTATTTGCAGTTTACAAAACCGGCCTCTATGGGACATTTTGTATACACAGTGTCTGAAGTGCAGACTTCAGAACTTGAGTAATTGTGGATTTTGGTATCGGGGCAGGGGACCCGGAGCCAATGCCCCATGTACATTGAGGGGGACTATAGCTAATATACTTCTCATCAATGCCTCTGCTTCCATCCTCTTTTGAGATATAATATCTCTCTTGAATGAATTCGGTCATCTCCTAACTTGCCCCCTGCTTCCAACACCTTCATTTTCCCTTCACTTCTGCTTGGTCTACTGTCTATAGAAAAGCCAAAGTGAAACATTTAAAAACTAATCAGACCATATCATGCCCCACATAAAACTCTATCACTAATTCCTTATTTTACTCAATGTAAAACCAAAAGCCTTACAGTTTTCTCAAGGGCCTGAGTGACCTGAGTCTCACACTATCTCTGACTTCATTTCCTGTACTCTCTCTGTCACTTCACTCATATCATACTGTCTGCCTCATTTTTCCTAGTGTAGGGTAGGAATATTTCTGCCTTTGGGTCTTTGCATCAAATATTTTGTATGGCTGAACATATTAATTTCCAGGTATCCATTCGGATATCCGCCTCTTGTTTCTTGCAAATGCCACCTTCTCATTGAAGCCTACCCTGACCGCTCTATCTTACCCACCACTCCTCCTCCAGCATGTTCCATCCTCCTTACTCTGCTTTAAATGTATCCATAGCATTTATTACATCCTAGAATACCATGTAATTTACACATTTATTATGATTGCTGTCTGATTTCTACACCAGAATAAAAGCTCCATGCAGATAGAGAGTTGTACTTGTTGTGTTCACTATAATAGCCCCTGCATCTGGAATAATCCTTAATACATAGTAGTTTCTTGATACATTTTTTTCTAAATGAGTGAATCATTTCATTAAATTTATAACTCTATGAGATAGGTGTCGTTTATGTTTTACACAGGATGCCAATGAGATTCAGATGTGTACAGATAATATGGTTAATAAAAGACCTGGCTCTTAGATCCGGGTTTTATTGACCCCTTGTCCTGTGCTTTTATTTTTATACTGTATGCTTTTCACTATGCTTGTCCTCTATGATTCTTGAAGGAAAGCAAGAAAGTATACTGAGTTGCCTGGACCTCAGTCAGTAAATCTTATTGAGTTTTCATGGTGTGCTCTAGCCAAATACTAAGAAAAAGTAAAATTCATTGATTCCTCTCTCCAGTTTACTTATAATAAAGCTTTCCATGGTAAAGTGAAAGTGGCACTTTGGGAAAAAGTTTTTTAAAAAATGGGGAGAAGGGGTGGATGGTGGTGAGCAAATCTGAGACTTTTTCTGTCTAAAATAAAAGAACGTATCTCTTCAGTGGTAGAGTAAAATGAAAAGAATTGTAGGCCCAAATCTGCTGCTAAGTGTGTGACATTTAATACGCTGCTTGACTTGTTTTCTCATTTGAAATATGAAAACATTAGAGTGAATAATGCTAAAATATTTTTCATATTTAACATTGTTCAAAATCTATTGGCTGATGCAATCTTCTAGGAGATGATTTGGCAAGCTGGATTATAAAACGAGATCATAATCTCCTTTTATGAATCTTTATTTCGTACTGGGCCAAAATCAAGGGAGGAAAGCACTTCAAAGCTTCTTTTTTCTGCTTTTTTGATACTCATTTTCATTTGTTTGAAAAATAAGACATGAATTCCAAATATATTTCTGTTTAATTTCATATTCTTCAGAGTTTTTTTCCTAATTTTGCTGGTGACTTGAAACTATTAAATAAAATAAAGGCAGTGTCATACTAAAATGCACATATCTTGGTTGTTAAAAAGAGGGATTAGAAAATAGATGTTTGGTTGATATGGAGAAAGTACGTACCAATATTCTATACCAATATGCTATTATAACATCCTCGATGTTCCTTTAGCTTCATTTTTAGATCTTCGATGTCATAATAGCATAACATAATGTTATTTGGGGTTGTGATGAGACATTTTTCTTCTGCTAAGCAGGTGCAGTCACCATCACTCTTACCAAATCATCTTAGTGCACAGAAATTGAAATACCACGTTATCTGCACACACATTTGCTTTGTTCAGGGGACATACTTGTCACCAGTAAAGCTTGGCATCTACAGAGTGGAGGCAGTGAAATGTGGGCTTGCCACAACTCTCCATCTAGTTCTTAAAAACCTGATTCAGTGTTACCCAAGAGGCCATGAAACATAAGCAGTGAGAAAGATCACTAATAATGAAGTCCTGGCAGGCAGCCAATCTTCCTGCAGCGAAGCCCTGCTCACTTTAATGTAGTTCCACTGGGCTGGATACATGTAGAGGATGAATGACAGCAGGATGTTGAAACAGCTGCTAGGTGATCAGCTGAAGTGGCCCAGATGAATGCGGGCAGGGAAGGAGGAGCGTAGATGTTAGAACATTTGCTAAAGGACTGTGAAACAACATCTAGAGCATCATGATACCACCTAGTTGTAGACTGGTACAGCACAAAAGCATCAGAGAATCCATCTTGGCATATAATTTTCACATAAAATGATTTTTTTGCCAAATAATAGAAAGCCAAACAAAACACCCCATCAAAATTGTTTCCTAGAATGCCACATTGACTCTTACTTTGCTGTGAAAGCTCTTAAACAGTCAAGAGATATCTACAGGTTTTGAATTTTCCTCCAGAAAATCAGCAGATTCCACATTTCCAGACTTCAGAATATGTTCCTTTAGCTTCATTTTTAGATCCTGTAAATCAGCATGAGAAAAGGTATAACAAGAGCTAAGGCAAAGTAATAAAAAAATAAAATAGCAACTAAGAAGTAAAACACCTGCACTATTTTCCTAACAATTAAGTCCTCTCCTGGTGGGCTTTGCATATTTTTGGAGGCAAAATTAGTCTTAAGTTGAGATCAAGCACAGAAATTGTTGTCTGAAAGAATCAACACTATGTTGGTAGAAAAATATGTGGAAGAATGTTTACTATTTAGAGGAAATATCTGAATGCTTATTTATATAAAGACAGTTATCTTCAAATATAATAGGTCACAACCTATTGAATGGTTGAATGACCCATGCTGGACTCCGTGTTTGAAGCTGACTACCTGATTCTGCCTTATATATTAATGTACAATTTGCGTCTGCAATTGGATTTGACTCATATGTATATTTTGGTTTTGTCCTTAAAATCAAATATTTTAGTCATGTCCCAAGCTCTGTAACAAACATTCTTTCATTTCTTTACATTTTTCTTGCACATCTATGCACTCAACACACTGCAAGATACTGAGGGTACAACAATAAATAAGATATATAATTTCTAAACTCCTAGAACACTTATTGTTTAAAGCTTACTTTACTTGGCTTTGTTTAGAGATACCAGGTCACACAATTCATGACATCTACTCAAAAAGGCACACAATTTTACTGGAGAGGAATAAATCACATGAAAAGAAAATAAAGAAAGGCAATATTTATAATTACTTAATGAGTCTTTCAGAGCAGGCAACTTTTCTGCAAAGGGCCAGTCAATGCTTTATACCCCGTGGGCCAATAGTCTCTGTTACATTTACTCACCTCTGCCCTTGTAGAACAAAAGAAGTCAGAAACAATAAGTAAACTAACGGGTGTGTCTTTATTTCAAATCAAACTTTATTGACAAAAACATGTGGCGGGCTTGATGTAGCCCATGGGCTGTGGTTAGTTGATCCCTGTTTCAGAAAATAATTCCCGTAGTAGCTGGGGAAGAGATGGAAATCATAGCATAAGATCACCGAGAATGTCCACTGGATCTCAAAGACAGGAAGAAAAAAGTGGTTCACACCCATTTTACAGAATTTCAGCAAAATAACTAGAATATACTCTGCAACTTCTTTTTTACAGTACATGAATTTATTCATCTCAACCCAAACGTTGCTACCCATATTAGGTTTAACTCTATCTTTTCTAGCCCAACTTTTTCTACATGAGACCTTATTTTTTCCATTGGTTTTGAGCTTGATCCCTAGAGAAGACTTATTCTCTGAATACTAGGTACTTTTTTGACAATCATAAACAGATTGCTTTAAGGTTCAGGTCTCAGTTTGTATCAGCAGGCAAAGACTGATTCCCATACTTGATGCTGGCTGAATATAAGAAGAAAAAGAATGATGTATGGGATGAGTGTACATAAGAGTAGTAGGAAATGAGCTGTAATGGGAAGACTAAAAACTGGGAAATATTCTCAAAGTTGAAAGAGGAATAATGGTAAAGAGTACAGTCATGCATTGCTTAATAACAGAGTTGTGTTCTTCAGGCAACTTTGTCCTTGTGTGAACAACATACGGTGTACTTACACAAACCTAGATGGTATAGCTTACTGCACACATAGGCTATATGATATAGGCTATTGCTCCTAGCCTACAAATCTGTATAGCATGTTGCTATACTGAATACCATAGGCAATTGTAACACTATGGAAAGTATTTCTGTATCTAAACACATCTAAGTATAGAAAATGTATAGTAAAAATATGGTATAAAAGATAAAAAATGTATGCCTGCCTAGGGCACTTACCGCAAGTGGAGCTTGAAGGACAGGAAGTTGCTCTGGATGAGTCTCTGAGTGACTGGTGAGTGAATGTGAAGGCCTAGGACGCCACTGTACACTCTGTAGACTTTATAAACACTGTACACGTAGGCTGTACTAATTTATAATTTTTTTCTTTTTTAAATAATAAATTAACCCTAGCTTACAACTATTTCCTTTATAAAGCTTTAATTATTTAACTTTTTGACTCTTTTGTAATAACACTTTGATTAAAATACCAACACCTTGTACAGCTGTACAAAAATGTTTTCTTTTATATATCCTCATTCTTTAAGCTTTTTTCTATTTTTAAATTAAAATTTTTGAAATTTTTAACAATTGTGTTAAAAAACTAAGAAAAAAGGACAGACATTAGCCCAGGACTACAGGGTCAGGATCATTAATATCACTGCCTTCAATCTTCACATCTTGTATCACTGGAAGGTCTTCAGGGGCAATAACATGCATGGAGATGTCATCTCCTATGATAACAGTGCTATCTTCTGGATATCTCTTGAAGAACCTGCCTCAGGCTGTTTTACAGTTAAATTTATATATATATATACACACATATATGTATATATATATATACACACAAATTATATATACATAAAATTAACTGTATATATATACTTATATATATGTAGAAGCAATACACTCTAAAATAATAATAATAGTAAGTATAGTAAATATATAAACCAGGAACATAGTTATTTATTATCATTTTCAAGTATTATATACTGTATATAAGTTGTATATGTTATACTTTTATATGATTGATATCACAGTAGGTTTGTTTACACCAGCATTACCACAAACATGTGAGTAATGTGTTACACTGACACATTATAATGGCTATGACATCACTAGATAGTAGAAAATTTTCAGTTTAATTATAATCTTGGCTGTCGTGGTGGCTCACACCTGTAATCCCAGCACTTTTGGAGGCCCAGTTAGGAGGATCATTTAGGGCCAGGAGTTTGAAATGAGCATGGCAACATAGGGAGACCCTATCTCTACAAAAAATACAAAAAAGAAAAAAATTAGCTGGTTTGGTGGCACATGCCTGTAGTCCCACCTACTTGAAAGGCTGACCCAGGAGGATGGCACCACTGCACTCCAGCTTGGGTGACACAGTGAGACCCTGTCTCAAGAAAAAAAAAATTATTATAGGACTATTATCCTATATACGGTTCATCACTGGCCAAAATGTGTCATTATGAGGCACATGTACATTAATGTGTTTCAGAAGGTCCAGCTGATCACAAGCATGCCATTCCTGTGGAGAGAGACAAGTTCTTTTAAGAATTTGAAGATGTTATAGTTGGGCAATTCTACCCCTATAGAGAGTACATGGAAGCATTGTATATTAATGGTAAAGTTAATGAATATTTCACTAACCTAAATATACTTTTCTTTTCCATAATATTCTCCATAGTTTGCATAATTAAGCATTAATAATTTAAGTTAGTTTTTTAGGCCTTTGAGGATTTCCAATTCATAGTTTAAGAATTGCAGAACTTTACCATTGCCATCTCTCTTTTGCTAAGTTGTTAATTAAATAACAAGCTTCAAATGATTTATTTTTAAGTACCAAAAGCATTTTAAATAAATGCTCTTGCAAAGTGTCTACTTTGTGTGTGCTGCTTGAGACTGTCAAGACAAGATATTTCCATAAGATCTTAACACTTTATGGTTCTGCATATATCCATGTTTTCCGAATAGCATTCCTTCTATCTGGCACTTTCCCCTGCATTCTACACATAACTTAGACCCCTAACTTAACATCCTTTACCTGACTTCGACATCATTTTTCAAAGGAATCTGCCTTGGCCTTCCCAGGAGGGCTGAGTACAAAACACATCTGCTTGCTCAGCACTGTCACACTTGTCACATTTATTTGCGATTGTTTTTGCTTTTCTCTCCATTAGATTCTGGGGCACTGGAACACAGGAATTCTTTTTCATCTCAGTGGCTACTGCCAATGCTGGTATACAGTAGGTACTCAATAAATATTTGGAGAAACAAATGAATAACAAGTTCCTACTGTACAATGTAACTGTATTATGAACATATCTCAGAAGCTACAAGAAGCATTTTGTTCTTAAAGTTATAGCTAATATCCTAGTTATATCATCTTCACAACTCATCTGATTTATTCAAGTTTGTGTTAAACACACAACTGAAAATAATATGTGGAAGTTACAAGCACTATTTTATATACAGTGGTAGTATTTCTGATCTTAGATAAAGACAACTTGAGTTCATTACCATCATCACAGCTATGGTACTTTGGGTAAGTCAGTCAGCCCCTCTGAGCTTTAGTTTTTACATCTATAAATAAGACAATAATAATAGTCTTCACGGTTGCTCCAAGGATGAAAAAGATCATTCTTACAATGGCTTTTAAATCACATCATGAAATATAAATCATCATGATTATTTCATTTCTTTTCATGTTCAACCCTAAGCATCACCAAGTAAAACATGGTTAAAAGCCTCCAGGAGCCGGACCTGCCTTGGTATTTATAAGGAATATTATTTTTAATAATTAACAATTTGTCCCTCACATCTTAACTATTCCCACTGGGTATTATAAATGCTGCAACATCTACACATTTTCATAGCATTATTTATTTCTCCCTTTGGTTCTGAGCTGTTAGTGACAAATGGAGAATTAAGACATAAAACAATTTAATTTTCCATCTAAACAGAATTGGAGGACTAAGCATCATTCTTAGTTTTTAATGAGAATGATTGGTCTTTAGATAGGCACGTGTTAAATGATTAGTTAAGAAGAATATATTCATCAAAGATTGAATATGCACACCAGGTCTTCTTTTCTAGGTATTCACTTGGCCGGGAAAATAATGATTCTTTCTCTTGCTTGATAGACAGATGGCTATACCTCTAGCAGATTCATGCTGTTTAACTCTGCATAGCCACTATCTGTGAAAGACTGGTCTCCAGAATGTTAACTCACATTTACAATGTTTGCAGAAGCTTGCAATGCAGGAGTGAGTCTTTAAAAAGACTTACTGCCACAATCACCACCCATCCTATTTAATAAAATGGAGCAGTGAAGTTGTTTCAAAAGTCACATTTGTTCTTCATATCAGAGAAAACCAGTGCATTTCTAAAAGTAGGTGGCTTGAATGGAGAAAGTAATTGCCTGGTTCATTCATGTAAGACCTAATAAAAAACTGTTATACCATACTTAAGTGTGCAAACGTTTTTCAATCACCTTTTTAAATTTCAACTTGTAACACTTAGAAAGGAGATCACAAATTAGATATTTTCAGATATTTTGAACATAGACATATTCAAAGCTCATAGTGGAACATACTTTTTTTTTTTTTTATCACTGAGTATATTACAGTCGCAATTTAACCCCGGTCAATGCAGCAAACTTTGCACCTCCTTTTTCTTGAAGTGGCTTTTCTCGCTTTTCACATCTTGCAAATTGTGAAAAAAGAAATGAAACTGAAAAAAAAAAATAGAAAAGTAGAGAAGTGGATTACATGGGTTCCAGACACAGGGCTGCTAAATTCTGAGACTCTTATGGAGTGAGGATAAGCCCCTTGAAAGAGACTTTGATATCGGGGCCAGCCCTTCAACAGTGCAGTTTTCATGTGGCAGACTTTCTAATACATGTTGTGGCTGGGAGAGGGAGGCTAATTCCAGCCTTTCTCCCTGAAACTTCTAAACCAACTTTCTGAACCACAGTCACTTTGGGTGCCAAGATGAAGCTGCTAGCAAGTATGACAACTTTTCTTTCATTCTGAATATTCTATAATTGGAAATGAGATGAATACAAAAAACCAAGATAGGGCGATAAAAACAATACTATGCAGCCATAAAAAAGGATGAATTCATGTCCTTTGTAGGGACATGGATGAAGCTGGAAACTATCATTCTCAGCAAACTATCACAAGGACAAAAAAACCAAACAGGAAGGGGAACATCACACACCGGGGCCTGTCGTGGGGTGGGGGGAAGAGGGAGGGATAGCATTAGGAGATAAACCTAATGTAAATGATGAGTTAATGGGTGCAGCACACCAACATGGCACATGTATACATATGTAACAAACCTGCACATTGTGCACATGTACCCTAGAACTTAAAGTATAATTTTAAAAAATGCTGCAACAATTAAAAAAAAAAACAATATTGTCACTGAGTCAGGAAAGGGGTGCCTTTTAGAGAAGGCGTCAGGAAAGATCATTTGAAGATGTGACAGTAGAGTTGTGGAAGATACCTAAGAGCAAACTGTGCAGACAGCTTGTGTAAAGGTGCTGAGGCTGCAAATATTTTATTTTGTGTCTGGAGTATAATGAAAGAAAGGACAGGAGTGATGAGGTGCAAGCCTGATCTCTCAGGGCCTTGAGACCATTATAATAAGTTAATCAAGAAATTTAACAGCAAAAGGAAATAAATATAAAATCTGTTGGTTACATCTATCATTGTTTTATTTCGTTTTATTCCTGAGAGATGCTTTTCTAGTCACAAATCTGTCCATTTAAAAAATGAGAGTCTTTCATGTTTGAATCCAAGGTTTCAAAATTTTACCTTTCTTCTCTTCCCTATGCGAGAATATAGTTTCTCCACAATATGTGCTTATTAGCCATTCATATATCTTCTTTAGTGAAATGCCTATTCTATTGATTTGCCTATTTTTAAATTACGTTGTTTGCCTCCTTTTTAAATTATAAGAATTCTTTATATATTCTGGATATAAGTCTTTAAATGGATATTATGTTTCACAAATATTTCCTCCCAGTCAATGTCTTATCTTTTTCTTTCCTTAAAGATGTCTTTTGAAGCCCAAAAGTTATCTATTTACTTATTTATTTATTTAAGATGGAGTTTTTGCTCCTGTTGCCCAAGCTGGAGTGCAATGGTGCAATCTTGGCTCACTACAACCTTCACCTCCCAAGTTTAAGCAATTCTCCTGCCTCAGCCTCCCGAGTAGCTGGTACTACAGGCACCTGCCACCATGCCTGGCTAATTTTTTGTATTTAGTAGAGACAGGTTTCACCATATTGATCAGGCTGTTCTCAAACTCCTGACCTCAGGTGTTCCACCTACCTTGGCCTCCCAAACTGCTGGAATTATGGGCATGAGCCACTGCACCTGGCCAAAAATTATTTTATTTTATATTTTATTTTATTCTTCTTTAAGTTCTTTAAGTCATGTATGTGCAGACGAAAAGTTATTTTTAATGAAATCCAATATATATATTTTTTATTTTATGTACCATTACTGGTGTTATGTCTAAAAATCTGTCGTATAAGTTACTTTCACAAAAGTTTTCTCCTATATATTCTAAAATTTTACATTTTAGCCTTTCCATTTTAGTGTATAATCTATTTTAAGTTAATTTTTGTCTTATGATATGAGTAAAGTACCTAAATTAGGAATTTTAATGGGATTATCTAATTTTCTCAGAACCTTTTGTTGAAAAGACTACCTTTTCCCCCCATTCAACTGCCTTAGTGGCTTTATTAAAAGTCAATGAAACATAAATGCTAAGTTTTTATTTCTGAATTTTCAATTTCATTCTATTTATCTATGGATCTTTTCTTGCACCGGTATCACAGTGTCATGATTATTGTAAATATATAGTAAGCTTTGTCATGGTTCTTTTTCAAAATTGTTTTGGTTATTGTGAACCCTTTTCATTCTCATTTAAATGTTAAGAAAAACTAGTCAATATTTACAAAACCATCAGCTGAGATTTTAACAGGGATTGTGTTAAACCCATTGATAAAACTATAAAGAATAGCTTTTTTAGCAATGTTGAGCTTTGTAGTGCACAAACGTAGAATGCCTATCTATTTCAGATCTCTTAAAACATTTTTTTAGCAGTATTTTGTTGTTTTCAGAAAACAGGCCTTGAACTTCTCGTAAAAAATGTAATCTCAAATATTTTATTCTTTTCGATGAAATTATGAATGAAATTGTTTCTCTTAATCTGATTTTCAGATGTTCTTGGTGAGCATATGGAGGGTGTGCTGATCCCTTCATGCTGCCCTCCCAGAAGTCATGCATCCTTTAAACAGGAATGTTTTCTAAATCACGGGAAAAGTGGGAAAAGTATAGGGCTTTGTGTGAAGTATCTCAGAGTATCTTTGGAAAGATACACTAAAACTAGATTTTAAAATATGTTGCATTTATATTCTGAATTATACTTGAAAAAAATACCTGAACAGTGGTAAAGAGAAAGTAAAGCTAAAAGAAAGAAGACTGAGAAATGGAGATCTTTGCAAAACTGAAAAATTGTCCTGGGATGATCTGAGAAGGGCCTAAACAAAAACAGTAGTGGGGACAGATATGTTTTCCAGGCAAGCCTTGGTTGAATAGCTACCCTAAGTCTAGTGAACCAAAAAAATGAGAAGCTATTCAGAGCCTATCATCTATCTGGCACCAGTGAGGTTGTGTGGAGTGCTCAACAAGTGATACATTTGCAGTAAAAAAATTGGCGAGAGGAAACAAAGTTTATTTATTTTGAACAGTATTTTTGGCAAATAACTGTTTATATTTTTTCATATTTAGTTTTATAATAAATGTCTCTTGTACTTTATTTAATATGTATAAATTTGCAAATGCTTGGCTTATAGCTTTACAATGAAGCAATAATTAATAAACAAAAATACACCTATTCATTGACTGTGGCTGAACGTTTTTCAAATTACATAAAGTCGTGGTAAACATTAAATGAAGTAATATCTAGTACAGTAAAAAAATGGCAAAAATGTTACTAAATAAATGCTATTTTTATATTTTCTTTCCCTTGTTGTCCATACTCAGTATTTATTGAAGGTAAAATTATGCTTGACATTCAGAAAATATGTCTCCTGTAAATTTTTTTTAATATTATGAAGTCTAAATTAAAATTTAAAATACCGATGGAAATTTCACAGAGCATATTCCACAAGAAGGACAAGAAAATGAGCCTGCAATTAGATAAAACTGCATCCTTTCAAAGAATTGTATTATTAAATATTCAAGATTATGTGCATTAGTGAGGACATAAACTCATAGGCATACCTTTTTGCAAGGCTACTGACAGTAACTAACGATTAGAGAAACATTAAAAGAAACACTGAAAGAGGAAGACAATTCAAGAAATGGACCAATTTGAGCAACTCAAAGGCACTGCTTTAGATGGCACATTTAGGGAACAAAAGACAAAAGAGAATCAGAAAAAAAATCACTTATAGACAAAGTGGCCACTGCCCGTTGATTGAGAGGTCACATTTTAAATCATTTTGACAGCTGAAAAGGGAGAAGAGTTTTCCCAGAGGTAGTTTTTAAATTTTTTTTAAAACTTCATAGAAAGAAAAGGACACTGAAACTGACCCAAAAATGACTAAAAGATTTAGTTGCAGAGTATATGACCAGTGTAGTACTAAAGCCAGAAAAAGAACATTTAAAAATTGGATGCAGAATAGATGAAGGGAACAACTCACTAAATTGCCATTTTCTGGCTCCTTTGGAAACCATTTCTCCCTCTAGCTATATTCTACCCTTCCAGTGTAAGGATAATTTTATTGTTTTCTAGCATGATCTGACAACTTCAATTTTTTCTTAGCAGAAGCAGTTATTAGATGTATTGCTTATGACTAATTCTCTCAAGACAGACTGTAGAAACAACAGCAACGTTTAGTTCCTCATTTCATAAATCGTAAATATGTAAACATCATCTACCAAATTTCTATATATTCTATAAATATATTAAAGGTGAATCAATAATATGAAGCATGATTTCCTTTTCATCTCACAGTATTTTGTTTGGAGTTGGCATTCATGTCATAGCTTGGGATAACACTTTCTTGCTTTCATTTTGAAATGTTCAGTGGTCCTGCCACTTGGATTCATGCTGTATTTGTACACACAGAGAAACAGAAAAATGAAAAAGTTGTCTGTATGATTTCAGCAAATGGCCAATTTTTATCTGAATTATATTAATGTTGGTAAGCATGACTCAATGATCAGGTACTCTGGTTTAGAGTGAAGCATATCTGAACATGAATTCAGGGTATGCCCCTTAACCTCATTAAGGTACTATTATTCTTCTTTATACATTGGGATAACGACAAAAATTAACAGAATAAAGTATATTCTGTGAAGATTAAATGAGATGATGTTAAAAAAATCCATTAGCATAGGTCCCAGAAATTGTAGTCATCACATAGTCCAACAGAACAGAATAAAGAACTCAGACATAAGTCCGCACATGTACTACTATCTGATCTTTGACAAACCTGACAAAAACAAGCAATGGGAAAAGAATTCCGTATTCAATAAATGGTGCTGGGATAAGTGGCTAGCCATTTGCAGAAGACTGAAATGCAACCTCTTCCTTACACACAAAAATTAACTCAAGATGGATTAAAGACTTAAATGTAAAATCCAAAACTTTAAAACCCTGAAAGACAACCTAGGCAGTGCCGTTCAGGACATTGGCACAAGCAAAGATTTTACAATGAAGATACCAAAAGCAATTGAGAAGACAAACAAAAATTGACAAATGGGATCTAATTAAACTAATGAGCTTCTGCACAACAAAAGTAACAACAGAGTAAATAGACAACCTACAGAATGGGAGAAAATATTTGTAAACTGTTGGATGTGCATCCAACAAAGGTCTAATATACAGAATCTATAAGGAACTTAAATTTACAAGAGAAAAAGATGCAACCTCATTAAAAAGTGGGCAAAGGACATGAACAGACACATTTCTAAAGAAGACATACATGCGACCAACAAGCATACGAAAAAAAACTCAACATCACTGATCATTAGAGAAACGCAAATCAAAGCCACAATTAGATAACATCTCATGCCAGTCAGAATGGCTATTATTAGACATAAAAAAAACCAGACGCTGATGAGGTTGTGGAGAAAAAGGAACACTTATACACTATTGGTGGGAGTGCAAATTAGTTCAACCATGGTGGAAGACAGTGTGGCAATTCCTCAAAAACAGAAATATCATTCGAAAGAATGGTATTTACAAAAAGAAATATATACAAAGGAATATAAATTGTTGTGTCATAAAGACACATGCATGTGTATGTTCACTGCAGCACTATTCACATTAGCAAAGACATGGAATCAACCTAAATGGTCATCAGTGATAGACTGGATAAAGAAAATGTGGTACATACCCACCATGGAATACTACGCAGCCATAAAAAAGAATGAGCTCATGTCGGTTGCAGGGACATGGATGGAGCTGGAGGACATTATCCTTAGCAAGCTAACATAGGAACAGAAAACCAGATGTTCTCACTTACAAGTGTGAGCTAAATGATGAGAACATATCGCCACATAGAAGGAACAGCACACACTGAGGCCTATCAGAGGGTGGAAGGTGGGTGGAAGGAGAGAATCAGGAAAAATAACTAATGGGTACTAGGCTTAATACCTGGGTAATGAAGTAATCTGTACAACATATCTCCATGACACAAGTTTACCTATGTAGCAAACTTGCACATGTACCCGTGAACTTAAAAAATAAATGTTAAAAAGCAAAGCAAAAAGAAATATTAGTCATCCAGTAAATATAGGTAAAGTAGTAGTTGTAGTAGCAATAATAGATGTGCTAGCAATAGTAGTCTAAGTCACAGTGGGAGTACTAGTCATAACAATTGTGCTATCAAATTTTGGCCTAAATTATCAAAAGGAAAATTTCAGTTTTACTTTTATTTTTACCCCAGCCTGAGTCCAATAATAAATCAGAATCTTTATATATAAACTGAGTAAAAAAAATTATAATAAAAATATCCTCAGTTCACAATGTTCTTAATCTATGACTGATACTTTACATGCACTTTTATCTCCAAAAACATCCCCCAAGGAAGGAATGTTAGTAGAAATCTAGTTGTAAGTGGCTAATACTTCTCTAACTAGCTTGATTTGAAAAGGAAGATTAGTTGACATACATTTGAAGCCACGGGGCTGTCAGGGATGGAAGTGACACCAGAGTGTCTTTATTTCACATCTCGTATCTGTTTTTATTGTTGTTTTGCTATCGTAGTTGTGCTTCTCTTTATCAGAATCATGTCTGTAGTTGATTCCAGATTTAATGCCGTGCAGGTTCCTGACCAAAGGGAACAGGGGCCTGGTGTCCCTCATCTCTAGTTTGTACGAAAGAATTGGGGAAATCTGACTGACCCAGCTTCAGTGAGGTTCTCATCCTTAGGTATCAATCACTCTTGGAGGTTGGGAAAAGGGTAGAGGATTGACTAGCCTAGCCTATGTGACATGGACCATTCTGTGTCCATGAGGTTGGTATCTGTAACATGAAGAATGCAGGAAGTACTGCTATGCACCAAGAAAGATGGCTACCACATCATGTAACCAAAACTCCTTATTTATAGGTGGGATGTTAGCATTCTGAGACAATAAGTAATTTTAAAACTTCAGAGTTCTAATGAGAATTTACATTTGTGTCTCTTCAACTGCAACATGCATGGTCTGTCCACTGTGCCATCCTGCTATTTTAATTTTATGGATAATATTTATATGATGAATCCTGGCACTTGGTGTTGAATATCAGGACAGAGAATTCATCCTGGTTCTCAAAATATAAGAGTTTGGCAATCTCACTTCTCTTCATAATTGACAACACTTTACTTAGTGCTAGTAAGAATTTCCTGAAGCTCCATCAAAGCAACACTGAACTGATAGATTTTCCTAAATACATTAGATTTTATTAATTCAGCAAACAGCCCAAATGCTACTTTTTATTTATTTTATCAATTTTTAATTGCAGTGTGCTTAGCAATCCCTCTCATTAATAATGTCTCCCTAAAATCTGGGAGACATGTTTGCATTTTACTTTATATTTTTCATAAAAGCCCACTGAGTCCATGAAAGGGTGTACATATATACAACATGGCTCAGTCATGATTTTCTGCTTTCTCAGTATTCTTGGCCATGATTAAATAACAAGTAAATGTTATTTTAGGAGATATTTTGGAGATTCAGAAAGTATCCAAATGTGTACACAGGAACTTAATTTTATTCAATGCATTTTAAGACTCAAGGTTTATAATACTGAAGAGTCTGGAAATATTCATGTAGACCGGCTTTGCTTGTTCTCGACACCTAAAGTTATTAATCTAATCAGTTTTCTTTCTCAAATTTAACCTATTTGATTTTCGTATGAACCCCCCAAAATATGTTATTTTCCTGTGTGCCTCTTGGGATATTACAACAAATGAACACAGTAAGATGTAGGCTATTACGCTTTGTGGCATAATCAATAATATAAATAGAACATGCTTTGATATAATTTTCTTTTTGAGATATTAGTGGTTACAATTTATTAAGCTACTTATAAGCTTAGATTAACTTTTGCTCTAATTACATGAATTTTCCTTCTGTGTCTACCATAAGGTTGTTTATTGTGCTACTGTGTAAATGAGTGAACAAACATTCCTTTTGTTTTATGAGTCTGTTTTATTATACAGACTAGTGTGATTATCACTCTTTGACCTAATTGCAAGCCTGCCTTCGAAATAAATTTACCCTATTTTCCAAGTAGATAAAAAGTTCAAATTTTTCATTATGCAAAAAGTCATATTTTTTCAAGGAATTCAAAAGTTAATGTTATCATAATCCTAAATAGATGAAGCAATGGTGAAGAAAACTGCAGAGCAAATATGAAATTTAATAATGGCCTTCCAACAGCTTGCCTTTCAAATTGTTAGGAATTCATTAAACAATGGTTGAGCAGCACTGACAATTAAATTACTCTCATATGAGGTATCTAGCCATATAATGAATATTGCATACTACATAGCTCACATTTCTAAAGGGATGCAGACAACAAATTGGATTTCAGACAATTAACATGAGGCTTGAATTCAGTCTCCAGACACATTACACTCTGTTTCCAAGCAAAAATAATTGGGATGGAACCGTATAAAGAGGGTTAACATTAAAAACCTTAAAGAAAAGAAGAGAGCATAGAATTTGTGGCTGCATTATTCTATAGTTTACCACACTGGAATAATTGGGAGGCACGATGTAGTATTAGTGACTAACCTTACAGAGTTGTAAACATTTTGCGCAAATTACACCTTTTAAAGCCTGCATGATATAAGTAGCTTCTACTCATTTTCCTACAGATGTTTAAAGCAACGGCTAAAAGTCAAGCTGCTAGTGTCACAGCTAGGATTGAAGCTTCTAGTGTTTGGATGTATAACCGCCGCACCATGGATTTTGTGAGACATATAGAGAAGTATCATCCACATTTTTACTACTCAGCCATTTTTTCATATTTATGTTTAGTGTCCATTTTTCTCCTCAAAAATATAGAAAACTTTCTATTAAGAATACTTGTAAAAAACAAAAAAGAATACTTAACGATGAGTCCTTCGTTTAGAGCTATTGTATTCAGTCATTGGGTGGAGCCCATAGGAAGTTGGGAAAATTAAACAGGTAAGTGTAGAGGGCACTCTTGACCATGGGGCAGAAGTTATGGAGAACAAATTTGGTGTCTCTTGTAAGTATCATGTTCTAACAAATTGTGCCCCTGGAGCTACACATTTGGTGTCTCTGCACTTTTTGGTAGTGTGCTTCGGTTAACATTTTTAAAAGTAAACTTTTTAAAACTTTAGAATAGTTTTATACTTACAGAAAAGTTGTGAAGATAGTACAGAGTGTTTCTATATTACTCCACATCCTGTCTCCCCTGTTATTAGCATTTTGCATTAGTATGGTATGTTTATCACAATTTTAATGGAGAAATATTAATACATTACCAATATTTGGAGAGACACAAACATTTGATATTGATAACTCCTTCCGTTGGCTTTTATGCTCTTTTGACATATTTTCAGCATTGTGGTTTTGTTTTTAGCACATCAAAATGCTCCATACTCATTTTGTATATTTCCTGTCCAATCAGTTAACTTTTAATATTGGTGAATGTTATATTGTAGACCTTAATTTCTAAGAAACGATTTATTTAATGTATAAACTGCATATTTTTAAAATGTATGATTGTTAACTAAAGTCCATTCTTTATTCAGATTTCTTTACTAATGCCGTTTGTCTGCTTTATGCTATCAGCTAAGATACCACATTACATTTAGTTATCATGTGGCTCGAGGCTCGTCTTGGCTATGACAGTTTCTCCAGCTTTCCTTGTTTTTGATGTTCCTGATAATTTAGAGGGTAATGGTCAAGTCTTGTAAAATTTTCCTGAATTTGGATTTGTCTTATGCTTTACTTATGATTAACCTGGTGTTACAAGTTGTTAGGAGGAAGACCAGAGGGAAAGTGCCATTTTCTTTACATCATATCAGCAGTGCATACAATTAATATGACTTATCCATCACTTGTTAAAGCTGTTCTTGCTCACTTGGCTGAGAGAATGTTCATCAGGTTTCTATACTGTAAATTTCCCTTCTCCTCCACTTCCACACTGTACTCTTTGGAGGTCACTATGCACAGTTCACAAGTTAAGGATAAGGAATTATATTCCACCTCCTGAGGGTAGAGAATCTACACAAGTTATTTTGGATTTTTCTGCACAGGATATCTGTGTTTTCTCCTGTTTGTTTATTTATTCAATCACTTAATCATCTAAGTATGTGATATTCATTTTATATTTCAGGTTGTAATTCAGTCACTATTTTATTTGTTTTATTGTTCAAATTGTTTCATCTTTGATGTTGAGAACTCCCGTTGACTTCTATGCTCTTTTGACGTATTTTCATCATTGTGGATTTTTCTTTAATACATCAAAATGCTCCAGACTTGTTTTTATATTTCCTGTCCAATCAGTTAATTTTTAATGTTGGTGAGTGTTATACCAAAAATCTTAATTTTTAAGAAATGATTTATACATAAACTGCATATTTTTAAAGTTTATGATTTGGGAAGCTTTGACATATGCATGCACATGTTAAAACATTACCACAATCAAAATAGTAATCTTAGCCATCACTGACTAAAATTTCCTCAAGCTCCATTGTAATCCTCTCCTTCCACTTCCTTCTTTCTCTCTCACTTTCTCCACGCAAATATTGTTCTGCTTTCTGTCACTACAATTAGTAATGAATTCTCTACAATTTTATTTAAACATAATTACATATTATATACTCTCTTTTAATTTTTTTCACTCAGCATAGTTTATTTATATTTTCATCCATGTGTTTTCTGTATAAACAGTTAGTTTTTTAAATTGGTGAATAGGATTCAATTTTATGTATATATCAAGAATTTTTTCCACTCACCTCTTGATGGACTTTTACATTGTTTCCAAAATTTTGTTTTTACAAATGAAGCTGTTCTAAATATTTGTGTACATATGCTTTCATTTCTGTTGAATAAATATCTAAGAATGAAATGACTACTTCACATGATAGATGTGTGTTTAACTTTTAAGAAACTGCTAACTGCTTTTCAAAGTCGCACTGTTTTCAACTTTTAGCCACAGAGTGTAAAGATGCTGATTGATCCGTGTTCTCAGCAACACTTTTTATATTGTCATCTGATACCTTCTTGGCCAATGTTTGCTTAAATTCTTAGCCTTTTAAAATTAGATTATTTGCTTTTTTTATGATTGAGAGTTATTTATACATTCTGGATACAAATCATTTATCAGATACTAATTTGTAAATATTTTTTCTCAGTCTGTAACTTTTCTTTCATTTTCTTAGTGTCTTATGAAAATCAGAATTTCTTTTTCTGGTGAAGTCTGATTTATCAATTTTTTAATGGAATATGGCTTTTCTTTGTATCTAAGAGACATTTTTCAATCCGGTTTCACAAGGATAGCCTGCTATGTCATCTCCTAGAAGTTCATAATTTTAACTGTAACATTTAGTTCTATGATCCATTTTGAATTAACTTCAGTGAAAAATATGGGTTGAGGTTAATTTTTTATTTTTGCATAGGGATATACAAGGGTTCATCACTGCTATGATTTAAATGTTTATGTCTCTCTCCAAAATTCATATGTTAAAGCCTAACCCCCAAAATTATTGTACTGAGTGGTAGGGACTTTGGAAAGTGATTAGGCCATGAAAGTGGAGCCCACATAAATCGGATTAGGTGCCAGTATAAATGAGGCTTGAAGTAGCCTTTTTGCCCCTTCCACTATCTGCTCCCTCAATCCATTTATCTCGATGAAAATGATGTATCTTCTAGAACACATTTTAACAGACATCATTTTGTTATATCTTACTAGTACAAAAATAGTTCAGTGTAGCTAAATATTATAATCAAAATATACATGTCACTATTTTTTCTTGATAATTTAAAATCTTAATAATAGAACCCAATATCTATCAAACACTTTAATTTTTATAGTAGAAACTAAATATCTACTTCAAATATTTACTACTTACTATACATAGCCATTTTATTAGGTTTTAAATTTTAATAGTGACAGGTATAGAAAAAGCACATATAAAAATTATAATCTTATTTTTATTACATTTTCAAAACATTGGCATTTAAAGCCATTCTTTTTTTATTTTTAGTTCAACTCAACCATGACTTAGAGATTAACTATTATGTTCCAGTAACTGAATTAAAGTTCTGGGGATACCTGTTGATATATAAATCACTGAGTCCTTCTTTGAGAAGTTCACAGTGGACAGAAGATGATGGATCATATATATGATAAATGTACTATTACAATAGCCTCCAAACTTATATCCACATTTTCACTGAAAACAATGTTAACTTTCTAAAATAGACATTTGATCATGGCATTCACACCATCAAAATAGTTTAGTATTCTCCTAAAGGATCACATTGCAACTCCTTTTCTACAATTTTATGCCTTTCATTGTTGGCCATTAGTATATTTCAGCCTGATTTGTCTTTCTATCATCCTTCCAATATTCTCTACATCTAGGCATTTGTGATTTTTCTATATTTCTCTGTTCAATCTTATACCGAAAGTATTAGAACTCATTAAAATTGTGAGGAGTGTGTCTAAGATCAACAGTTCTTAAATGAAAAATCAGACATATATTCAGAGAACTGTCCCCTTAAACTTGTAAGCTGTGAGATTTTTTTATTGAGCTAGTCTAACCTCCCCTGATTTGAGTCTGGTTGCTTTCACATAGATTATATATGTGGTACAGCTCAATTATAGCAGAATGTCACCTCAGTTTTGGTGATTTCAAAGAAAAATTTCACAAATCTGTAAGACATGACTGAAATTCATCTTAGTTTTAAAATGACTGTATACTACTATGCTAATTCAAATTTTATAAAACTGAAAGAGCCACATCACAAGATTTTCTCTATGTTTAACAAAATTAAATATAAAAAGATCCAATATTAAAGCATAATTCTATACAAAATAAACACAAGATGTACAACACAGCCTGTAGAAATAAAAAAGTGTAATTTTAAAAATTAAGTACTAAAGGATATAAAAGTAAAAATACATTAGAAATGATTGAAAATCAAATTACTTTTAGAAAACTGCAAATGAAGCCAACTAAAAGAGAGATATATTAAAAATACAAAACAGAGGTTAAAAGAAAGATTGAGAAAGTTAATTATGTTTGAAAATATTTCTAGAATGAAATATAAAAGAAATGTGATGGAGACAGTATTAAAATAAAAATTTATAGATAATTTCCCAGGATGGAAAAAAAAACACATAATTTTTCAAAATCAGGACACAAAGTATGCACTCCAAAAGACAAACAACACTCAGTTAGATGAAACAATACAAAAATAAGTTTGTAACAGCAATAAAAAAGAAAGGACAGCATTACCCCTGGTAATCAGTAATTATACTGACATGTGGCTATCCACAACAACAACACAGCCAAATGATAATATAGCACAAGAAAACAGCAATAATCTAAAACTTATAAAACAATAATGTAGGTTATATATGCGTATATATGTTAATATATAGACACTACATATATAGTGAGAGACACAAGAGTGAATCTTTATCGTTAATAGACCTTCACTATAGGAAGTAAAATTGTGTGCAATTTAGAAAGAAGAAAACTTTACCTTGAAAATGGAGTGAGATGCAAGTAGTGATTAAAAAAAAGAAAAAAAACCTAAGCAAATGTAAAATAAGCATGATAATGCAGTAGTAATTATAATGGCAAATCTTTATGGTATAAGACAAGGCAGAAGTACATTATTGAATTAAGATAACATTTAAAAAGGTTGCATTTTAACATCAGTTTATTGATTAAATTTAGATTATGTAAAATTAAGCAGTGAAAATAAAACTGTGTAATTGTCAAAAGAAAATAATTAGAATATGTAGTTTTCAGGCAAATGAAGAAATAAAAATGTGTTTTAAAAACTTTATTGTGCAGGTGGGCCCAATCTAATTGCATGATTCCTTAAAGGTAGAGACTTGAACAGGTTGTGGAGAAGCAAAGATACAATAGCATGAGAAGTGCTTGGTCCTCTGTTACTATCTTTCAGGATTGAAGAAGGGGCCATGAGCTGAAGAATGTAGCTGATTTCTCGAACCTGGGAAAGGCAATCAAATGCAAAGCCTCCAGAAAGGAATATGTCCGACTTTGATTTTAGTCCACTGAGACTTTTTTAGGACTTCTGACCACCATAACTGTAATATAAAATTGTATTGTTTTAAGCCACTAAATTTGTGGTAATTTGTCATGGCAGCAATAGAAAACTAAGAGTGATTGTAACAAATAATAATATGGTTTGGATGTTTTATCCCCTCCCAATCTCATGTTGAAACATGATCCCCAATATTGGAGGTGGGGCCTGGTGAGAGACACTAGGGTCATGGGAGCGAATCCATCATGAAAGGCTTGGTGCCATCCTCATGACAATGAGTGAGTTAAGTGAGTTCTCACTCCATGAGCTCACATGAGATTTGGTTGTTTTTTTTAAAAAAACTGGAACTTCTACTCTCTCTTGCTCCCTGTCTCTCCATGTCACATGCCTGTTCCCCTTTTGCCTTCTGCCATTATTGGAAGTTTCCTGAGGCCCTCACCAGAAACTAAGCACATTTCATTGACATGCTTCCTATATAGCCTGCAGAACCATGAGCCAAAGTAAACCTCTCTTCTTTATAAATTACTCAGCCTCTGGTATTCCTTTATAGGAACGCAAAGTGGACTAACACAATTGGTGATTTAATAAATCCCCACCACGAACGACAAACCAAAAGCCATACACAATTACAAAATGTAATTTTAAAAGAAGGTATTGTTTATTAACAATGCCAAGACAGACGAAGTAGAAAGGAATAATCTCATAAGACATATAGAAGTCCTTATAGAAACATTGCTTTTGGGATTGTAAGGTCTCTTTGAAGAAACTTTGGAAATATCTAATAAATGTGCTCACACATATGCTCTAAATTACAGCACTTTTTTTTTAAGTGCCTAAGTGGAGTTCTGAAATCTGAATTCGTTCTATGAAGGGAGAAGGTGGGAAGAAGAAGCTTCCTAAGGAGGGAAGAGGATTCCTTTTGGAAATGCCGGGCAGAGGGGAAAAGCATGATTTGTTCAAGAAATTGAAAAAAGCCTTTCTCCTTGGTGCTGGAGATCAAAGCTTAAGTTTGTAGGGAACCTGAAGGCAGATTTTACAAACATTTTGTCAATCCAAGTTTTGAATTGCAGCTCATATTTTTCATGTAGTGCAAAGACATAAGCAGGTTTAAATAAGTGAATGGCCTGAAAAAATTTGCATATTTTAGATATCTAGAAGGTTGCTCTATGGCTTGAAGGGGCTGACAATATTAAAAGCATCAGACTCTTTGCCTTAATCTAATCATTCATTTAGTTATTCCTATCTAGACAAAAGTCCCTCAAAGAGCTTTCGTTTTACTGTAAAAGGAAACAGATATGAACATTTGAACATAACATACACCTCTTTAGGTGGCAGTAAATGCAAGAAAGGGGGATACAAAGTCTAGGGGGCAGGGTGGTAAGGAAAGGCCTTGTTGATAAAGTGACATTTCAATAGGAAATGGAAGAGTGTGAGAGTGAAAAAATGGTTGCATTATGTGTGTTGGGAGTGCTTCTCAACAGGTTGGTTTTAAATTTTATTTCTTTTTATTTTTAAGCTAGGAAATACTGGAATATACTGTACTTGAAAGGACCGAGTATGTGTGGGTAGCAGTGAGTCATAGTTATAGGTACTCCCTTTACTTTTATTTTCGGGAATTCTCTGCTTTTTAAATTTCTGGCTTTTAAGGAAAGCTGTTCTCCAAGAGCACTCTTCGCCTTCATCCCATGCCTTCTTCCCAGTCTAATTCATCAGACTTCAGTTCTCATTTTCAATGTCATTTTCTCTAGGTCTTTCTAGACTTTTAGACAATGATATTCGCTTGGTCTATGCACTTACTTCAGACCTCGTACTTCTCTTTCATGACCCTCATCACAGTTTATTGTAATGACTTTTTTTCCTTCTCCGCTGTAATAGCTGTGACGTGAAGAACTGAATAAATAAATGAAAAATGAGCTTCTTTATGAATTGAAAGAAAAGCCTTACTGTAACTTACAGCATTTAAAAGATGTTTACTGGGAGTAATATATTCTGTAGGTACCCTTCATGCTACTTTGAATTAATTTGTTCAATAGTCATTCAGCAATTACTTATTGATTGTCCGCAGTGTACCAGGCTCCATGACCAATGTTGTGTTTTTAATGGTACATAAGATAAATATGGCTTCTTTGCTTATACAGCTTCTTAGAATTTAGTAAGAAAAGGTAAATATTCTTAACAGCTACTGATAGTATGCTTACATTTGACAGAAAAACCATTAAGTGTTTTGATTCAGCAAACCAATGTGAAGGTCTACTCTCTTGACAAGCACTGAGGCTGAAAGAACATAGATGGATGAGACTCTGCTCTTGCCCTAGAGAACTCATAATCTATCAGAAGATATTGACTGCAGAGCTTGAATGAATGAACTGTGGCCTGATTGTGTGAACTGAGTCTGTGGGAGCACAAAGAAACAAGCAATGTTGTCTCTCTGAAGCTTTAGAATAATTCACAAGGAAAGTTATTTGTTATCTGAGCCCATAACTAATTTACTAACTAAGATCTCCCGAGGACATTCTAGTGAAAGATAGCGTGAGTCAAGGCCGGCAGGTAGACAAGTTCAGTGACTTTTCAGAATTATAAACCAGCCTTAATAACCATTAAATATTAATTTAGGAAACAACATCATATTATCAAAAATGTGGCAATGCCTAAGATATAGTGAGAGTTGCTATGGGAATGACACCCTTATAATTTGGATTGCAGGTGAAGCTATTTCTCTATTTTAGCCTTTTTATAAAATGGTGTAAGAGTTACAATTTTCAATATACAACTCAAAGAAATAATTACCTCTTCTGCAAATTAGTAAGTACATGTAATTTTGCATTTTAAAAATCTCCTTAGAAGCAACTACTCTATTATATTCTTTCATTAATTGCCATAAATTAACTTAACCCAAAGCCAGTTTACACACATCCTTCTTCTAGCATCAGTCATAATTGTATTTATTCCATTTCATTTAGAATATTTAACTCTTCAGAGCCTACTTACCTATTAAAACAGGCAAGTGGAGCATATTTACTTCTGTGGCACAAAGTACAAATTAATGCCAAATTGTGTTTATTTGTGCAATTTGCATTATTCTTTAGAATTCATAATCTTTTATTAGATTCTCAAAGGGCATCAAGACCCATTAAAGGCTCAAAAGCACTTGAAATTCTTTCTTTTTACATTTTCTAATTCTTTACATTCATTAAATGTTAGTTCATTAGTAAAATGTTCATTCATTAGCACAATGTTGTCATGAACAAATTATAAGTTATTTAAAAATATTTTTCTTATATAAAAAAAGAAAAATGTAGGATTTATCCCAGCTATACACAGCTGAATTGACATTCAAAAGCCAATTAATGTAATCCATCATGTCAATAGGTTAAAAAAATCCCATGATCATATCAATAAACGCAAAAAATACATCTAACAAATTCCAGCACTTAACTCTTGATTAAAAAACTCTCAGTAAACTAGGAACATAAGTGAACTTCAATGTAGTAAAGAATAAGTACAAAATTCCTACTGCTAACTTCATACTTAATGGTGATAAATGTGAAGCATTCCTAGTAAGATTAGGAACAAGTATAAAATGTCCCCCTCCTATCACTCCTTTTTAGCATCATTCTGGAAGTACTAATGCAATAAGACAAGAAAAGAAAATAACAAGTGTGCCGATTGAGAAGGAAAATATAAAACTTTTCTCACAGATGACATGATTGTCTATGTAGAAATCTAAAAGAATATATAAAAACTCATGAAACCAATAACCAATTATAGCAAATTGCAGGACACAAGGTTAATATGCAAAAGTCAATCACTTTCTTCACTAGCAATGAAAACGTATATTTTGATACTAAAAACATGATACCACTTACATTCTTAAGTATAACAAACTAAAAACACAATACCACTTACATTCTTAAGTATATCAAAAAGTTTGTAAAATAAACTATAAAACTTTGATAAATAAACAAACAAGAAACTAAATAAATGTAGAGATTTTCCATGTTCATGGCTAGAAAGACTCAATATCATCAAGATGGCAGTTCTTTCCAACTTGATCTATAAAATCAATGCAATCTCAACCAAAACTCTAGTGGGGCATTTTTGGATATTCACAACCTAACTCTAAAGTTTATATGGAGAGGTAAGAGACTCAGAATATCAAACAAAAAATTGAAGGAGAATAACAAAGTTGGAGGACTGACACTACCCAATTCCAGGCTTACTCTAAAGCTACAGAAATTAGGACAGCATGATACTGGCAAGAGAAGAGACAAATAAATCAATGGAACACAACAAAGAACCTAGAAATAGACTCATAAATCTAGTCAACTGACCTTTGACAAAGGAGCAAAGGCAGTACAATGAAGAAAATATGATCTGTTCGACAAATGCTGCTGGAACAAGCAGACATCTGCATGTCAAATAAGGCAAAACAAGGAATCTGGACACCACAAACCTTACACTCTTCACAAAAATTAACTCAAAACATATCATAGGCCTATGTGAAAAACATGAAAGTATACAACTCTTAGAAAACAACATAGGAGAAAACCTTGGTTATGATATGACTTCTTAGATATAACAGCAAAAACGTAATCATGAAAGAATCAATAAGCTAGACTTTATTAAAATTAAAAATTTCTTCTCTGTGAAAAACAGTGCTAAGAGAATGAAAAGACTATCTACACTGTGGAATAAAATATTTGCAAAAGACACATCTGATAAAGGATTGTTATCCAAAATATACGAAGAACTCTTAAAACTCAACAATAAGGAAACAATCTAATTTAAAAATAAGCAAAAACCTTAACAGGCACCTCATCAAGGAAGATTACAGATGACAAATAAGTATATGAAAATCTGTTCGTCATTATATGTCATCTGGGAAATACGAATTAAAACAGTGAGAGATACCACTGCACATTTATTAGAATAGCCAAAATCTGGAACACTGACAATACAAAATGCTGGCAATGATGTACAATAACAGGAATTCTCAATCATTTCTTGTGGGAATTCAAAATGGTACAGATCCTTTGGAAGACAATTTTGTGGCTTATAAACAAAACTAAAAATATGAAGGGGTGGGTTGCCCCTCCACACCTGTGGGTTTTTCTAGTTAGGTAGAACGAGAGACTTGGAAAAGAAAGAGACACAGAGACAAAGTATAGAGAAAGAAAAAGGGGGCCCAGGAGACCGGTGTTCAGCACACGGAGGATCCCACCGGCCTCTGAGTTCCCTTAGTATTTATTCATCATTATTGGGTGTTTCTCGGAGAGGGGGATGTGACAGAGTTATAGGATAATAGTGGAGAAAAGGTCAGCAGGTAAACATGTGAACAAAGGTCTCTGCATCTAAACAAGGCAAAGAATTAAGTGCTGTGCTTTAGATATGTATACACATAAACAGCTCAATGCCTTAAAGAGCAGTATTGCTGCCCACATGTCCCACCTCCAGCCCTAAGGCGGTTTTCCCCTATCTCAGTAGATGGAAAATACAATCGGGTTTTACAGCGAGACATTCCATTGCCCAGGGACGAGCAGGAGACAGATGCCTTCCTCTTGTCTCAACTGCAAGGAGGTGCTCCTTCCTCTTTTACTAATCCTCCTCAGCACAGACCCTTTATGGGTGTTGGGCTGGGGGACAGTCAGGTTTTTCCCTTCCCGTGAGGCCATATCTCAGGCTATCACGTGGGGAGAAACCTTGGACAATACCTGGCTTTCCTAGGCAGAGGTCCCTGCGGCCTCCCACAGTGTTTTGTGTCCCTGGATACTTGAGATTAGGGAGTGGTGATGACTCTTAACAATCATGCTGCCTTCAAGCATTTGTTTAACAAAGGACACCTTGCACAGCCCTTAATCCATTTAACCCTGAGTTGACACAGCACATGTTTAAGGGAGCACAGGGTTGGGGGTAGGGTTACAGGTTAACAGCATCTCAAGGCAGAAGAGTTTTTCTTAGTACAGAACAAAATGGAGTCTCCTATGTCTACTTCTTTCTGCACAGACACAGTAACAATCTGATCTCTCTTTCTTTTCCCCACAAACATACTCTTACCATACAATCCAGCAATCAACTTCTTGGTATTTACCCAAAGGAGATGATTATTTATGTCCACACAAAAACCTACACACAGATGTTTGTAGCAGCTTTATTCATAATTGCCAAAAGTTGGAAGCAACCACGATATTCTTCAGTAGGTCAATGGATAAGAATACTGTGGTGTATCTGGATAATGGAATATTATTCAGCACAAAAGAAGTGGAACATCAAGCCACGAAAAGACTGGGAGGAACCTTAAATGCATATTACTAGGTGAAAGAAACCAGTCTGAAAAGGCTATATTATGTATGATTCCAACTGTACGGCACTTTATAAAAGGCAAAACTATGAAGACAGCAAAAAGATCAATGCTCACCAGGAGTTAGGGAAGGGGAAGGGTGAATAGGTGGAACACAGAAGAGTTTTGGGGCAGTGAAAATAGTCTGTATGATACTATACTAATGGATATATGTCATTATACATTTGTCTAAACCTATAGAATGTACAACACTAGAGTGAAACCTAGTGTAAACTATGGACTTGGGTGACTATAATATGTCCACATATGTTTTTCATTCATTGTGACAAATGTACCTCTCTGTGGAGGAATGTTGATGAGGAGGGAGGCTATGCATTTATGGGGGTAGGAAGTATATAGAAAATCTCTGTACCTTCCTTTTAATTTTGCTGTAAACCTAAAACTGCTCTCCAAAAAAGGAAAAATTTACTTCTTATGGGACCCAGGGCACAAATCATTAATAGTACATATCCTTATCAGTACTCAATTAATTGCACTAGATTGCCAGAGATGAAATCATATTGTCTGAGATGTAATCTTTGTTGTGGTATATCTCATATCTACAATATATGTCCCATAGTTTGACCTGATCAATATGGAAAATTTGAATGAGTGAAAGATATGAATTCCTTTTTCTGTTCAAAGCTGCTGGATAATTAAGAGCAGGATGCCATGTAATCTCTAACTATGTTGTGTTGACATAGTCTGTTTTATGGCCACAAGCATTCTGTGACATAAGCGATTTAATTCACGCCCTGTTGCCCAATGAATATTTGAGAAATATAAATGCATAAACATTTATCAATTGAAACAAATAATGTTTACAACTGCTTTTGCTCAGTTAAAAATAAACAAAATAATGAACATATTTCACCTCCAAGTATTCTATTATTTGTAACTATATTTTCATCATTCATGACTCATTTTGTTGTCCTTTAATATCATTAAGTTGCCAGTGGGGAGTCTGAGCTGAAATGCCTGCCAAGGAAGATAGGACTACATTTTAATGAAATCAGCAAAAGTGAGCCTCAGTGCATTTTTATCATAATTTAAGGCCTAGTTGAGGTATGATAAATGATCCTCATCCCTGATCATTATACTACCTGAGCAGTGATATGTCATTCATGTCTTGCCATTGTACTTTTGGAACTGCCATGGGGGTAGCAAATGTGCAATAAATATTGCTCGGTTAATTATATATTTCAGAAAAATTCAATGTGTTAGAAAAATAAGCAGCAAATTTATATGTGGCTTAGAATACTACAGCAAAAACAACTTTATTGACCAGCCTTGGCTCCATCCCTCATGTTATGGTTTAAAAAAATCAGATATGTTGAATGTTTACTGTTAAATATGAAATTAGAACACAGGTTGTTTACCAATATATTCATTCCACAAGCATTTATTGAGTGATTACAATGTTCCAGGCAGTGTACTAAGTATTATAATTGAATTAAAAGACAAATTCTTCTCTGACGGCCTTTGGAATTAATAGGAGTGGCTGAAAATTTAGTGATAATTGCAATGTAGATTAAATGAAAAGAGCTCCCAAGAAAAGTTACATACAAGGTCCAACAGGGACATAGGAGATGAAATTTAAGTCATTCTGTTGGGATCAAGGAAAGGATTCATGCAAACAACATAGGTTGAGAGACAAGTACGTGTAATCTAAAGGGATATATCCAAAAAAAAATTTGAAATAACTAGGCTTTGATCATGGTGCAACTTGTGTATTCAAGTAAGGCATAAGGATTTGAAAACAAAAGAGAATCATTAAAGTATTTTAAACAGGGAAATAATACAATAATGCAGTAATACATATTCTGTTCAGAAAAATAGTTCTGGTGCAGTATGGAGGTTGGATTGGAACAGGAAGAGAGGGAAAGGCTGAAAGCAGAACAACAATTAAGATGCTTTTGTGGATATCTAAGCAAGAAATGATAAGGAGCTGGAAATATAAGAGAAGTAATTGATAAAGTAAATATTTAGGAGTATGAATAAGACTAAAGGTGTAAAAAGTAGAGAAAAGGAAATAGGAAAAATTTGCTCCCGGACTGTTGAAAAAGTAAGTAAACAGTGAAGCTATTCTGGCCAAATTACAGGCTTGTGCTAACTTCATTGTACCAGCAATTCACTAACTGGGTGTTGATGCCCTTCCAGTGTGCCAGGGTGAAAGAGAAGCTTTGGGATAAATATGACACTCTGGCCAGGCTCTCAGTTTTATTCAACTATAAATAATTTAGAGCATTATTTTTATACAAACAACTTATATATGTATGAAATGCAATGTATACTTTTTTTTAAAAAAGAGACTTCAAAGAATTTTGTAATTTGCAACAAGTGACTTAAAGCAACTGACCCTTACACAGATTTGGAGCTATTTAATTTTCTCTGCCATTTGGGTTGTTAAGCAGAACATGCAATTAACTACGCAAGGTAAATATGCAAGGTAATTTATCTTAGTTGTTAAGAAATTTGGCTGGCTGGTATATTTGTCACTGTTTTTAACACAGCTTGCAATTTTAGAGAAAGTCATGTTATCTGTTGTTTCTGTGTTCTAATGAGAAAGGCTTTAGCATAGGGTTGCCAGAAAGAAAAAATACAGGACATCCAGCTAAGCAATATTTTTTTTGTACAAGTATGTCTAATATGAAATTCACATTTAATACACACTGTATTTTTATTTGTTATATCTGAGAACTCATTTGCTGTTAATGGCCATTCCTTCTTTAAAGACTATGAAATTTTATAATATTTTAAAACATCTTATCTGTTTGAATTTCAGCTACCATTATTATGTTTTTATTTTAATGAACCACTTTTTAAAATCCCTTTAAAATTTATTATCTATTTTATAGTAGTAACTGGTATGTCACAGTTTTATAAACTTGAGTGTTTACATTAGCTTTCCAAATTACAGCCACTTTGTGCCCTCTGATTTTGCATAAATTGAGAAAAATCTAATTTTCATTTAATTAATTTTTAACCCATATTCTCACTTATAGGAATCCCTAAGGAAATTCACACGGTCCACACACTCAACCTTAATGGCCTGGCTCCTTGCAACTAATTTCTATTCCACTTCTCTGATAAGCCACTCATGTACTAAAGATAAAATTTGGTGATTCTAATAGTCATAGTAGCAGTGCTCCACAACTGTAGTAGAAAAATTTTAAAAAAACTATGTTCAGGATGCTAATGTTCTCCCTTAACCATTTCATCCTAATATTACACAAAATGCTCCCTATTTTTTTCAGTTAAAACAAATTATGAACAAAACCACTCTTATAATTTACAGCTGAGTATGTGTTATAGCTATAATTTTTAAATAAGACTTACTGTAGTTTTAACCATAAGAAAATGGAACTCTAATACTGGGAATAATGTTTAATGGTTAGTACACATGAAGATTCCAACAGATTATATATCGATTCAGATTAAGCTTCTATTCCTTCATTTTCTTGAGAAGTGTACCACATATAACATCAATAAATAATTACATTTCCTTAATTCTAAGATTGTGACTGTTTTTGGTACATCACAGGTTTAAAAGTCACATACTTAAAAATATATGAAATAACTGTGGCCACATGAAAAACACACACAAATTGCAAGACATGCCTTGGCCTAGAAATGTAAAAACCTGAAATAAAATGTACGTTTTAGAATTGAGAACACAAAATACCGTTTACACAATCTATCCCATGATAAATGATTTTCACTGAACTTATGAATAAACAAAACAAGATGGTGTGGATGAGATATGTGTTAGGAAGGAGAGAATCCATTGTTCTCTGCTTAACTCTAGTGATCTAAAAAGTATCCTTTCTTCTCCTCTTTCCCCTTTCCCCCAGTTCCCCTAACCCCACACAGGGATTAGTTGCTAATCTAAATAGTCCAACTCAGGAACGTTTACTGTGCTGTGATTGTTAATGGATGTATCCCTATTTGGTATTATTTTATCCAGAATTTTTTTCTATCATAACATAATAAGATAAACATATTGAGTTTGGAACTCTTGGAGTCCTGTTCTCTCTCTCTCTCTCTCTCTCTCTCTCTCTATATATATATATATATATATATATAGTTGACTCAATATAGATAGAAGGAAAAATGGGCACAGAGCTTTTTCTGAAGCACGTTCCACTCTGTCTTTTTCTTGTCATTTCTTTAGGCAGAAATGCCTAAACATGCCAATGCAAGTAATAAAATTTGGGACAGGGAAAGGGAAGATAATACTTCATTTATACCAAAGACTAATAGAAATGCTCCAATTTAGCCTTTTATAATAATACTCCATATGACCCACTTTTGTAGCTATTAATACTGGGTATTTCTATTCTAACATTAAGTACCCTATAGAAAGGGAGCCGTGATTTGCGGAACAGGATTCAGGCATCCCTGTGTCTCTGACGTTATATCATCTAATAGTATGTAAATACTTAAGTTAATGGTAATAGTAATTAGAGCTTCTCATAGTATGAAGTTCCTTTATCAGAATAAAAATAATTACTAATTACAATAGCCTCGGAAGCAGAAACAGAAAGTCAAAATAATAATAATAGAATGTCTACAATGTCTAAAATATGCTACTAAATGCTATAAGGAATGCAGTAAAAACTAAAATATTCTTTCTACCTTAAGCTGGTAATTGTGATGGAGACATAACATGCAAATGTGAACTCAAATATTTTCAACCTTAGTTAGCAAATTGAGGTACAAAAATAATTGGGCACTACAGTTAAAAATGATATTTCAGAAAAGTAAAGTGGCCAGTATTATCTGTGATGGACTTGGAAAGATTCATGGAGAGTTTAAATAACATGGAAGATTTGATGGGCAAAGAAAAAGGACAAATGTACAGGTGTGGATATAAGATAGCATAAAATTATTTGGAAGAATTTGAGTAGAATTATTAGCTTCTGTTGGAAGCATAAGAAGTAAGAAATGTGTATAGAATCCTGAATCCATTTAAATTGCTTAATATTGAATCCTGTAAGTTGAAGGACTAGGCAACTAAGACATTGTGGCTGAAGCAGTAATTTAGTGACACTAGGGTGCTACAATTATTTATCTGCTAGTATTATAAAAAGTGAATTAGAGGGACTCTGCTAGGCATAAGAAAACTAGAAGCAAAGGGCCCATTGGAAAACTAATATAATTGCTCAATAATGCAGTAATAACTATGTTGTTCACAGTAAAAAATGTAAACAGAGGAACAGAAGTGATAGAAAACTGTGGAAGAATTAAATTGTGGCAATGTATTATTTATAGGGTATATAAAAGAAAGAAAAATGACTCTGAGTTTTTGTGCATAAGTGACTGAGAGAATGGTAATTCATTAGCAGAGATAGGGAGGTCAAAATATAAAGTTTGATGGTGGTAAGCAGTTGAGGATGAAAATAGTTTTAGACTGTATATTGGGTAACAGGGGCCATGGTAATGGAAAAGTAGGTGGTTTGAAATGTGAGATAATTGGAAACACAATGGGAATTAAGGATAAGTTGGATATGAGTTTAGAAAGTATTTGTATAAAGATGGGGGAAATTAAATATATGAAAGTAAGTTAGGTTGATATTCTCTACTCACTGACAGGCAAATTTTAACACGATCCTCCTGGGTGGAAAAGTATCCTCTTTTAAAAATTTTGCATCTATAGACTACTTCATCCAACTACTGTGGAATATACATTCTTTCAAAATCATATAGAATATTCACCAAGGTATAGAGCACATTCTGGGTCATAAAACGCACCTTAACAAATTTAAAAAATAGAAATCATACAATGTCTGTTCTCAGAGCACAATGGAATTAAATTAGAAATCAATAACAAAAAGATACCTGGAAAATCCCCAGATGCTGGGAGATTAAAGACCCCACTATTAAATAACAATGTAGGTCAAAAAAGAACATTCCTTAGATCCCTTTCTGGTATATTATTACATAGTGGTACTCATATAATCATGATCATTTTTGTAACTCTGTGATTCTTTATTCCAAGAACTTTTGATACTCATAATTAGCAAATGACTTAAGAAATGTCTTTTTTAGTGACAAATTGGCTTTAATTGAAAATGCATGACAGAAAATCTATCAATTCAGTAATGCTCTTACGCTATGTCTGTTAAAGATAGCCTTTGCTCCCAATACAGTTATGTAAGACCAGCTGTTCTTCAGTCATTATAACATGATTTCCTTAATGAGAAGGTTTTACTTTCACTTCAAAATGAAATAAAAAGTATTTCATTGTGCGCTTCTTAGGTCCATTTAAATTATAAAGAGCATAATGCTTATTAATGACAAATGAAGAAAGCAATGGGTAATATTCTGTCATCCTTCCTGCCTGATTCTGAAAATAATTAATTTGGAGACTAGGCATATTTTTAAAATGTTCACCATATTATATTTCTAGGTTGAACTGTACACATTTTCCATTGTGAATAAAATAACTACAGTTTGAATTAGACTTTTCAATCTTAAAAACATTTATATTACTATTATTTATTTAAACATTATGAGTTTCAAGATGCTGTCTTTCCCAGTTAGTGAGATTTACGGTGTACCCTTTTCCAGGTTTAATGACTACCATTGCAAAGGAGATGACTGCTATTACGAAGTTTTAAAAAGGCCTATTTTCTCATAATTAAATGCTGTGTCAACAAAGCTTAGCAGGGTAATGAGTATTCATGAAAATATTTTTAAATCAAAAATTTGATTTTATTGAATGGCAAAAATATACTTCATATAAATAAAAACAATATAAAACTTTATTCAAAACAAAAAAAATTTAAAAACATTTTTATTTGGGGAAAGTACCATTTAGCTTAAAATGCGTTTCAATTCATATAGGGTTTTCTATTTTTTTCTATTAATATATAGTTGCCAACAAATTATTTTCATTATTATTTTATTTTTTAAATAATTGTTTCTAAGATCTATACATATTCATTGAAAAAGAGGTCTCCCTCCATACGACAAATTTGCAGTAAAACCAAGCATAAATGCCTTAATTTAGACATAGAATTGTGGCCTCTACCTTTACACTAATGTTGTAAAACTGTTTTTATTTTAATAGATTTAGGGGTACAAGTGATTTTTTTATTACATGGATTAATTGTATAGTGGTAAAGTCTGGGCTTTTATTGTACCTGTCATCTGAATAGTGTAAATTGTACCCAATAAGTAGTTTTTCATCCCTCTCCACTGCACCCGGAGTTTCCCTTGTCCATTATACCACTCTGTATGCTCTTGCATACCCATAGTGTAGCTCCCTCTAATAAGTGAGAAAATGCAGTACTTGGTTTTCCATTCCTGAGATACTTCGCTTAGGATAATGGCCTTGAGAGTCCCATGCAAGTTACTGCAAGAAACATTATTTTGTTCTTTTTAATAGCTGAGTAGTATTTCATGATATATACATATACCATATGGCTCATTCCATAGCTTTGTAATTGTGTTGTGATAAAAGTACAAATGCAGGTGTCTTTTGATATGACAACTTCTTTTGGGCATACATCAGTAGTGGGACTGCTGGATCAAACGGTAGATCTACTTTGAGTTCTTTGAGAAATCTCCATGCCGTTTTCCATAGAAGTTGTACTAATTTACATTTCTACAACAGTGTGTAAGCATTCCCTTTTCATGGTGTCCGTGCCAACATCTATTTTTTGACATTTCACTCATAGCTGTTCTGTATAGGGTCACATGGTAACTCATTGTGGTTTCAACTTGCATTTCCCTGATGATTAGAAATGAGCATTTTTTCATGTTTGTTGGCCATTTATCTTCTTTTGAAAAATGTCTATTCATGTTGTTGGACCATTTTTTAACAGGATTATTTGTTTTTTGTTGCTGATTTGTTTTAGTTCTTTGTAGATTTTGGATATTAGTTTGTTTGTTTTTTTGGTTTATTTTTTTTTTTTCGAGACTGAGTCTTGCTCTGTCGCCCAGGCTGGAGTACAGTGGCGCAATCTCGGCTCACTGCAAGCTCTGCCTCCCAGGTTCATGCCATTCTCCTGCCTCAGCCTCCCGAGTAGCTGGGACTACGGGTGCCTGCCACCACACCTGGCTAATTTTTTGTATTTTTAGTGGAGACAGGGTTTCACCATGTTAGCCAGGATGGTCTCGATCTCCTGACCTTGTGATCCGCCCGCCTTGGCCTCCCAAAGTGCTGGGATTACAGGCTTGAGCCACCGCGCCCGGCCGGTATATTGGTTCTTTGTCTAATACAGTTTGCAAATATTTTCTCCCATTCCGTTGGTTGTCTATTTACTCTGTGATTTTTCTTTTCCTGTGCAGAAGCTTTTGAGTTTAATTACGTCTCACTTGTCTATTTTTGTTTTGGTTTAATTTGCTTTTGGGATCTTAGTTGTAAATTCTTTGCCTAGGCCAAGGTCTAGAAGAGTTTTTCCTAGTTTTTTTTTATTTCCTAGAAATTTTATGGTTTCAGGTTCTACATTTAAGTCTTTCATTTATCTTGAGTTCAATTTTTTATACGTTGAGAGATAGATAGGGATCCAGTTTTATTCCTCTGCATTTACCTATCTAATTTTCCTAGGATTTATTGAATAGGGTGTCCTTTCCCCAGTGTATGTTTTTATCTGCTTTGTGGAAGATCAGGCAGTTGTAGGTATTTGGCTTTATTTCTGGATTCTCTATTCTGTTCCATTGGTCTATGTGTCTTCTACAGCATTGTACAGCATTGAAGTTAAGCAACATGATGCCTCCAGCTTTCTTCTTTTTCCTTGGGATTGCTTTGACTATTCAGGCTCTTGTCTAGTTCCATACGAATTTTAGGAACTTTTTCTAATTCTGTGAAAAATGACATTGGTATTTTGATTGGAATTGCATTGAATCTGTAGATTGCTTTGAGCGGTATGGTCATTTTCACAAAGTAAATTATTCCCTTCCATGAGTGTGGGATGTTTTTTTCATTTGTTTGTGTTACCTATGATTTACTTCACCAGCATTTTGTAGTTCCTCTTATAGAAATGTTTCACCTCCTTGGTTAAGTATATTCATAGGTATTTTATTTTTATTGTAGCTATTATAAATTGGATTGATTTCTTCATTTGATTCTTACTTGATAGTTGTTGATGTATAGCAGTACTACTGATTTATATACATTGATTTTGTAACCTGCAACTTTACTGAATTCATTTATTCTAACTAGGAGTCTTTTGGAGAAGTCGTTAGGGTTTTCTAGGTATAAGGTTATATTATCAGCAAACAGAATTTGACTTCCTCTTTTTCAATCTGGATGCCCTTTCTTTCTTACTCTTGCCTTAGTGCTCTGGCTAGAGCTTCCATTTCTTGTTAATAGAAGTGGTAAAAGTGGGCATCCTTGGCTTTTTCCAGTTCCAAGGGGGGATGTTTTCAACTTTTCCCCATTCAGTACAATGTTGACTGTGTATTTGTGATATATGTCTTTTATTATTTTGAAGTATGTCCCTACTATGCCTAGTTTGTTGAGGTTTTTTTTTAATCATGAGGACATGTTGGATTTTATTGAATACTTTTCCTGCATCCATTGAAATTATATATAGTTTTTGTTTTTAATTCTGTTTATGTAGTGAATCACTTTTATTGACTTGGATATGTTGAATCATTCTTGCATCCTTGCACCTCTGGTATTCACCTTGTGGTGAATTATCTCTTTGGTGTGCTGTTGGATTTGGTTTGCCTGTATTTTATTAAGGAGATTTACATCTATGTTCATCAGAGATATTGGTCCATAGATTTATTTTCTGTTGTTGCACCCTTTTCTGGCTTTGGTATCAGGGTAATCCTGGCTTTATAGAATGAGTCAGAAGGGAATTTCATCCTTCTTGATTTTTGGAATAGTTTTAGTAGTATTGGTATCAGGTCTTCTTTAATCATCTGGTAGAATTAGCTCTGAATCCATCTGGTCCTGGGCTTTGCTGTTGTTGGAAGATTTTTTATTCTCAGTTCAATCTCACTTCTCATTATTGATCTGCTCAGGATTTCCATTTCTCCATGATTCAAACTTGGAGGGTTGTATGCCTCCAGGATTTTATCCATATGCTGATTTTCTGGTTTGTGTTCATTGAAGTGGTCATAGTAGTCTTCAATGAGCTTTTGTATTTCTGTGTTATCAGTAGTAATGTCCCCATTTTCATTTTTGATTGAGCTTATTTGAATCCTCTTTCTTCCTCATGGTTAATCTAGCTACTGGTCTATCAATTGCTTTATCTTGTTAAATAAGCAACATCTTATTTCATTTATCATTTTATTTATTTATTTTTGGTTTCAATTTAGTTCTTCTCTGATCTTTCTTTCTTTTCTTCTGCTAGCTTTGAATTTGGTTTGTTCTTGCTTCTCTAATTCCTTGAGGTGTGATGTTAGGTCATCAATTTGTGATCTGTCTTTTTGTTGTAGATATTTTAGTGCTATTAACTTCCCTCTTAGTAATGCTTTTGCCATTTCCCAGAAATTTTGATAGCTTGTGTTAGTCTTATTCATTTCAAAACAGTATTAATTTTTATCTTGATTTCATTATTTACCCAAAGATCATTCAGGAACATGTTGTTTAATCTCCATGTATTTGCATTGAGTGTTAAGAATTCCTCTTGGAATGGATTTGTAGTTTTATTCCACTGTAGTCTGAGAAGATACTTCATATGATTTTCAATTTTTGTGATTTATTGAGACTTCTTTACAGAGACCTTATTTCTGAGCTCTCTGTCTGTTCCACTGGTCTATCACACGGTTTATTTTGAAAAATGTTCCATTTGCCGATAAAAAGCATGTATACCCTGCAGTTTTAGGGGAGAATGTTCAGTAAATGTCTGTTAGTTCTAGAGTCTATTTGTTCTAGAGTCCAGTTTACGTCCAGTGTTTCTATGTGCCTTTTTGCTTTGATGATCTGTCTAGGGCTGTCAATGGAGTGTTGAAGTCCCCTACTGTTTATTATTATTATTATTATTATTATTATTATTATTATTATTATTTTACTTTAAGTTCCAGGATACACGTGCAGAACGTGCAGGTTTGTTATGTAGGTATACGTGTGCCATGGTGGCTTGCTGCATCTATTGACCCATTCTCTATGTTCCCTCCCCTTGCCCTCACCTACCAACAGGCCCAGGTGTGTGTTGTTCCCCTGCCTGTGACCATGTGTTCTCACTGCTCAACTCCTACTTATGAGTGAGAACATGTAGTGTTTGGTTTTCTGTTCCTGTGTTAGTTTGCTAAGGATGATGGCTTTCAGCTTCATCCATGTCCCTGCAAAGGACATGATCTCATTCCTTTCTGTGGCTGCCTAGTATTCCATGGTGTATATGTACCACATTTTCTTTATCCAATTTATCATTGATGGGCATTTGGGTTGGTTCCATGTTTTTGCTATTGTAAATAGTGATGCAATAAACATTCGTCTCTACAGTAGAATGATTTATATGTCTTTAGGTATATATCTTGTAATGGGATTGCTGGGTCAAATGGAATTTCTGGCTCTAGATCCTTAAGGAATCACCACACTGTCTTCCACAATGGTTGAACTAATTTACATTCCCACCAACAGTGTAAAAGTGTTCCTATTTCTCCACAGCCTTGCCAGCATCTATTGTTTCTTGACTTTTTAACAATTGCCATTCTGACTGGCATGAGATGGTATCTCACTGTAGTTTTTATTTGCATTACTCGAGTGATCAGTGATGTTGAGCTTTTTTTCATGTTTGTTGGCTGCATAAATGTCTTCTTTTGAGAAATGTCTGTTTGTATCCTTTGCCCACTTTTTGATGGGTATTTTGGTTTTTTCTTGTAAATTTGTTTAAGTTCCTTGTAGATTCTGGATATTAGACCTTTGTCAGATGGGTAGATTGCAAAAATTTTCTCCCATTCTGTAGGTTGCCTATTCACTCTGATGATAGTTTCTTTTGCTGTTCAGAAGCTCTTTAGTTTAATTCGAACCCATTTGTCAATTTTGGCTTTTGTTGCAATTGCTTTTGGTGTTTTAGTCATGATGTCTTTGCTCATGCCTATGTCCTGAATGGTATTGCTTAAGTTTTCTTGAGGTGTAAGGAAGGGGTCCAGTTTCAGTTTTCTGTATATGGATAGCCATTTTCCCAGCACCATTTATTGAACAGAAAAACTTTTCCCCATTGCTTGTTTTTATCAGGTTTGTCGAAGATCAGATGGTTGTAGATGTGTGGTGTTATTTCTGAGGTCTCTCTTCTGTTCCATTGGTTTATATGTCTGTTTTGGTAATAGTACCATGCTTCTTTTGTTACTGTAGCCGTGTAGAATAGTTTGAAGTCAAGTAGCGTGATGCCTCCAGCTTTGTTCTTTTTGCTTACGATTGTCTTGGCTATATGGGCTCTTTTTTGGTTCCATATGAAATTTAAAGCAGATTTTTCTAACTCTGTGAAGAATGTCAATGGTAGTTACTTTGGGCAGTATGGCCATTTTCACGATATTGATTTCTCCTATCCATGAGCATGGCATGTTTTTCCATTTGTTTGCATCCTCTATTATTTCCTTGAACAGAGGTATGTAATTCTCCTTGAAGAGGTCCTTCACATCCCTTCTTAGCTGTATTCCTAGGTATCTTATTCTCCCTGAAGTAATTGTGAATGGGAGTTCATTCATGATTTGGCTGTCTGCTTGTCTTTTGTTGGTGTTTAGGAATGCTTGTGATTTTTGCACATTGATTTTGTATCCTGATGCTTTGCTGAAGCTGTTTATGAACTTGAGGAGTTTTTGGGCAGAGACAATGGAGTTTTCTAAATACAGAATCACGTCGTCTGCAAACAGAGACAATTTGACTTCCTTTCTTCCTATTTGAATGCACTTTATTTCTTTCTCTTGCCTGATGGCCCTGGCAAGAAATTCAATACTATGTTGAATAGGAGTGGTGAGGGAGGACATCCTTGTCTTGTACAGCTTTCAAAGGGATGCTGACAGCTTTTGCTCATTCAATATGATATTGGCTGTGGGTTTGTCATAAACAGCTCTTATTATTTTGAGATACATTCCATCAATACCTAGTTTACTGAGAGTTTTTAACATGAAATGATGTTGAATTTTATCAAAGGGCTTTTCTGCATCTATTGAGAGAATCATTTGATATTTGTCGTTTGTTCTGTTTATGTGATAGATTATGTTAATTGATTTGCATATGTTGAATAAGCATTGCATCCCATGGATGAAGCCGACTTGATTATGGTGGATAAGTTTTTTGATGTGCTACTGGATTCAGTTTGCCAGTATTTTATTGAGGATTTTCATATCGATGTTCAGCAGGGATATTGGCCTGAAGTTTTCTTTTTTTGTTGTGTCTCTGCCAGGTTTTGATATCAGAATGATGCTGGCTTCATAAAATGAGTTAGGGAGGAGTCCCTCCCTTTCAATTGTTTGGAATAGTTTCAGAAGGATGGTACCATCTTCTCTTTGTACCTCTGGTAGAATTTTGCTGTGTATCTATCTGATCCTGGGCTTTTTGCAGTTGGTAGGCTATTAATTACTGCCTCAATTTTGGAACTTTTTATTGGTGTATTCAGGGATTTGATTTCTTCCTGGTTTAGTCTTGGCAGGGAGTATGTATCCAGGAATTTAAACATTTCTTCTAGGTTTTCTAGTTTATTTGCGTAGAGGTGTTTATAGTATTCTCTGATGGTAGTTTTTATTTCTGTGGGGACATGGTGATACACCCTTTATCATTTTTTATTGTGTCTATTTGATTCTTCTCTCTTTTCTTCTTTATTAGTCTAGCTAATGGTCTGTAATTTTGTTGATTGTTTCAAAAAACCACCTCCTGGATTCATTGATTTTTTGAATTTTTTTTGTGTCTTATTCTCCTTCAATTCTGCTCTGCTCTTAGTTATTTCTTTTCCTCTGCTAGCTTTTGGATTAGTTTACTCTTGCTTCTCTGGCTCTTTTAATTGTGATGTTAGGATGTCAATTTGAGATCTTTCTAGCTTTCAGATGTGAGCATTTAGTGCTATAAATTTCCCTCTTAACGCTGCCTTAGCTGTGTCCCAGAGATACAGATACATTGTCTCTTTGTTCTCACTGGTTTCAAAAAACTTCTTGATTTCTGCCTTAATTTCATTATTTACCCAGTTGTCATTCAGGAACAGGTTTTTCAATTTCCATGTACTCGTGTGGTTTTGAGTGAGTTTCTGAATCTTGAGTTCTAATTTGATTTTGCTGTGGTCTGAGAGGCTGTTTGTTATGATTTCAGTTCTTTTACATTTGCTGAGGAGTGTTTTACTTCCAATTATGTGGTCAATTTTAGAATACGTGCCTTCTGGCACTGAGAAGCATGAATATTCTTTTGATTTGTGGTGCAGAGTTTTGTGGATGCCTATTAGGTCCACTTGATCCAGAGCTGAGTTCAAGTCCTGGATATCCTTGTTAATAATTTTCTGTCTCATTGATCTGTCTAATATTGACAGTAGGATGTTAAAGTTTCCTACTATTATTGTGTCAGAGTTGAAGTCTTTTTGTAGGTCTCTAAGATATTGTTTTATGAATCCAAGTGCTCCGGTATTGGGTGCATACATGTTTAGAATAGTTAGAACTTCTTGTTGAGTTGATCCTTTTACCATTATTTAATGCCGTTCTTTGTCTTTTTTTTTATCTTTGTTGCTTAAAATCTGTTTTGTCAGAGACTAGGATTGCAACCCTGCTTTTTTTTGCTTTCCATTTGCTTCATAAATTTTCCTCCATCCATTTATTTTGAGCCTATGTGTGTCTGCACTTGAGATGGATCTCCTGAATACAGCGCACTGATGGGTCTTGCCTGTTTATCCGCTTTGCCAGTTTGTGACTTTTAATTGGGGCATTTAGCCCATTTACATTTAAGGTTAGTACTGTTATGTGTGAATTTGATCCTGTCATTATGATGCTATCTGGTTATTTTGCACATTAGTTGATGCAGATTCTTCATAGTGTTGTTGGTCTTTATATTTTGCTGTGTTTTTGCAGTGGCTGGTACTGGTTTTTCCTATCCATATTTAGTGCTTCATTCAGGAGCTCTTGCAGGGCAGGCCTGGTGTTGATGAAATCCCTCAGCATTTGCTTGTCTGGAAAGGATTTTATTTCTCTGTCACTTACGAAGTTTAGTTTGGCTGGATATGTAATTCTGGGTTGAAAATTCTTTCCTTTAAGAATGTTGAATATTGGCCCCACTCTCATCTGGTTTGTAGGGTTTCTGCTGAGAGATACGCTGTTAGTCTGATTAGCTTCCCTTTGTAGGTGAACTGACCTTTCTCTCTGGCTGTGTTTAACATTTTTTTTTTCCCATCATTTTGACCTTGGAGAATCTGATGATTATATGTCTTGGGGTTAATCTTCTTGTGGAGTATCATGGGGTGTTCTTTGTATTTCCTGAATTTGAATGTTGACCTATCTTGCTAGGTTGGGGAAGTTCCCCTGGATAATATCCTAAAGTGTGTTTTCCAGCTCGTTTCCATTCTCCTTGTCTCCTTCAGGCACTCCAATCAATCATAGGTTCAGTCTTTTTACATAGTACCATATTTCTTGGAGGCTTTGTTTTTTCCTTTTCATTCTTTTTTCCTCTAATCTTGTCGGCATGTTTTATTTCAGCAAGGTGGTTTTCAAATTCTTATATCCTTTCTCTCGCTTGGTTGATTCAGCTATTGATACTTGTGTATGCTTCACGAAGTTCTCGTGCTTTGTTTTTAATCTTCATCAGGTCATTTATTTCCTCTCTAAACTGGTTATTCTATCTAGTTAGCATATCCTCTAACCTTTTATCAAGGTTCTCAGCTTCTTTGCATTGGGTTAGAACATGCTCCTTTAGCTCAGAGGAGTTTGTTATTACCCATCTTCTGAAGCCTGCTTCTGTCAGCTTGTCCAACTGATCCCACGTCCAGTTCTGTGCCCTTGCTGGAGAGGCATTGCAATCATTTGGAGAAGAGGCACCTTGGCCTTTTGGATTTTCAGTGTTTTTTTAATTGATTTTTTCTTATCTTTATGAGTTTGTCTCATTTCGATCTTTGAGGCTGCTGACCCTTGGATGGGTTTTTTGATGCTATTGTTGTTGCTTTCTGTTTATTTTTCGTTCAATGGTCAAGTCCCTGTTTTGTAGGGCTGATGCAGTTTGCTGGGGGTTTACTTCAGGTCCTATTCATCTGGTTTGCTCTCACACCTGGAGATGTCACTCAAAGAGGCTGGAGAAGAGCAAAGGTGAGTGCCTGCTCCTTCCTCTGGGATCTCTGACCTCAAGGGGCACCAACCTGATGCTAGTAGGATTGCTCCTGTATAGAGTTCCTGACAACTCCTGTTGGAGGGCCTCACCCAGCTGGGTGGTGTGGGAAACAGGACTTGTTTAATGAAGCACTTCGAGTGTCCCTTGATGAAGAGGGTGTGCTTTGCTGAAGGGAAAACCCACTTGTCTGGGCTGCCTGGTTCCTCAGAACTACCAGGAGGAAAGGCTAAGTCTGCTGGTCCACAGAGACTGCGGCCACCCATCCCCCAAGGGGCTCAGGCCCAAGTAGATCAGAGTTCTGTCCCTGAGCACCTGGCTGGAGTTGTTGGAGTTCCTCCAGGGCAGCCCTGCCCAGTGGGGAGTGATGTGTCAGGGTCAGGCCTGACGGGGCGCTCTGGCTGCAGTCTTCCACAGCCGGTATGTTGGGCTACGGGGAACACCTCTTGGGACCGAGCCGTCCAGCCTCCCTGGCTCCAGCAGAGGAAAAGCGTGGCCTGGAATTATAGAGATGGCTGCCACCCTTCCCCCTGCTCAGGGAGCTTAGCATGTTAGGCAGCTGTGAGTCTCAGTTCTTGCTGCTGCCCCACCCTCCCCCAAGGAGCTCAAAGGGCTTAGACAGCAGGCAGCCACAGCTGTGGTGCTGGTTGCCCCTTCCCCCAGGAACTTGGCAGGCTTAAGCAGATTCTAGCTGAGAAACTGTTGAGAATCTGCAGGGCTCCAGGGTTGAGACTGTACGTTCTAGTGGCACAGGTTCACAAGTGGCATCTTCCGATCCGTGGGTTGCACAGTTCCTTGGAGAAAGCTCAGTTCCCCTGGCTGGGTAGCATGCTCATTCACTGCCTCCCTTGGCGAGGGGTGGGCCTCCACCCCCCCGTGTGGCTTTCAAGTGGGCCACAGCACCACATTGCTCTTTATTCCTCTCCATGGGTCACGCTAGCGGCCTAGTTAGTTCTGAGCAGAGAATCTAGATACCTCTGTTGCCGGTGCAGGATTCACATGCTATTCTTTTTGATGGGAGCCTCCAATTGCTGCTGCTTCTAGTTGGCAGTCCCCCACCACTCTAATTGTATTGCTGTTAATGTGTTTTCTCAGGTCCAGTAGTATTAGTTTTGTGAATCTAGGAGCTTCAGTTTTAGATTAATATATATTTATAATTATTACAACTTTTATTGACTTGATTCCTTTATCATTATATAATGACATTCTTTTTCTTTTTCTACTGTTGTTAATTCAAAGTCTTTTTTTTCTGATATAAGAATAGCTACTGGTGCTTGATTTTGATTTCAATACGTGTGGAATGTTTTTCTACCTCTTTACCTTGAGTCTATTAAGAATCTTTGTGAATTAGGTAGCACATATTTGAATTGTATTTTGGTGGCAGCAAATATTCGATGGCAGCAGATATTTGAATTGTATTTTTTTAATTCACTCTGCCAATCTATGTGATTTAAGTGGGGCATTTAGTTCATTTATATTTAAAGTTGATTTTGATATGTCTACTACTGTTCTAGTCATCATGCTGATTGTTATCAGGTTGCTTTGTATTCTCCGCTGTGTTACTGTTTTATAAACACTGTGAGTTTTACACTTTTGAGTATTTCTATATGGGTAGGTATCAACCTTTCATTTCAATATTTAGAACTCCTTTGAGTATTTCTTGTAGGGCAAGTCTAGTGTTGACAAATTCCTTCAGCATCTGCTTCTCTGAGAAAGAATTTATTTCTCATTCATTTATGAAACTTAGCTTTTTAGGATACAAAATTCATGGCTGACAGTTATTCTCTTTGAGAAGACTAAAGATAGAATTTCATTTTCTTTGGGCTGGTAATATTTCTGCTGAGAAGTCTGCTATTAGTCTGATAGTTTTTCTTTCACAAGTTATTTGATGATGTTGTCTCACTACTCTTAGAATCCTTTTCTTTCTATTGACTTTACATAGCCTGTTGACTGCTGACTTTATTCCATAGTGACATCCTTTTTGCAAAGAATCTGCCAGGAGTTCTTTGGGCTTCTTGTATCTAGATATCTAAATCTTTAGCATGACGTGGGAAGTTTTCCTTAATTATTCCCTCAAATAGGTTTTCCAAACATTTTGCTTTTTCTACTTCCTCCCCCAAAATAACTATGATTCTTAGGCTTAGATGTCTTACATAAGATTATGTTTCTTAGAGATTTAGGTTATTTCTTTTAATTTTTCTTTATTTTTATCTGATTAGGTTAATTAAAAAGTTTTTTGTTTTTTCTTTCTTTTTTTTTTTTGAGATGGAATCTTGCTCTGTCACCAGGCTAGAGTGCAGTGGTGCAATCTCTGCTCACTGAAACCTCCAGGTCCTGGGTTCAAGCCATCCTTCTGCTTCAGCTTCCCGAGTAGTTGGAACTACAGGCACACACTACCACATTCAGCTAATTTTGTTAGTTTTAGTAGATACAGTGTTTCACCACATTGGCCAGGATGGTCTCAATCTCTTGATCTCTTGATCTGCCTGCCTCGGTCTCCCAAAGTGCTGGGATTACAGGCATGAGCCACTGTGCCCAGCCCGAAAGCATTTTCTTAAAGCTGTGAAAGTATTTCTTATGCTTGGTCTACTCTATTACTAAATTTTCCATTGCATTTTGTAATTTCCCAAATGAGTCTTTCATTTCCAGAAGTTCTGTTTCTTTTGGTTTAACTATTCCTTTAGAAATTTTTAAATTCATACCCTGAATTTTTAAAATTTCTTTATGTTAGTTTTAATATGCTTCATGCATCTCATGGAGCACCTTTATAATCAATATTTTGTATTCTTTATCTAGTGTTTCAAATATTTCATTTTGGTTTGGATCTATTGCTAGAGTTAGTGTGATTCTCTGTTGATGTAAAACTCTGTTATTTCATATTGCCTAGAATTATTTTTCTGTTTTTTTTCTTGTCTAACTAGACTATTACTTGTTATTATTTTTTAATTTATTTTTTATTGGATTGGGCTTTTCTCCCCACCAAGAATATAACTATAATGTTAATATTGCCTAACTTTAGTTATGGATACTTTAGTAGCAAAGGTTCTCTACGAATTTCTTGGTTATAGAGAAACTATGTACAATGGCTTTCTCAGATGCTGCTCATAGTTGTGATATACTGAGTGTGTGTATTTGTCAGGGTTCTCCAGAGGGACAGAACTTACAGGATAATGTGTATATGAAAGGTAGTTTATTAGAGATAACTGGCTCACACAATCACAAGGTGAAGTCCCATCATGATAGGGCTTCTGCACACTGGGGAAGAAAGAAGCCAGTAGTGGTTCATCCAAGTTCAAAAGCCTCAAAAGCAGGGAAGCCAACAGTGCAGCCTTCAGTATATGTCCATGTGTTTTTTATATATATACACACACATATATTTTTATATATATAAAATAAATATATATATTTATATTTTGGGAGGTATATATTCAATAATGAGATTACTCAGTCAAATGGTAATTCTAAGTTCTTTGAGAAATCACCACACCACTTTTCACAGTGGCTGAACTAATTTACACTCTCACCAGCAGTGTATAAGCATTTCCTTTTCTCTGTAACCTTGCCAGCATCTGTTATTTTTTGACTTTTTAATAGTAGCCATTCTGATTGACATGTGATGGTATCTCATTGTGGTTTTGATTTGCATTTCTCTAATGATCAATAATGTTGAGATTTTTTTCATATGCTTGTTGGCTGCAAATATGTCTTCTTTTGAAAAGTGTCTCTTCATGGTCTTTGCCCCCTTTTTAAGGGGGCTGTTTATTTTTGCTTGTAAATTTGTTTAAGTTCCTTATAGATTCTGGATTTTAAACCTTTGTCAGATGCATAGTTTGCAAATATTTTCTCCCACTCTGTAGGTTTTCTGTTCACTCCATACGTAATTTCTTTTGCTGTACAGAGCTCTTTAGTTTGTTTAATTGGATCCCATTTGTCAATTTCTGTTTTAGTTGCAGTTGCTTTTCGCATCTTTGTCATGAAATTATTTCCAAGTCCTATGTCTAGAATTGTATTTTGAAGGTTTTTGTAGTTTTAGGTTTCACATTTAAGTCTTTAATCTATCTCAAGTTGATTTTTATTTTTATTATTTATTTATTTTTATTTTATTTATGTATTTATTTATTTATTTATTTTTGAGACAGAGTCTTGCTCTGTTGCCCAGGCTGGAGTACAGTGGCACGATCTTGGCTCACTGCAACCACTGCCTCCCCGGTTCAAGCAATTCTCTTGCCTCAGCCTCCGAAGTAGCTGGGACTACAGGTGCACACCTCCATGCCCGGCTAATTTTTTGTATTTTAGTAGAGACAGGGTTTCACCATGTTGTCCAGGCTGGTCTGGAACTCCTGAGCTCAGGGAATCCACCCACCTCAGCTTCCCAAAGTTCTGGGATTACAGGCATGAGCCACAGCACCCGGCCTTAAGTTGATTTTTATATGATGGGTAAGGTAGAGGCCCAGGCTTGATCTTCTGTGTATGGCTAGCCATGTATCCCAGCACCATTTATTGAATAGCGAGTCCTTTCCTCATTGCTTGTTTTTGTCAGGTTTGTCAAAGATCAGATGGTTGTAGATGTGCAGACTTGTTTCTGGGTTCTCTATTCTGTTCCATTGTTCTATGTGTCTGTTATTATACCAATACCATGCTGTTTGGGTTACTGCAGCCCTGTAGTATAAAAATTTTTAAATAGTTTTTTTTATAATTTTGTGAAGAATGTCATTAGTAGTTTAATAGGAATAACACTGAATCTGTATATTGCTTTTGGCAGTATGGCCATTTTAATAGTATTGATTTTCCCTATCCATGAGCATGGAATGTTTTTCTATTTGTTTGTGTCATCTCTGATTTATTTGACTAGTGTTTTCCAATTCTCATAAAAATCTTTCTCCTTCCTGGTTAGCTGTATTCCTAGGGATTTTATTCTTTTTGTGGGATCATGAATGGGATTGTGTTCCTGATTTGGCTCTTAGCTTGTATGTTTTTGGTATATTGAAGTGTTACTGATTTTTGCATATTGATTTTCTGTCTTAAAACTGCTTAAGTTGTTTATCAGCTTTAGGAGCATTTGGGCTGAGACTATGGGGTTTTCTAGATACAGAATTATGTCACCTGTGAACTGGGATAATTTGACTTCCTCTCTTCTTATTTGGGTCTTTTGTTTCTTTCTCTTGCCTGATTGTTCTGGCCAGGACTTCCAATACTGTGTTGAATAGGAGTGGTAAGAGAGGGCTTTCTTGTCTTGTTACAGGCAACTAATCAATCAGCACATTTAACCTTTCAGCTACAGTTGACAATAAATAATATAGTTATTCTAAATTTTTAAAATTATTTATCTATATGTTTTTCTTTAAATAATCCAAAGTTTCTATAAAGTAGTATGAGTATTTAAATATATAACACATTAATTAGTTTTATGTTATTTAAAGGATAAAACCATTTCAAGAAGGACTATTCTTAGATAGTCCATCTATAACTACTACAAAATACTTCATAAGACCTTATTTTAAAAGGGTGTGAATTTGAATATCCTGATAAGCTTATCTATTTTTATGCTTTTCAGAACAGACTTATGGTTTGTCAAAATTCTAATGCTAATACATGACAATGAGAATTATTAGTCCTCAAAAGCTCAAGACCCCTCAAATAAAATATAAAAAGGTTGAGAAAATAATAAGGAAGGATTTTTGTCTAATGTCTTTTAACACACTCCTCTCCAACCATTACAAGGGCTTTTCAAAACATTTACTCAAAGCCTATTGGTAGCTTTTCACTGTATATTCCCACCCATAAATACATCAAATATATTAATTTTGAACTAAAGTAATAGCATTATTAATAATGTAACTTTAAATCATTTAAATGAAGCAAATTTTGATCTATAAAGACATTTGATATTTATTGCTCATATTATATTTTTTCCACCTTTCTTCTCTCCTATCTCAATTTCCCTACCCCAAAAATGGCACTGAGGTGTGACTAGGCCCTTAAAAAAAATCAATAATAGCAAAAACCCCACACATACTTTTACACTTCTATTTTCATATTGATTTCAGATAATCACAGAGATCAAGTTATCAAAGAGCAAGAAAATATAATCAAACAATATCTTCAACCAACCATGGCCAAAATAACCAATTACTAAAAAATGATAGAAAGATGTATGTATTATGAGATACAAAAGTTTGTTTATATCAAAATGAATAAATAAAATCCAGTGGGCAAGCCGAAACACAAGTAGGTAGAAAATATGTGCTTAAAGCAAAACGACCAGCTGTAATAGTGCCCATAATTTTCTTTTTTTATGTAACTTAATGAAAAAGTGATGATTTTGCATATTCACAGAAATAATGCTATATCTTAGTTTGACAGTGTAGCTGGTTTCACAACAACCTCCCCACCCCTTTGGGAGTTAATGGGAAATTTATTCTTCTACATCCTCTCCCTATCTCATACCCAAGTATTCTGAAAGCATGCTTTTTTTACCCTTTTTTCACTGATTCTTAGTTTGAATTTAATAATCAAAGACTTAGTTTGAATTTGAGTTGAATTTTATTTCTAAAAATTCTTTCTTTGCATTGATTATTAGTTTGAGTTTAAACAAGTAGAAAACTTACTGAAGTAAAGAAATTTTGATTCTTGTATCTCTTGAATATGCAAACTAGCTTTTTAATGCACTAGTCAAAACACTAGATACATTTAGAAGAATATTTGGATGTAAGATGTTAAACCAGGAACAATATAGTTCAACATTTTGATCTTAGTCCTCTTTTGATGTCATTATTTCATAATTTAACATTTTAGCTGTATTCACACTGCATTTTAATATACTCTCAGATATATCAAAATCCAATGAAATATGCTTGTATGTATTGTATTTCAAAATACATACATTTAGAAATATTTGGTTGTATTACATACATTTTTAAAACCTACTCAATTAAACCTACAATATTTGTTTTTGACTCTTTCAGAGCAGTTCAAAATTTGCCACGATTTTCTCTTGGTCAGAGGGAGCAAGTTATAGTTGGTCTTATATTAATTAAACCAGATCAAGACATTATTAGCCTCAACAAAAACAATCAAACTGGGTTCTTTTAGTAGAATCTTTTCCAACTGATATTTCAAATTCTTAACTAATTCTTCCTGCTCAGTCAATTTATACCTAAAGAGTCTATTTGAGACTTTTTGTTCTTCCTTTTATTTTTGTCACTACTTAAAAAAAAATCAGAGGCTTAATTTAGATAATTTTATATATATACATATATATTTACTTGGAATATTTAAAATATATTAACTGAGGTCTTGGCAAAAGAAAGAAATTTTTAGACATCTGTAAGTTAATTATGTCAGTGAAGGTTATAAGAACCAAATTATAGGCACAACATACCAATAATTATTTTAAAATATCATCAGGCAAAACAAATGTTGACTCCTTTACAAGTAAGTCCCAGAAAATGGGGTTCAATTCATTGTCTTCATCTTTGATGTTTAAATTCATGAGGTGCTTGAGAAACTAAAGTTCAAATGATCTAAAAATGGTCATGTTTGAAGGAAGTTCAAGGTTATTAGATTGCTATCTTGTAGTCTATGTACATTGATGACAAACCTCAGGCGACATTACAAGTGAAAAGCAACACGCCTTCAGGATTTTCTGTTATCTTTTATGTCATCAAAAAACTGTGAAACATAATTTTCTTCTAGAGAACTTCCAAAATTTTCCTGATCTCTTGTAACATTTACAAGTTGTTTTATTTTAATTTTTTATTACTCTTAGTAGCTTCAAAAATAAACACCTATACTCTCTTATTAGGAAGTGTTTTTATACCTGACTTGGAAAAAGTCATTTGTCCTTGGTACCTTGACATTCTGATTCCTGTGGCAAACTTTAATAGACATTTCAAGAAGGTTGATTATAAAACAATCTGCAAGCCATTAGTCATAGCTATACTAAACCAGTAGCAATCAATCCCAATGCCTGGGTTCAATCGAGGTGGAAGAAGAGAATTGCCTGAAACTACGGGTTATTGGAAATCTCACTGATAGGAAACACCAGGAAAATGAATGTTCATCTTCTTGACATTTACTAGGAGGAGAATATCTCATCCTAATTTATTTTGCTCTGGCTCTGTAAAAGTGAATCTGTTGATTTTCTCTGAAATATATTAAACCGCTTCAGGGAAAAATCACTGAAAAACATCAGTGTGTAATTTTTTTAAGTCAGACTACTTAAATTATTTAACTTATATAGTCTGTAGCATTCTAAATTAAAAATATATTTTGGTTTAATTCTATTTCTTATCTTTTGCCAAAATGTTTTATTCAACACTCAGTATCTTCCACTTTTGTCATGCAATCGAACGGACTTTTCTTACTGCTCCTATTGGGCTTGAGTGGAACCAGTCCCCGTGGTGAATCGGTCACTGGAGGGAAAGCACTGGTGAGGTCTGGATGGACATGCTGGCTCACAGCTGCCTCTCACGCTGGGGCTTTTCTCTCAGCAAGCCACATACTAGCCACTCCCAGGAAGACATAATAACATTTTTATGGATTCTAAAAAAATGCAAAAGATAAAAGTCTTTTTGCCTTAGTTTTACATTTGCAGTTATTTACAGAAGTCAATAGATATGTCATTTTTGAAATTTTCAACAATAGCCTCTTAAATATAAATAATAATAAATTAGTATATTTCTCAACAGATATGACCACTTTTGAGTCCCTTTTTGACATCTGATGCTTTAGATAATTATCCACCAGCCTCACAAGATGGATTGTTTTGTATATTCATGTGCCACCTGATAGCTCTCACAATGTCAAGCCAGTTACTATGAATCTCCTTCATAACGCACTTGGCAGGGCGTTCGGTGAGACCACCCTTTAATAATTATAATCATCATCATGATAATAACAATTCTATTAATGTCCCAGTCGGGGAGAAGATGGCCCACGGAAAAGGGATGCTTGAAGAGAGTTTAATAAAGGGACTATTTACAAAGGTGTGAGGTGGTTTAAGGAAAACCAACAAGCAATGGTGAATAACCACAGCAGGAAAGTCACTATCACCCTTGACAAAAGAAGTTAAGGGATGGAGGGTTCAATGGAACCCAGAAAAATTTAAAACTGTGGGGTAAGAGAGGGCACCTGATGGGACATCAAGATTCTCCTTTTGTGCAGAAAGGTAGTCCTTGCCAACCCTGTAGGAAGAAATATAATTATCCAGACTGAATTCTTCTCCACTCTCTTCCTGCTGATGCCTTCCTTCATTTGAACCCGAGAGGAGACTAGTTGATAGTGTTCATAAAATGCAAGGTAGAGAGTACAAGATTGGATCTACAGGAAGCAAAATGAGAGTACTCAGCATACATATTTGGTAAGCACCCCCATGACTTATTTAAATTTTATTACAACTCTTCATCATTTTTTAATTGAAAATTTGAACCTCAGCTTTCCAAGACCACATAGATAGTGACTAGTAGAACTAAGATTAAGATTTATATTTGTCTCATCCTAATACCTATGCTGCTTTTACTATGCTATACTCCACACGTGTATTCATGTGCCTTACATAATCCCAAATACTTCCTTTGCAAATAAGTACGAATTTATTCTCAGACCTCACCCATAATGGCTTTACATTAAGAAACTATTGAAACTTACTGGAAGCCACTAACTATACCAGGACTGCCCTTAGAATCGAACCATTCCAGAGTCCTGTTTTTTTGGTTTAACCAAAAGCCCTGCTTTTGGTTCGCTTTCAGCTCCTACTTACAAAAATCTCAGTAACTCTCATCCTAAAAGCTACATTATATGTTTCAAGATTTGAATATGTTTTTCTTTGTCCTGCCTCATTGCTTTAAAAAAAAGTCTATTTTATTACCTGAATTTGTCCTGATTTCTTTACTTAGCCTCTGGATTCTGATTTTCAATTAATCCTGACTTCCATGTCATCTCAAAATTTAGCACCAAGTTCATCTCAGCTCATTAAACTCAAAATTTTATTTTCATCTTTGGATTAAAGCAGGAAAGGCCTTCTCAACTGCTTATATTTCTGTATTAGGGCAGAGGCAAGGAAGGAGAATATATAACACTTAAACATGAATAAAAGACAAGCCATGAAACTGTCTCGATTAAAGGGAAGAGTGGATTAAAAGACCAGTATTACCTACTTACCGGTTCTATGGAAAGGATATAAAAACGAAGTCAAGAAAACTGTATTATTCTCTAAATATGCTGCTAATTACTACTTCGTATGAGAACTGGTCAATTAGTTGATCTGAATGGAACTTGACTTCCAATGATGCTAATTTGTCAAAATAACGTTATATATCCTCATCAGATTTTATGAGGATAAAATAAGATTAGAGCTGTAAATGAGTTTGAAATGTAAAAAAGTAATACAATTATAAGTAAAAGTACTTAAAGATTATTTTTAACATTGTATGTGTTTAAAACATGCTTTTATTAATTATTTTTATTTATAATGTACAAAAAACAATTGTATATATTTATGAAGCATAGTGTGATGTTTCAACATACATTTACATTGTATAATAAATCAGGATAATTATCATATCCATCACCTTAAACATTTATCATTTCTTTGTGGTGACAACATTCAAAAACTTCTCTTCTAGCTATCATAAAATATGTACTACTTTTCAGTTATTTGCTATAGTTACCCAACTGTATAATAGAACGCTAGAACCTATTCTTCCTGTCTAACTGTAATTTTGTACCAGTTGACCAATATATATATAAATATATATATATATGCACATACACACACACCACATTTTCTTTATCCATTCATCTGTAGATGAACATTTATGTTGATTACACATCTTTGCCATTTTTAATAGAACTGAAATTAACATAAGAGTTCAGCTGTCTCTTTGAAATGCTGATTTTATTTCCTTTGAATATATATATCCACTAATGGGATTGCTGGATCTTATGATAGTTCTATTTTTAAGTTTTAAGGAACTTCTGTACTGCTTTTTATAATGGCCATATTAATTTACATTCCCACCCACAGCGCATACATAAGAGTTCCCTTCTTCACATCTTCACCGGCACGTTTGTGTTTTTGATACTTCCCATTCTAAGTGGGTGGTGATATCTCATTGTGGTTTTCATTTGCATTTCCCTGATGATTAGTGATATTGAAAATTATTTTATATATCTGTTGGCCATATGTATACCTCCTTTTGAAAAATGTCTACTCAGGTCTTTTGCCCACTTTTTAATAACATTATTTGCTTTTTACTATTGAGTTGAGTTCCTTATATAATATATTCGGGTTATGAATCTTTTGTCAGATGGAGAGTTTGCACTTTCTCCCATTCTGTAGGTTATCTTTTCACTTTGTGGATTGTTTCCTTTGCTGTACAGAAGCTTTTTAGTTTGATTTAACTCAATTTGTCTATTTTTGCTTGTGTTTCCAGGGCTTTTGTGGTCTTTTTTAAAAACTGTTTTCCCAGTCTAACTTCATGAGGCATTTCCCCGAAGTTTTAATAGTTGTATAGTTTCTTACATGTATGTCTTTAATCAATTTATAGTTTATTTTTATATGCCATGAGAAATGGGGTCTATTTCACTCTTCTGTATGTGGATATCTGGTTTTCCCAGCACCATTTATTGAAAAGACCATCTTTTCTCTATTTTTCCAAGCTCTTGGAAACTTTGTCAAAAATCAGTTGGCTGTAAATGCATGGATTTATTTCTGGGTTCTCTATTCTGTTACATTTATCTATTTGTCTGTTTTTATGCCAGTACCTTATAGTTTTGGTTAGCCTAGCTTTGTAGTACATTTTGAAGTGGGACAGTGTGATGCCTCCAGCTTTGCTCTTTTTGCTCAATATTATTCTCATTAGTAGGGTTTCTTTTGTGTTTTCATATGAATTTTAAAATTGTTTTCTATTACAGTGTAGAGTATCATTGGAATTTTATTTTATTTTATTTTTATTATTTTGAGACAGAGTCTCCCTCTGTCGCCCAGACTGGAGTGCAGTGGTGCGATCTCGGCTCACTGCAAGCTCCGATGCCCGGGTTCATGCCATTCTCCTGCCTCAGCCTCGTGAGTAGCTGGGACTACAGGCGCCCGCCACCATGCCCAGCTAACTTTTTGTATTTTTTAGTAGAGACGGGGTTTCACCCTGATAGTCAGGATGGTCTCAATTTCCTGACCTCGTGATCCGCCTGCCTTGGCCTCCCAAAGTGCTGGGATTACAGGCATGAGCCATCGCGCCCAGACCATTGGTATTTTAATAGGGAGTGAATTGATCTGTAGATTACTTACTCTGAGTAATATGGAAACCTTAACATTAATTCTACCAATCCAGGGACCTGGGATATTCTTCCATTTATTTGTATCCTCTTCAATTTCTTCCATTAATGTTTTAAAGATTTCATTGTAGAGATCTTTCACCATGTTAAGTTTATTACTAAGTATTTCATTTGTAGTTATTATAAATAAAATTGCTTTCCTCATTTCTTTTTTAGATATTTATGTATAAAAACACTACTGCTCTCTGTATGTTGATTTTGTATTGTGCAACTTTGTCAAATGTGATTATTAATTTTAATAGTTTTTTTGGTGGAGTCTTTAGTTATATATTATATATAATTTTATATAATTTTATATATATAAACTCTCTCTCTATATATATATATACAACTCTAAAGATTCCACCAAAAAAAACTATATGTGTTGAATAAAAGTGAAAATGGGCATCCTTGTCTTCCTCCAGATCTTAGATAAAAAGCTTTCAATGTTTCCTCATTCAGTATGATGTTAGCTGTGGGTTTGCCATATATGGCCTTTATTTTGTTGAGGTATGGTATTTTCTGGTTATACCCAATTTGTTGAAAGTTTTCATAAGGAAAAGATGTTGAATTTTTTTTAACACCTTTTCCAAAAACAAATCATATGGTTTTGAAATGATCATGTCATTTTTCTCTATGATTATGCTAATATGGTATATCATACCATATTAACTTACATATGTTAAACCATCCCTGCATATCTGCGATGAATTCAACTTGATCATAGTGAATATCTTTTTAACATGCTGTTGAATTCAGTTTGCTAGTATTTTGTGAGGATTTTTGTGTCTCTGTTCATAAAGGATATTGGCCTGTATTTTTGTTATGTTTGGTTTTGTTTTGTCCATTGCTAGTTTTGATATCTGGGTAATGTTGACCTTGTAGAGTGAGTTTTTAAGTGTTCCACTCTCTTTAATTTTTTGAAATAGTTTTGGTAGAATTGATATTAACTCTTCTGTAAATGTTTTGATAGAATTCAGCAATAAAGACATCAAGTGCAGTGTTTTACTTTGATGGCCTGTTGGTAGTCTATTAAAGTTTTCTATTTCTTTATTATTCAATCTTGGTAAGTTGTATATGTCCAGAAGTTTATCCCTTTCTTCTAGGTTTTCTAATTTGTTGACATATAGTTGTATTTGCAGTGGTTTGTTATAATCTTTTGTATTTCTGTTATATCAGTTGTAATGTTTCCTTTTCATCTCTGATTTTATTTACGTGAGTTTTCTTTGTTTCTTAGTTAATCTTGCTAAAGATTTGCTGATTTTGTTTATCTTCAAAAAACCAGCTCTTTGATGTATTAATTTTTTGTGTGTTTTTTAAAAGTCTCTACTTGGTTTATTTCTGCTCTGATTTTGATTACATATTTCTTTCACTTATTAAGGCTTAGATTGTTCTTGTTTTGCTAGTTGCTTGAGGTATGTCACTAGGTGGTTTATTTGAGATCTTTCTACTTTTCTGATGTAGGCATTTATTGCTATAAATTTCCCTCTCAGATCTGCTTTTGCTGAATCCCATAGATTTTGGTATGTTCTATTTCCACTTTTATTTGTCATAAGAAAATTTTCAATTTCTTTTTGATTTTTTCATTGACCCATTGGTCGTTTATGAGCACATTGTTTACTTTCCATGTATTTTTAGTTTTTAAAGTTCCTCTTGTTATGGATTTCTAGTTTTATTCCATTTTTACCAGAAAAGATGCTTGATATAATTTCAGTTTTTAAAAATTTATGCGGCCAGGTGTGGTGGCTTGTGCCTGTAATCCCAGCACTTTGAGAGGCTGAGGTGGGTGGATCACGAGGTCAAGGGATTGAGACCATCCTGGCCAACATGGTGAAACCTCCTCTCTACTAAAAATACAAAAAATTAGCCGGGCATGGTGGCAGGTAACTGTAGTCCCAGCTACTCAGGAGGCTGAGGCAGGAGAATCACTTGAACCTGGGAGGCGGAGGTTGCAGTGAGCCAAGATGGTGCCACTGCACTCCAGCCTGGCAACAGAGCAAGATTCCTTCTCAAAAAAAAAAAAAAAAAAATTATTAAGACTTGTTTTGTACCCCCGTTAAATAAGGGCAAAGGACATGAAAAGGAACTTCTCAAAAGAAGACATACATGCAGCCAACAAACATAAGAAAAAAACTCGACATCACTTATCATTAGAGAAATGGAAATTGAAACCACAATGAGATACAATCTCAAACCCATCAGAATGGCTATTATTAAGAAATCACAAAATAACAAATGCAGCAAGGTTGTGAGGAAAATGGAACATATATACATTGATGGTGGATATATAAATTAGTTTAGCCACTGTGGAAAGCAGTTTGGCAATTTCTCAAATAATTTAAAAGGAAACTAACATTTGACCCAGCGATGCCATTATTGGGTATCTATCCAAAGGAATATAAATTATTCTACCATAAAAACACATGCACGTGTATGTTCATTGTAGTACTATTCACAATAATAATGACATGGAATCAACCTGTATGCCCATCAATGAGAGACTGGATACAGAAAAGCTGGTACATATACATGATGGAATACTATGCAGCCATAAAAAATAAGGAAATTATATCCTTTGCAGAAGCATGGATGGAGCTGGAGGCCATTATTCTGAGCAGAATTAGTGTAGAAAAAGAAAACCAAATACTGCATGTTCTCACTTGTAAGTGGGAGCTACACATTAAGTACATCTGAATACAAATAGGTAAACAACAAACACTGGGACCTACTTAAGGGTGGAGGTTGGGAGGAGGGTGAGGATCAAGAAACTACCTATTGGGTACTATGCTCAGTACCTCAGTGACAAAATAATCAGTACACCAAACCCCTACAACATGCAATTTACCCGTGTAACAAACCTGCACATACACACCCTGAACCTAAAATAAAAGTTGAAAAGAAAAAAAAAATACTTGTTTTGTAAACTAATACATAGTATGTCATGGAGAATGTATCAGCAGCTGTTGGGTGAAATGTTCTGTAAATGACTGTTAGGTTCATTTGGACTAGAGCAGAGTTTAACTGATGTTTATTTGTTAATTTTCTGTCTGGATGATCTGTTCATTGCTGAAAGTAAGTTACTCAAGTTCCCTATTATTATTGCACTGCAGTAGATCTCTTTGTTTAGGTCTGTTAATATTTGCTCTATGTATTTACGTGTTTCAGTATTGGGTATACATTTATATATAATTGTTATATTCTTCTGCTCGTATTGACCCCTTTATCATTATGTAATGGCCTTCTTTGTCTTTTTAATTATTTTTTACTTAAAGTCTATTTTGTCTGATATAAATATAGCTACTTTTGTTATCTTTCCTTTTTCAATTGCATGCAATATATCTTTCCTTCTGTTCACTTTCAGTCTGTCTTTATAGATGAAGTGTTTTCTTATAGGAAGCACATAGTTGGGTCTTTAAAAAATACATTGAGTCATTCTATGTCTCTTAATTAGAGATTTTAGTCCTTTTCCACTCAAGGTTATTACTAATAGGTGACAACTTACTACTGCCATTTTGTTGCTTGTTTCCTAGTTGTTTTGTAACTCTCGTCTTTTTTTTTTTAATCTTTCTTACTGTCTTCCTTTGTGGTTAACTATTTTTCTTCTGTGGTATGTATTAACTTATTGCTTTTTCATTTTAGAGCATCTGTTGTAGATTTTTGTTTTGTGATTACCATGAGGCTTACCAAAACATCTTGTAGTTATAACAAGTTATTTTAAATTGATGACAATTTAACTTTGATTGTAAAAAGAATAAACAAGCAAACAAACAAAAGCTAAGAAACTCCTAACTTTAACTCCATTTAGACTCTTTAATGTCTAAATTTACATGTTTTTATATTACCTATGTCTTAACAATTTGTTGTAGTTATTATTTTCAATAGTTTTATCTTTCAGTCTTTACACTAAAGATATGAGTGGTTTATAAACCACAATTGCAATGTTAGAAAACTCTAAATTTTTCCGTATATTTCCTTTATCAGCGTGTTTTAGACCTTCAGATGTTTTCTTATTGTGCATTATCATCCTTTTTTTCAGGTTGAAGAATTTTCTTTAGCATTTCTTGTAAGACAAGTCTGGTGTGATGAATTTCTTCAACTTTTATCTGTGAATGTGTTTATCTCTGTATTATGTTTGAAGTATATCTCTGCTGAGTACAGTATTATCAGATGGCAGTTTTATTTCCTTCATTACTTTAAATATGTCATCCTACTCCCTCCTAGCCTCTAAAGTCTTCACTAAAAAGCCTACTGCCGGATGTATCAGAGTGCCTTTAAATGTTATTTGTTTCTTTTCTCTTGCTGTATTTAGGATTATCTCTTTGTCTTTAACCTTTGAGAATTTCATTATTTTATGCTTGAAGTAATCTTACTGGGTTCAGTCTACTTGATGACTTTGTGATCTTTAAGCTTGCTGTACCAGATATTTATATCTTTCTCAAGGTTTGGGATGTTTTTCATTATTATTGACCTGAAAACATTCCTACTGCTTTATCTTTCTCTGTTCCCTCTTGGAGACCAGTGACTTTCACATTTGCTCTTTTGATTCTACCCCATAGAGAATTCTTTGCTACTTTTCATTCTTCTTTTTTATTAAATTTTCTCTTCTGACCATGTATTTTCAAATAGCCTGTCTTTGGGCCCACTTATCCTTTCTTTTGCTTAATTCTGCTGTTGTGACTTTTTAATGCATTTTCACTTTTTTCCAGTGTACTTTATAGTTTCAAAATTTCTGTTTGATTGTCTATTATTTCAATCTCTGTTAAATTTCTCTAGTAAATATTTGAGTTGCTTCTCTGTTTTCTTAAAATTTGTTGAGTTTTCTCAAAACAGTTGTTTTGAATTCCTTCTCTGAGAGGTCATGTATTTTCATATTTTCAGGTAAGTCACTGGTATCATATTGAGTTCACTTGGTGAGATTATGTTTTCCTGAAAGTTCTAGATGCTTGTGGATGTATATCGATGTCTAGATATTGAAAAATTAGGCATTCTTTCTAGTTTTTGCAGTCTGGCCTTGTTTGTATCTGCCCCTCTTCTGAGGGCCTTGTAGAAATTTAAAGGAGAGTGACTACTGAATTCCCCAAGCCTGTGGTCACTGCATACATTTTAACACTAGAGAGCACCCTAAATCCTGTTTCACTGCAAATACTTTTCAGATTCCTAGGTCTTCACTCCTGGTGGATTTGGAGAAGATCAGGGAGAGTTTTCTGAGTTTCCGGGCAAAGTTCCACACTCACTTCCCTCTCCTTCCTACAAACATAAAAAGTCTTTGTGCTGCATTGCCTGGATTTGGGGGGAAGAGTAATGCAAGCATCCTTATGTTTACTGCAGCTGGCACCATGCTGTGTTGCACTTGAAGTCTTCCCACACCAGCATCACACCAGGGCTCACCCAAGGCCCATATGTGCTACTACCTGACTGCCACTGACATTTATTCAGGACCCAAGGCCACTTTAGTCAGCTTGTGGCAAAGCCAGTCAGGACTGGGTTGATCCCACCATGGTAGCAGATTCCCTTCTGGTCCAGGGTGATTCTAGAAGTTCTGTCCATGGGCACCGGCCTGGAATCAGAAGACACAGGATGCCATGTTTTACCTTGGCTGGGCCTATACTGGGTTCCAAGGCAAAGTCCCATGCAAACTTTTCTCTCCTTCTCCCAAAGGGATAGATTTTCTCTCCATACTGCACTGCTTGGAGTTTGTGGATGGATCGTATAAGCAATGTGCGATAGTACATTCTCTTCAATGTTCCTTGTATTGTTATTATGTCAAAATCAAATACTGTGATCTCTCTCCTGATTTCTTTACTCTTGTGAATATTTTTTTGCATAGATAGTTGTGCAATTTGTTGTTCCTGTGTGGTGATGATTACTGAAAGGCTCTATTCCACCATCTTGTTCCACCTCCTTCAAGGAGTGTTGATTATATAAATTATTGCCCTGTTTTTTGGACTATTTATTTTTCTCTTGGCATAATACTTGTTTTACATATTTTTCAAAAGATGTTGATTTCAGTGGAGTACTAAGCATTGGAAAAGAGAGCAAGAAAAGGGGAGAGAAAGAGGAAAAGACAGAGAAAAGTGGTAGAGAGATAGAAGATAGAGAGAAAAAAAGTATTTCTAGATTTCAGTACATAACACAAATTTATTGCCTAATTTATTTATTATTGAAAATGTGTTATTAAATTGAATGAGCGGAGCACATGTGTTGCTATTGCTGGAGGCAACCATAAGTCACATTTTAACAGGTTACATGTATTTAATGCAACTATTTATTTTTTATAGATGAGAAATGAATAATTTCTTTAGTAATTGCCAAATCATACACTTCCAGAAATTCACAGCATCTTTTTTAGGAAAATACATTTACCAAAATGTCATGGGAATTTATTCATATTTCAAAGCAAATTCAGAGGAAATATGTAGAATAGCTTCCTTTTTTCCAAAGGGTGACATTGAGGGATAACTTGCATTTTGCTGTATTTTTTAGCATATTTTACACTTTTTAAATGTTTTGTATATTTCAATAAAATATACTAGATGTAAAAGAGGCTATGTATATACAGTATAAGGCTATTATGCAGCAATAAGATAAATACTTTTGTTTTGTTAAAACAATTTCCTTTATGTTGGGGTGAGAGGAGACAGGATAAATCTATTCATTTGGCTTCACAATTTTTGGAAGATATTTGATAAAGCCAAGAGACTTGTCTTTGTAGCATTTAACTGTGTCTTTATGAGACTCATCAGTTAACAATTCACCAGAAATATATAGCACAAACAGTTTACCAAAAGTGAGTAATCTAAAACCAAAAGTGAAAAATAAATTTACTTTCTGGTATGCCAGTGTTTCTAGGGACAAGAAAGTAATCCACAGGTAAATGTAATAATCCAGATATGTTTTAGTGTTATAATCTGAATTAGGGGGATAGGGTAATGTACCATATAACAAATTCTGAGAAAATCAAATCCAGTGAAATAATTATATTTTATCTTTGGTAGTCTTTAATCCCATAATACAAACCCTCAACATCCAGTACCTCAGGGAATAAATTACTCTTTTGTCTTTGTCATTTAGGTAAGAGAGTGGAATTTTGATTGGAGTAACATATAACAAATCAAGATGTTAGATTGAAATAGTCTAATAAATGTATTTTTCCCTAAATTTATAGTTTCAAAAGCTTTTTGAAAATTATAAACTTTTTTTTCAGAGTTTTTAGGAATACTTGGCTGAGCTTTACTGAACACGAGTCTTTCCACTCATTTTTATGCCTATCAATAGGCCAAGTATATCTCATACAATGGCTCTGACAGTGGATTCAAATATATTTTAAAACATAATATGTCCTCCATATGCAACTTTTCACCCTTATCATAAAATTTTATACTGCATTGTTAATTTTTTTTCTGTTAAAGACTTGTAGGCATTATAACTCATTTTCTTAACTATCTCTAAATCTTCTAGATAGAATAATTAAAGCAAATGCACAGTGCTTACTTAGGTAGAATAGAAACGAGTCACAAAGATATAATTGAATTTCTTCTATATCCATTGTGTTTTCTTTCCATGCTAGGCATGGTTCTATACACAAAGATCTCAAAAATATCCATCGGAGTTTTCCAAATGTAACTCAGTTACTCATCAGGACTGATAGAGTGGCTCCATTTACAGGTCAGGGCATTTTTTTTTTTTTTTGAAAAGTAAAAATAAGCAAAACAAAAATCCTTTCACAATCCTCAAAGCTAGCTTCATTGGTCATTTATTCATTCACTAATTTTAGCAAGTATAATTGAACATATACAATGTACTCCTACATGCTGAGGAAGCAAACAGAAGCTCCTCTTGTAGGCATTTATATATAAACAAGAAACACAGCCCCATAAATATAACAAAATAAACACATCTGTGGGATTTTTGTTTGTTTGGTTGGTTTGGTGGTTTTTTGTTTCTTTTTGTTCTTGTTTCTTCAGAGACAGAGTCTAGCTGTCACCCAGGCTGGAGTGCAGTAGTGCGATCTTGGCTCACTGCAACCTCTGCCTCCCGGGTTCAAGTGATTCTCATGTCTCAGCCTCCCGAGTAGCTAGGATTATAGGAACACACCACCATGCCCTGATCATTTTTTTTGTGTATTTTATAGAGATGGGGCTTTGCCATTTTGCCCAGGCTGGTTGTGAACTACTGAGCTCAAGCAATCTTGGCCTCTCAAAGTGGTGTGATTACAGGCATGAGCCACCTCACCTGGCCAATAATATACACTTTCATGTTATAAAAGAGATATAGTAAACATAGAGATATTACAGATCATTTTAAAATGAAACATTTATTTTTACAAGAAAGGTCAGAGAAGTCTGAAATCTGGACAGGCAGAGGTGAGGAAGAGCTAGAATGTAAGGGGAAGGATCTTCATGGCAGACAAGAGGCAGGACTAGATTGCAGCTCCAGACAGAGCAGTACGCGGGGGCTCACATTGTGAATTTTAGCTCCAGGTCGACTGCAAGAACAAACTAGCAATACTGGGAGGAACCACAGACCCTCTGAATGAAGCAGACTGCTCCTACAAGATCCGGGAGACCTCCCCAAACTTGTGAGTACCCCAACCATGGAAGCGGGAAAGGAAGACCCTTCTCTCCTCAACACACACTCCCACTGGAAAACCCGAAGGTTTGTTTACAGGAGAAGTTTCTGACATTACCTGGAGATGAGTCAATTTGGAGAGCCAAATGAAATACAGGGATAGAGGAAGCAGCAGAAAGGCCCTAGGATCTTGATGGGTCCCCTAGCAGGCCCTTCCTGCCTGGCACCAAGGGGATGCAATGGGAGAGAAGCATGGGGTAAAAGTACACAGGGAGAAGGAAATCTCTAGCTGAACTTTGTAACAATTTGAACCGCATGAGAAGCTTTCTGGCCAGAACTTGGGGGAGGGTGCAAATCCCTTGTGCAGACTTCACAGGCAGAGGAAGAACCAAACCCTTTTCTTTCACAGCTGGGACGTGAGTAACCTGGGGCAGTTTTCAGATCCTTATTCCTATCTGCCTGGAAACAGACTGGGGCTGTTGCGGGTGGCACAATGGGAGTGAGACTAGCACTTCAGTTTACATGGGAGCTGGGTGAGGCCTGTGACTGCTGGCTTTCCCCCACTTCCCTGACAACCTGCATGATTCAGCAGAGGCAGCCATAATCCTCCTAGGTACACAACTCCAGAGTCCTAGGAATCTCATCCCCATCCCCCACAGCAGCCCCAGTAGGACCTGCACAAGGAGAGTCTGAGCTCAAACAGGCCTAGCTCTGCCCCCACCTGATGGTCCTTCCCTACCCACTCTAGTAGCTGAAGACAAAGGGCATATAATTTGGGGAGTTCTAGGGCCCTGCCCAATACTGGTTCCTCCCCATACTACCACAGCTGATGCTCTCTGGAAAGTGCCACCTCCTGGCAGGAGGCCAACCAGCACAAAAATGGAGCATTGAACCACCAAAGCTAAAAACCCTCACTGAGTCCATTTTATGCCCCCACCACCTCCACAGGAACAGGCACTGATGTCCACAGCTGAGAGACACATAAACAGTTCACATCACAGAACTCTGTGCAGACAAGCCCTAGTACCAGCCAGAACCAGGTAGACTTGCCAGGTGGTTAGACCCAGAAGAGAGACAGCAATCACTGCAGTTTAGATCACAGACAGCCACATCCATAGGAAAAGGGGGCGAGTACTACATCAAGGGAACACCATGTGAAACAAAAGAATCTGAACAAAAGCCTTCAGCCCTAGACTGTCACTCTGACAAAGCCTACTCAAATGAGAAGGAACCAGAAAATCAATCTTGGTAATGTGACAAAACAAGCTCTTCAGTGCCCCCAAAAAATCATACTACTTCACCAGCAATGGATCCAAACCAAGAAGAAATCCTTGATTTACCTGAAAAAGAATTCAGAAAGTTAGTTATTAAGCTAATCAAGGAGGGATCAGATAAAGATGAAGCCCAGTGCAAGGAAATCCAAAATATGATACAAGAAGTGAAGGGAGAAATATTCAAGGAAATAGATAGCTTAAATAAAAAACAAAAAATTCAGGAAACTTTGGACACACTTTTAGAAATGCAAAATGCTCTGGAAAGTCTCAGCAAAAGAATTGAACAAGTAAAAGAAAGAAATTCAGAGCTTGAAGACAAAGTCTTTTAGTTAACCCAGTCCAACAGAGGCAAAGAAAAAAGAATAAGAAAATATGAACAAATCCTCCAAGAAGTCTGGAATTATGTTAAACTACCAAACACAAGAATAATCAGTGCTCCTGAGAAAGAAGAGAATTTGAAGAGCTTGGAAAACATATTTGGGGAAATAATCAAGGAAAACTTCCCCAGACTTGCTAGAGATGTAGACATCCTAACAGGAGAAGCAAAAAGAACATCCAGGAAATTCATTGCAGAAAGATCTTCACCTAGGCATATTGTCATCAGGTTATGCAAAGTTAAGATGAAGGAAAGAATCTTAAGAGTTGTGAGAGAGAAGCACCAGGTAACTTATAAAGGAAAACCTATCAGATTAACAGTAGATTTCTCAGCAGAAACCCTACGGTCTAGAAGGGGTTGAAGCCTTATCTTCAGCCTCCTCAAACAAGACAATTATCAGCCAAGTATTTTGTATCTAGTAAAACTAAGAATCATCTGTGAAGGAAAGATACAATATTTTTCAGACAAACAAATGTTGAGATAATTTGCCATTACCAAGCCACCACTACAAGAACTGCTAAAAGAAGCTCTAAGTCTTGAAATAAATCCTGGAAACACATCAAAATAGAACCTCTTTAAAACACAAACACAAGTTAAAAAGCAAAAAACAAAACAAAACAAAAAAAACACACACACACACAAAGTACACAGGCAACAAAGAACACAATGAATGCAATGGTACCTCATATTTCAATGCTAACACCGAATGTAAATGGCCTAAATGCTCCACTTAAATGATACAGAATTGCAGAATGGATAAGAACTCACCAACCAGCCATCTGCTGCCTTCAGGAGACTCACCGAACACATAAACACTCACATAAGCTTCAAGTAAAGGGCTGGAAAAAGACATTTCATGCAAATGGACACCAAAAGCGAGCAGGGGTTGTTATTCTTATATCAGATAAAACAAAAAAGACAAGGAGGGAAGCTATATAATGGTAAAAGGCCTTGTCTAACAGGAAAATATCACAATTCTAAACATATATATGCACGCTAAAACAGAGCTTCAAAATTTATAAAACAATTACTAATAGACCTAAGAAATGAGATAGACAGCAACACAATAATAATGGGGGACTTCAATACTCCACTGACAGCACTAGACAGGTTGTCAACACAGAAAGTCAACAAAGAAACAATGGATTTAAACTATACCTTGGAACAAGTGGACTTAACAGATATATACACAACATTTCATCCAACAACCACAGAATACACATACTATTCAACAGCACAAGAAACTTTTTCCAAGATAGACCATATGATAGGCCATAAAATGAGCCTCAGTAAACTTAAAAATTATATGAAGCACTCTCTCAGATCACAGTGGGATAAAACTGGAAATCAACTCCAGCAGGAACCTTCAAAACCATGCAAACACAAGGAAATTAAATAACCTGTTCCTGAATGAGCATTGGGTTAAAAACATAATCAAGATGGAAATTAAAAAATTAAATGACATAACCTATCAAAACCTCTGGGATACAACAAAGGCAGTGCTAAGAGGAAAATTCATAGCCTTAAATGCCTACATCAAAAGAACTGAAAGAGCACAAACTGATACTCTAAGGTCACACCTCAAGGAGCTAGAAAAACAAGAACAAACTAAACCGAAACCCAGCAGAATAAATGAAATAACCAAGATCAAGCAGAACTAAATGAAATTGAAACAAACAAACCAAAAAAAAAGATAAATGAAATGAAAAGCTGGTTCTTCAAAAAGATATATAAAATTGATAGATCACTGTCAAGATTAACCAAGAAAAGAAAAGAGAAAATCCAAATAACCTCACTTAGAAACAAAACAGTAAATATTACAACTGACGCCACTGAAATACAAAAGATCATTCAAGGCTACTATGAACACCTTTATGCACATCAACTAGAAAACCAAGAAGAGATGGATAAATTTCTGGAAAAATACAACCCTCCTAGATTAAATCAGGAATAATTAGATACCCTGTATAGACCAATAACAAGCAGCGAGGTTGAAATGGTAATTAAAAAATTACCAACAAATAAAAGTCCAGGACCAGACAGATTCCGTCAGACATTCAAAAAAGAATTGGTATCAATCGTTTTGACACTATTCCACAAGACAGAGAAAGAAGGAACCCTCCCTATTAATTCTATGAAGCCAGCATCACCCTAATACCAAAACCAGGAAAGGACATAACCAAAAAAGAAAACTACAGACCTATATCCTTAATGAACATAGATGCTAAAATCCTTAACAAAGTACTAGCTAACCTAAATCCAAAGCATATTAGAAAGATAATCCACCATGATCAAGTGGGTTTTATACCAGTGACACAGGGATGGTTTAATGTATGCAAGTCAATAAATGTGATATGCAACATAATCAGAATTAAAAACAAAAAATCACATGGTTATTTCAATAGATGCAGAAAAAGCATTTGACAAAATCCAGTATCCCTTTATGATTAAAATTTTCAGCAAAATCAGCATACAAGTGATATAGCTCAACATAACAAACGTCATCTATGACAAACCCACAGCCAACATAATACTGAATGGGAAAAGTTGAAAGCATTCTCTCTGAGAAATGGAACGAGACAAGGATGCCCACTCTCACCACTCCACTTCAATATAGCACTAGAGGCCAGGTGCAGTGGCTCATGCCTGTAATCCCAGCACTTTGGGAGGCCGAGATGGGTGGATCACAAGGTCGGGAGTGCGAGACCAGCCTGGCCAAAATGGTGAAACCCTGTCTCTACTAAAAATACATTATCCAGGTCCAGTGACAGGCGTCTGTAATCCCAGCTACTCGGGAGGCTGAGACAGGAGAATCGCTTAAATCTGGGAGGCAGAGGTTGCAGTGAGCCAAAATTGTACCACTGCACTCTCACTCTAGCCTGGGCAACAGAGCAAGACTCTGTCTAAAAAAAAAAAATGCAGTGAAAGTTCTGGCCAGAACAATCAGACAAGAGAAAGAAATAAAGGGAATCCAAATTGGTAAAGAGGAAGTCAAACTGTCACTCTTTGCTGATGATATGATTGTTTACCTTGAAAATCCTAAGGATTCCTCCAGAAAGCTAATAGAACTCACAAAAGAATTCAGCAAAGTTTCAGAATACAAGATTAATGTACACAAATCAGTAGCTCTTCTATACACCAACAGTGACCAAACTGAGAATCAAATCAAGAACTAAACTTCTTTTATAATAACGGCAAAAAAAAAAAAAAATACTTAGGAATATACCTAACCAAGGAGTTGAAAGACGTCTGCAAGGAAAACTACAAAACACTGCTGAAAGAAAACACAGATGACATGAACAAATGGACATACACCCCATGCTTATGCATGAGTAGAATCAATATTGTAAAAATGACCATACTGTTAAAAGCAATCTACAAATTCAATGCAATCTCCATCAAAATACTACCATCATGCTTCACAGAATTAGAAAAAACAATTCTAAAATTCATACAGAACCAAAAAGAGCCCACATAGCCAAGGTGAGACTAAGTAAAAAGAACAGATCTGGAGACATCACACTATCTGTTTTCAAAGTATACTATAAGGTCATAGTCACCCAAACAGCATGGTACTGGTACAAAAATAGGCACATGGACCAATGGAACAAAATAGAGAACCCAGAAATAAACCCAAATAATTACAGGCAACTAATCTTCGACAAAGCAAACAAAAACATAAAGTGGGGAAAGGATACCCTTTTCAACAAATGCTGCTGGGATAATTGGCTAGCCACATATAGGAGAATGAAACTGGACCTTCATCTCTCACCTTATACAAAAATCAACTCAAGATGGATTAAGAACTTAAACCAAAGACGTGAAACTAAAAATATTCTGGAAAATAACACTGGAAAAACTCTTCTAGACTTTGGCTTATGCAAGGATTTCATGACCAAGAACCCAAAAGCAAATGCAATAAAAACAAAGATAAATAGCTGGGACCTAATTAAACTAAAGAACTTTTGCATGGCAAAATTAACAGTCAGAGCAGTAAACAGACAACCCACAGAATGGGAGAAAATATTCACAATTTATACATCTGACAAAGGACTAATATCCAGAATCTACAACAAACTCAAATCAGTAAGAAAAAAACTCATCAAAAAGTGGGCTAAGGACACGAATAGACAATGCTCAAAAGAAGTTATACAAATGGCCAACAAACATATGAAAAAATGCTCAACATTACTAATGACCAAGGAAATGCAAATCAAAACTACAATGCAATACCACCTCACTCCTGCAGGAACGGTCATAATCAAAAACTTAAAAAAACAGTAGATGTTGGTGTGGATGTGGTGAACAGGTAACACTTCTACACTGCTGGTGGGAATGTAAACTAGTACAGCTGCTATGGAAAATGGTGTGGAGATTCCTTAAAGAACTAAAAGCAGAGCTACTATTTGATCCAGCAATCCCACTACTGGGTATCTACCCAGAGGAAAAGAAATCATTATTCAAAAAAGATACTTGCACATGCGTGTTTATAGCAGCACAATTCACAATTGCGGAATCGTGGAACCAACCCAAATACCCATCAGTCAACGAGTGGATAAAGAAACTGTGGCCTATGTATATATGATGGAATATTACACAGCCATAAAAAGGAATGAATTAACAGCAACTGCAGTGACCTGGATGAGATTGGAGACTATTATTCTAAGTGAAGTAATTCAGCAATGGAAAACCAAACATCAATGTTCTCACTGATATGTGGGAGCTAAACTATGAGGACACAAAGGCATAAGAATGATACAATGGCCTTTGGGGACTTGGAGGGAAGAGTGGAACAGGGGCAAGGGATAAAAGACTGCAAATATGGCCGGGCGTGGTGGCTCATACCTGTAATCCCAGCACTTTGCGAGGCCAAGGCGGATGGATCATGAGGTCAGGAGATCAAGACCATCCTGTCCAACATGGTGAAACCCCATCTCTACTAAAAATACAAAAATTAGCTGGGCATGGTGGTGGCACCCATAATCCCAGCTACTTGGGAGGCTGAGGTGGGAGAATCGCTTGAACCCGGGAGGCTGAGATTGCAGTGAACTGAGATCACGTCACTGCACTCCAGCCTGAGGACAGAGCGAAACTCTGTCTCAAAAAAAAAAAAAAAGACTGCAAATATGGTGCAGTGTTTACTGCTTGGGAGATGGGTGCACCAAAACCTCACAAATCACCCCTAAAGAACTTACTCATGTAACCAAATACCATCTGTACCACAATAACTTCTGGAATTTTTTTTAAATTTAAATTAAAAAAAGAATGTAAGGAGAAGACAGATGTTTCAGGCAGGTGTAATAAGGCGAGGAAAGGCACAAAAGCTAAAATATATGTGTGGGGGGGAAATGAAGAAAAATATAGAGGGATATAGCTTTACATTTTATGATATAGCTTGGTTATTGATAGCTTTGAATTTGATGTTAAACAAGAAATGGCTTGAATCTAATCTGGCTACCTATGAAAAGCTATAAAAATAATAATAATAAAAAGCATTCCTTTCTTCACAGCCCTGGATGGTGTGTTATTTTGTTTTGTTTAGCCAAAGGGGAAAATCAAGCACAATTGAATTTAACAAGTCTTTATTAAGAACTTACAAGGGGCAGCACTCTATTAAGCTTATAGAACACATAAGCAGAAGGAATAAGACCAACACAGTGACACGTAGCACCAGGCCAAAAGAGAAAGGGGGTCCAGGGAGGAGGCCCTGTATGATTATGCCTGGTCAAGTGTTCACTGTCATCTAGTCTGCAGCTTTGGTAGTAAACAGCAAAAACAATACAGTTGTGTCAATATATTATTTTCTTATCGTATAAGTACATATACACCTGCACATGTATTTGTGTTACATTTTATCTCATCCATTATATTTGGTGCCTCTAGAGCTGTGAATTAAACTCCGTAAGTATTACAGTGTTAAGGAACAGTAACTTACCCAGGTTGATTCTATCAGGATTTGCTATTTCAGTGTTGATACTCAGAAAGATACCCAGATGAGTGTTACTCATACTTTCCAAACATTTCTGTGTAACAGATTCATTCCAGGTTCTCACCTGAATACCCTGGGTTTTCATTTAGCATGCCTTTAGCAGAGGACTCTAGAGAAACTGCTGAAGGTGGTGTGTAGACCATAATATAAGAACACAATTATATAAACTCTGTTTAGTAGGCAAACTCCCAGTATTTTGTAATGAATAATCTATCCATTCAGGAAAATAAAATAAATAAAATAAAATGGTTTATTTATATTATTGCAAGTTAAAAAGGTTAACTTTAGTGATTTCTATCTATAATTCTTCTTTTATCTTACACATTATTTCTAAGATGATAAATAAGTTTCATCTTATGTGCCACTAATAATGAGTTCTGGGAGTACTGGCTTGTGAATATTTCTAGGGCTAATCAAGTCGACACTCTAGAGGGAAAAACCTTATGGTCAATAAGCAATGACTGCAATAAATGGCCGAAGTGGAAGTACGCAGTAGGACCAAAGGTCTGTGCATACTCACTTTCCTGAGATGTGCTTTACATTCATTTAATTTTAGCATATTTCTTTTTTTGTTTTCTGAAATTTGGTGACTAATTTTTTTCTTTTTTTCAGGGTTGATGTTTTCTTATTCTTCTTAGAAACATATTTATTTAAACTGACATATTAAATTTTATATATTTATCATGTACAACATAACACTTTGAAATATGTATACATTGTGGAATGGTTAAATTGAGCTAATAAACATATGCATTACCTTACATAGCTATTTTGTGTGTGTAGTGAGAATACTTAAAATCTACTCTCAGCAATCTTCAAGAATACAGTTCATTGTCACCATATTGTGCAATAGGTCTCTTGAACTTATTCCTCCCATTTAACTAAATTTATTTTTTCTTTGCTTAGAAACTTGTTTACCCACCACTTGGACTAATTGTTCAAATCTTCCCTGATGGGGACACACCCATCTGCATGCAGACTGCCTCCCACCAAGTCCAAGAGCCCCTTCTTTCACAAAAGGGCTCTCTTTCCACTCACTTTAACACATCAGACCTGTTCTGTTCCTTCTCTGTTTTTTAAAATTCTTCGCTATCTTGAAGTCGCTTTTTTCCCTTCTCCTCTCCCTATAATAATTCTAGTTCCATCTAAGGACTATATCAAATAGTAGTTTCTGGCTTGTTTCCTCCAGTGGAATGGTGAATTATTCAGAATTATTATTATTCAGAATTATTTACATGTAAAACAGCATAATGATGTATTTCTAATCTCTACTGTGCCAACACAGTAGAGAGTAAACAGCAAGCTATAAAAAAATTGGAAGACAAAGATAACTAAATATATTTTATTTTGGTAATAATGCACTAAAATGTGTAACTTTTTGTTGTTTCCCATTTGAAAACACTTTACATCAGTACTGGAATGTAATTTAGTAAGCATTAAAAACTCAGTTTATAAGTAATTCTTTAATATTAAACAGTGTTTTTTAGTATCAATTCTACCATAGTATAAAATTATATATTATATATTTCATATTAGTGTGTATCTGTAGGCATACACATTATACACACACACACATAAATACACTGCATTAAGGAATACTGGATAGAAATTGTGATTATAATCATGCCAGAAATGTTAACCCAACTCTTGCTAAATGCTGTTATATATTTAAGAAGAGAAATGAGAGAAAGAAGGAGAGAAAGAGGAAAGGAAGGAGAGAGGAAGGGAGGCAGGGAGAAAGGAAAGAGGATATCCAAAAAGTTAATTAAGTTTATCCCTAGGTCTCCCAAATCAACATTAAGTACCTAGTCACATAGTGTCTCATGCGTGTCCGTGTGAAAAGACCACCAAACAGGCTTTGTGTGAGCAACAAGGCTGTTTATTTCGCCTGGGTGCAGGCAGGCTGAGTCTGAAAAGACAGTCAGCAAAGGGTGGTGGGATTATCATTGGTTCTTATAGGTTTTGGGATAGGCGGTGGAGTTAAGAGCAATGTTTTGTGGGCAGGGGGTGGATCTCACAAAGTACATCCTCAAGGGTGAGGAGAATTACAAAGAAACTTCGTAAGGGTCGGGGAGATTATAAAGAACCTTCTTAAGGGTGGGGGAGATTAGGGTGGGGCAGAAACAAACCACAATGGTGGAATGTCATCAGTTAAGGCTATTTTCACTTCTGTGGATCTTCAGTTGCTTCAGGCCATCTGGATGTATACGTGCAGGTCACTGGGGATATGATGGCTTAGCTTGGGCTCAGAGGCCTGATACACAGAAGTTTAGTTTGATACCTATAAAATCTGTGTTCTCTTTAACCTTTTGAAACACTTGCTAATGAATCACAAAGATAAAAGTCTTTCAAATGTATACACTGAAAACCTAGGTAACCGGGACAAAATGGAAGTTCTTTAGTCTCTCTCCACCTTTAAATCGAAGAAGTCATTGAGTGAGGATTTAGACTTAAAAGCAATCGTGACTTGCCTATGACTTGCCTATTATGATGTCCCCTTTACCCAAGATTTATACTTTGGAACCCATGATTCATTCTGGCATTTTTACATATGTCTTTCTTTTAATTGTCCAAGTTCACACTTGGGTTTTTGGTATCTCTAAACTTATCATCGCTAAGAGTCCTTTGTAATAGTCTTTCAAAATTAATGAATCAAATGCTGGTGAGCACATGAATTTCTGAAGCATATATTTTTTTAAAGCCAGGCTTTAAAAGTCAAGGGTGATAAGAAAGAGGATCAAGTAAGTGCTACAGCCAATAATCCAACTCACTCTTCAATGCTTCTGAATTTAAAATTAGAAGTGTTTCACTACACCTGAATTACTTGAATTACTTTGGCTCAGATAAGTAATTCCAATAGATCAACCCTAGAGATAAACACCTAACTTTAAAATTAGACTCACTGAAATGTCTGTTCTCCTCAAAATATCATTTTACAGGTTGAAGACGTTGTCCTATGAAAATCTAAGAAGGTTTAAGACGAGAAACACATTAGGTATGATACACTACATGCAAAATATAAACTTGACTCACTTCTCAACATTTCACATTTTTATGTATTTATACAGTTAAAATATAATTCAATGGACTCCTCATTATACTTGTATAACTCTAAAGGGAAATAGTAGAAATAACAGTTATTATAGTGTTATGCTAGTGAAAAAAACTAATTAGCTTAGGTCAAAGGATAGAAAAATGGAATGGTAAGCAATTAGTGAATTATTAAAAGAAAGGAAGAACTAGATTCCATGAAGCAAGAGATCAAAGGAATAAAACTCAAGCAGAGGTAAATTCATTGCTAGCTCTATTCCCCTTAATGCAATAAAACAAATGAAGAATCAGTTAAGTAGAGAGTACTTTCCATTATATCCAACATACTAATCATTTCTACCCTTCAATGGCTTGTCAAATTTCCATAAGTAAAAAGCATTATTAATATGGAAGTAGAGTACATGACCATATTTTTCCTTAGGGATCATGCAATGTCAGAAATTATTAGAGATGGGAGTTAACATTCCTACCTACTCCAGCAAATACCCTTGGGTAGAATGCAAAAGTAAAAAGTGATGTAAATAAACATGGAAGAGCAAGTCAGACAAACATGGGGTAAAATGGATATGTAGAGATACTCTACTATAATTTATCAAATCTGTTGTTAATCTATGGAAAAATCTGGGTGTGTCATCTTCAAATAGACTAAGAAACATGACTCTATTTTCCAAATGGTTAGAAGTAGACACTATTGAGAGGTGACAAAATTTTAGCAGCCCTGGCTCACTCTTGGCGCCTCCTATGCCTTGGCATCCACTCTGGCTGCGCTCCAGGAGCCCTTCAGCCCGCCGCTGCACCATGTAGGCCACTCTCTGGGGCTGGCCAAGGCCGGAGCCAGCTCCCTCTGCTCATGGGGAGGTGTGTAGGGAGAGGTGCAGGCGGGAGCCAGGGCTGCATGTGGCGCTCGCGGGCCAGCGCAGGTTCCCGGTGGGTGCAGGCTCCACGAGTCCCACACTCAGCGCATCCTGCCGGTGCCTGCTGGGCTGGATCAGGGAATGAGCTTGCTCTGGGCTGCCAGAGTGCCCAGGCTAGGTGCTGCAAAGTCCTGTGGTGAGTGACGGTGAGAGATGAAGCCAGCTGGGCTTCTGGAACAGGTGGGGGCTTGGAGAACTTTTGTGTCCAGCTAAAGAATTGTAAATGCACCAATCAGCACTCTGTGTCTAGCGAAAGGTTAATGAATGCACCAATCAGTGCTCTGTGTCTAGCTAATCGAGTGGAGACTTGGAGAACTTTTGTGTCTAGGTAAAGGATTGTAAATGCACCAATCAGCACACTCTATCTAGCTAAAGATTTGTAAACACACCAATCAGCACTCTGTGTCTAGCTAATCTGGTGGGAACATGGAGAACTTTTGGGTCTAGGTAAAGGACTGAAAACGCACCAATGAGCACTCTATGTTTAGCTAAAAGTTTGTAAATGCACCAGTGAGCACTCTGTAAAAATGAACCAATCAGCTCTCTGTAAAATGGAACAATCAGCAGGATGCCCGTGGGGCCAGATAAGGGTGAGGCACCCCCAGCGATATGGGGGATATGGTGAGTTCCAGCTCCTCTCCCCCCCCACCACGCGGCTATTACGATCCACATCGCAGGGGGGTGAGGCACCCCCACCATATGGGGAGTAAGGGCCAGCCCCTCTCCCCCATCCCATTACGATCTACACTGCAGTGGGGTAAGGCATCCCCCTCCATACAGGGAATAAGAGACAGCCCCTCTGCCACCCTCCACCCAACACCCCGGCTAATACGACACACATCGCAGGGGGGTGAGGCAACCCCCAGCGATACGGGGAGTAAGAGCCAGCCCCTCTCCCCCACTGGCTATTACGACCCACATCGCAGGGGGTGAGGCACCCCCACCATATGGGGAGTAAGAGCCAGCCCCACTCCCCCAACCCATTACAATCCACATTGCAGTGGGGTAAGGCACCCCCAGCCATACGGGGAATAAGAGCCAGCCCCTCTGCCAACCCCCCACACCCCCTGGCTACTACGACACACATCGCAGGGGGGTGAGGCACCCCTCGCGATACGGGCAGTAAGAGCTAGCACCTCTCCCCCCCGGCTATTACAACACACATCGCAAGGGGGCGAGGCGCTTCCCGCGATGCGGGGAGTAAGAGTCAGCCCCTCTGCACCCCTGGATCTTAGGACCCCCACCGCAAGGGGGCGAGGCAACCCCCCAAAGCGGGGAGTAAGAGTCAGCCCCTCTCCCCACTGGTTGTTAGGATCCGCGGTGGACTCACAGCCTGCTGACCATATTGTCAGTAATATCATCTCCCACTCTGGAAATTATGAACTATTTCACAGACGGGTGTACATCCTCCGTGTACAGAGGGTGTACTGCTGTCTGTACTGGAGTAATATCATCCGCTTCCTCCCTGAATATTAAGAACAGTATCACAAGGGTGTCTCTACTCCCTGCAATATTGCGTGTCATATCCTCCTCTCCCACATGGAAATTAGAAACAATATCAGTGGCGGTGTGTCCACCTTCTGTGATATTTAAAGTAATATCATCCTCTTCCCTCCAGGATCATGGGAACAATACCCCTGGGGGGTGTACACTATCTGCGATATATGTAGTCACATCACCCCCTCCGCCTTGGAATATTATTAAGGACCATCTCACACTGGGGTGTACACTTCCTGTGATATTGGGAGTAATATTAACCTCTCGGCCTCTGAATATTAGGAAGAATATCACAGGGTGGGTGTACACCTCCTGCTCTATTATGGGGAGTAATATCTATCTATTATGGGGAGTCATATCATCCTCTCTCTTTCAGGATATTAAGAACAATATCACAGGGTGGGTGAACACTGCCTGCGATGCTGGAATTATTATCATCCTCTCCTTCTCGGGATACTAGGAACAATATCACAGAAGAGGTGTACACTCCCTGCGATATGGGGAGTAATATCATACGCTTCTTCCGTGAATATTAGGAGAAATATCACCGGGTGGCTGTACAATCATTGCTATGCTGGCACTTATGCCATACTCTACCCACTGGATATTAAGATCAGTGTCACAGGGTGAGTGTACACCTACTGTGATATTAAAACTAATATCATGCTCTCCATCCCTGGATATTAGGAACAATATCCGAGGTAGGTGTACACCCCCTGCAGTATTAGGAGTAATAATATTATTAATTATTAAATATCAGTCTTAATAATAATTATCAATGGTAATATTAATTCATAGTATAACGTTATTAATCATTAATGATTATTTTAGATATGATTACACAGGATTAAAATTAATTATTACCACTAATGTCATTTTTAATAATTTAGTTATTAATCTTAATATTAATTATTGTTTTATTACCAACAATACTTATGATTGATTTAAGTAACATTAATTACTGATATCATTATTTTATTATTAATAGTGATATTGCTATTAATTAATAGTAATCGTTAATATTTTTAATGCATATTAAGTTTTACTGTCTCTACTGTAATTATTAATATCGATGATTACTATTGTTATTATATTTATTAATATTAATAATTACTATAACTGTTTCCGATATCCATGGGGGAGAGGATATTACTCTCAATATTGCAGAAAGTGTACACCCCTCTGTGATGTTACTCCTAATAGCCAGGGGGTAGAGGATGAAACATGGAAAATATTGCAGTGGGTGTACATCCCTTCGGTCAACTTGTTCCTAATATCCTTGGTGGGAGTGGATGATATGACTCCCAATATCGCAGGTGGCGGAGACCTCCCCCGTGATACTGTCCCTAACATCCAAAGGTGGAGAGGATGATATTTCTTCCAATTTCGCCGGGGGTGCACACCACCCCTGTGATATTGATCCTAATATCCAGGGGGCGAGAGGATGATATTAGTCCGAATACTGCAGGAGTTGTACAATCCCTAGGGATATTGTTCCTAATATCCAGGGACGGAGAGGATGATATCACTGCCAATATAGCAGGCGGTGTACACCCCTTCTGTGACATTGTTCCTAATATGCAGCGGGGGAGAGGAAGATATTAGCCCCAATATCGCAGGGGCTGTACAAACCCTTGTGACATTGTTCCTTCTATCGTGGGAGGGAGAGGAAGATACTAGCGGCAATGTGGCAGGGGCTGTCCACACCCACTGTGATATTGCTGCGAATATGCCAAGGGGGAGAAAATGATGTCACTTCCAATATCTCAGAGGGTGTACATCCTCCTGTGATATTGTTTCTTCTATTCAGGGGGAGAGGATGATATCACTCCCAATATCGCAGGGGCTGTAGACACCTCCTGCGATACGCGGAGTAAGAGCCAGCCCCTCTGCCCCGCTGGCTTTTAGTACCGGGGGGCGCCCTCGCCCGCCTGCGACGTGGCTCGTAATATCCAGCGGAGGAGAGGGGGGTGATATTACTCCCCCATTGCGGGCGGCGCCCTGTTAATCCTTTACTCCTAGGATGTTTTCTCTACTGCCACACTTGGTTGACACCCTGGGACATTATTGTGAAATTCCTCGTATTATCCTTAGGAGATGTCACTCCTCATACCACAGATGGTGTACACTCTGTGATATTATCATCATATTCTAGGGAAATATTACTTTTAATGTCACAGAGGTGTACACCTTGTGAAATATTTCGTTATAGTTTTGTCAGAAATTACTCCTAATGTCACACTGGGTGTACACACAGTGATATTACGTGTAATATTCTCTGGAAATGTTAGTCGTAAGTCACAGTTCCTGTACATCCTTTAATATTCTTCGTAATATTCTGGGAAAACATCACTACTAATGTCACAGGGCGTGTAGACCCTGTCATAAAATTCGTAATATCCTTGCGGGAGTTCACTACTAATTTCACAATGTGTGTACACCGCCTGTGTCATTCTTCATAATATCCTAGGGGGATGTTTCTTTCAATGTCACAAAGGGTGTACAAAATGTCACAGAAGGTGTTCACCTTGTGACGTTATCTGTAATACCATAGAAGGATGTTACTCCTAATATGTCACAGGGGTGTACACACTTTGATATTATTTGTAATGTCATAGAGAGATATGACTTCAAATATCACAGTGGATGTACACACAGAGTGTCTACCCTGTGATATGATTCATAATATCCTAGGGAGATACAACTCCTGATATCACAGTGCACGTACCCCTTGTGTGTACACCCTTGATATTAGTCATAATATCCAGGGTAAAGATTACTCCTAAGATCACACAGTGTGCACACCCTGTGATATTTTTCTTCATATTATAGGGAGATATTGCTTCTAATATCACAGTGGGTGTACATCTTGTGTGTATACTCTGTGACAGTATTTTTTATATCCTAGAGAGGTATTACTCCTAATGTCACAGTGGGTGTTCACCCTGTGTTATCATTCTTATTTGACCTTACTGCCTTTTCTAACCCACACTACAAAAGGAATGGAACAGATAAAAAGATATTGAGATTAGACTGTGCTGCCGTGTGGCCGGCCGCAGGACACCTTTAATATCCCTGTTTCTCAGGCTGTCGACAAAGGGGTTCAGCATGGGGGTGACAACCGTGTACATCACTGAGGCCACTGCACCCTTTCTGGGGGAAGATGACACATCTGAACTGAGGTACCCTCCAACGCCTCTTCCATAAACTCAGCAAACAATTGACAGGTGAGACCCACAGGTCGAGAAGGCTTTATACTTCCCACCTGACGATGAAACCCTCAGAATGGAGGAAACCATTTTATAGTAAGAGAAAAGGGTCCCCGAGATGGGAAGGAAAGCAAATACAGCAGCAGGGAAATACATGATTATGTTATTGGTGAAGGTGTCACAACATGCAAGATGGGGGAGTTGAGAAGGGTCACAGAAGAAATTAGGAATTTCCGCATCCTTGAAGCAGGTCATTAGCAAGGCAATCAAGTTGTGCAGCTGGGAGTCTAAAAGACTGAGAAGAAAAAAAAAAAAAAAGACAACAAAACTAGGAAGCCCCAGAAACATGGGTTCATGATGGCTGAATGATATAGAAGGTGACAGATGGCTACAAACCAGTCATAGGCCATCACACTCAGGAGCATGTCTCTCTTCCATGCCTCCAAAAATGGCAAAGAGAGACATCTGAGTCAGGCAGCCTGCCTAGGAGTTGACTGCTGTGAGACTGGATGTCCACAATCATCTTGGGGACCGTGGTGGAGGTGAAACCGATGTGAGGCAAGAACAGGCTGGAGAGGAAGAAGTACATGGGGTTGTGGAGGTGGGAGTCAGGGCTGACGGCCAGGATGATGAGCAGGTTCCCCAGGACTGTGACCAGGCACATGGACAGGAACAGTCCGGTGAGGATCGGCAGCAGTTCTGGATCCCCTGAGAGTTCTAGGAGGAGGAATCTGGAGACATCTGTTAGATTCTGTGGGTCTGCATGGTTTCGACACCTTTTGCCTAGAAAAGGGGGTTGAAAAACGGGAAACAAGTAAACCAACACCCGGCATTGTGTCTGCATTTTGGATAGAAGCAATTCACAAGTAATGTTTTCAGATTTCAGAGCAATCCACACTCAGCCATATTTTGCAGTTCTGATGAACTCAGTTGTCTTCTAATGCTTTCATCATTGATTTCTGTGTTATTCACTTCTTGCTGTACACAGCTGCCTTAGAGATACTAGATTCAAGAATGTTCCAAGAACCAGATCATCATATATAACAAATGCGTAACTGCTAGAAAATACAGCCTATCTTGTCCGAAGAAAAATACCTAATAAAACCATTCTCTTCACTTGAAGAAAAAGGTTATCCTAATTAAAGGAAATTAAGAACTCAAATATTTTATTTTATTCTACTAGATTGATACAAATTCCCTTGATTTAGAACATTTATAAACACTGTATAACAGCTGAGATCAGGCGGGGCACAGTGGCTCACGCCTGTAATCCCAGTACTTTGGGAGGCTGAGGCGGGAGGATCACCTGAGATCAGGAGTTCGAGACCAGCCTCAACATGGGGAAACCCCGTCTCTACTAAAAATACAAAATTAGCCGGGCGTAGTGATGCATCCCTGTAATCTCAGCTACTCGGGAGGCTGAGGCAGGAGAATTGCTTGAACCTGGGAGGTGGACGTTGCGGTGAGCCGAGATCGAGCCATTGCACTCCAGCCTGGGCAACAAGAGCTGAGACCATGTCATCTGGAAATGAAATGAAATGAAAGTTGATAGTTCATAAGCAGAGAATAGTTCCACATGCCGGTTAGGTCCTAGTGATTTCATTGTTCCGTTTTCTGACTTTTCTCCTTCAAGAGAGTAATTGCTTCCTCAAATCGGTGGGTCTTTTTTGAAAATTCACGTTAAGCTGTAACTCCTGTCCTTAGCTTAGGTGGACTTAGAGTTTTCATCAGAAAGTTCAGCCAGACGCAGTGGCTCACGCTTGTAATCCCAGCACTTTGGGAGGCCGAGGAGGGTGGATCACAGGGTCAGGAGATCAAGACCATCCTGGCCAACATAGTGAAACCCTGCCTCTACTAAAAATATAAAAACTTCTCCCGGTATGGTGGTGCACGCCTGTAGCCCCAGCTACTTGGGAGGCTGAGGCAGGAGAATGGCTTGAACCTGGGAGGCAGAGGCTACGGTGACCCGAGATCACACCACTGCACTCCAGCCTGGGCAACAGGAGCAAAACTCCATCTCAAAAAACAAAAAACAAAAAGAATCAAGTAAGTCGAAGTCACACTGATGACAGCCAATTTTTGTGAACCAAGGAAGTGTCAATTCAAGAATTAACATAGATTTTGACTTTTGCTATCTCTTCCGTGCCAAGCAAGATATAGGCTCTGGGGAATCAGAAACAAAAGAGACTCACTTGTTCCTCTCACAATACTCAGTACTTACTGAGATAAGGACAAAAGAAAATGTCCTGTCTGGAATGCAGGGAAACCAGAACTTCAGGTCAGGGGATATTTCCGTTCAATTGTATGGAGTTGAAGCTTAAAATATTAACAAATATATCGAAGATTCACTTTGCCTTGACTTTATGCATCCATCACAGAGAGATCACGCAGCGGGCACCCACGATCAGTTTCATCATCTCTCGCTTCCATTGGATCAACTAGAAATCAGCTCAGATGAGAGTGCCGAGTCTCAGAGGATGGACATCTCACCGCCTGCCATACAGAGAAGTAGAAAGGGTGGTATTCCAAATTCATGGCCAGACTCTTAAGTCCCGGGTACTCTACTTCATGGTCTTCCAACTCTCAAAAAGTTGTGGTTTTGGTTTTGGTTTTGTTTTTGTTTTTTTGAGACGGAGTCTCATTCTGTTGCCCAGGCTGGGGTGCAGTGGAGTGATCTCGGTTCACTGCAACCTCCGCATCCCGGGTTCAAGCTATTCTCCTGCCTCAGCCTGCCGAGTAGCTGAGATGACAGGTGCCCGCCACTACGCCCGGCTCATTTTTTTCTATTTTTAGTAGAGACAGGGTTTCCCCATGTTGTCCAGGCTGGTCTCGAACACCTGACCTTGTCATTCGCCTGCCTCAGCCTCCCAAAGTGCTGGGATTACAGGCGTAAGCCACCGCGCCCAGCTTCCAAAAGTTGTAAGCAGAGCTCAGAGGTCTTAACCACAGGCACATCTGAGGAGCATTTTTTGAAACGGTTTCCAGCTTCCTCAATAGGAATGGAAGCCAAACTCTGAATTGATGACTCCTTTGAGGAAGTCGAGAGCTGTAAGGAAAGCCAGGAACAGGGGCAAGGGAGAGATGCATCCCGAATGATCCTGTGCCCATTCTTTCTGGAACCTCTGATGTGATCTCAGCTGCCCTTTCTCTACTTGACACAGTGATTGTGGCACCCACTGGTCTAGCTGTGGTCTACAAGGAACCCCCAAAGGGAAGGGCACAGTGAGCAGGGGCATCGGCCTGAGTGACAAGGATTTGAGAGGGCAGGTTGGATGCAGGGAGAGGACTGGCCAAATGTCATGTGTCTGCACTTAGACTGCCTGGTCCAAATTGGACTTCACCCTTTTTGACTTCATGATCTGGTACAAGTCCGATGAAAATGTGTTGCTCCTTCTCCAGTCTGCAAAATCATCATGAAATGTGCACTCGTAACTGGGAGACTGCGCAGATGAAATGAAACAAGCTGCATAGAGCACAGAGCTCAGAGCCTGGCCTTTAGGAAGCCCTCAGTAAGGGTTCATGATGCCCTGGTGTCTGTCTTCATCCTCTATATCCTCATCATCACCTTCATCATCTTTGTTGTTCTTAGGGAATAGTTTAGAGGGACTCATTCCCTGCTATCATGGGTGAGGTGTCTATGAAAAGGACAACCAGTCAGGGAGGAAGGCAAAATTTTGAATAAGATTTCTGAGACCCCCCACCACAAGCAAGAACAGAAACTCCACAGTCTGCTGACCTGACAAGTTGCACCTTGGTCTCCTCCCATCTGCCCACCACACTGTCCTGTTTGTCCTGAGGATGAGGAAACAAAGCAAGGCTCCCGACCGTCCCTCAGCACTCGCTGAACTGCCCTTCCCCTCTGCCGGGCCATGACCGCGGAGAACAGGTCCACTGTCCTCCCTGCATGGTGCACGATGGAGGCTCAGACTCCGTCCTCAAGGCTGGCAAGAAGACAGGGTGAGACATGAGCCTCCTGATACAGGTGACGGGCGTGGAAATCACAGGACTGGAACCTCACACTGCAGGGCTGGAGGCACAGACTGAGTATTGACTATTCTATGGCCTGGGGGGCTCAAGGCACAGAGCTCCGCATTAGCCAAAGTCGCCCAAGCTCCCCAATCTCTAAAGATTTCCTCATAAGAATGCAGGAAGAAGAAAAGAAAAGGGAGTGTCCATAGAAGCTTTGGGGCTCTTCCTGTAATCAGGAGGAAGCTTGTGTGTATTCTTCACTTCTTTCTTTTCTTTTTAAAGATCCAACAGCTTTCATTTTCATCTTTTATTATGGGAAAATATACCATGTATCAATACTAAAAATTGTAAATATATATGATTTCATCTAGAATGGCCAGTATAAACATTGACAATTTCCACTATTTTTCAGTTGACAGTTGAATGACATTAAGTACACTCACATTGTTTAGCAACCATCACCGCCGTCATCTCCAGAACAGTTTTTTTTTTTTTTTTTTTTTTGAGACAGAGTCTTGCTCTGTCGCCCAGTCTGGAGTGCAGTGGCGCAATCTCGGCTCACTGCAAGCTCCGCCTCCCAGGTTCACGCCATTCTCCTGCCTCAGCCTCTCCGAGTAGCTGGGACTACAGGCGCCCGCCACCACGCCCGGCTAATTTTTTGTATTTTTAGTAGAGACGGGGTTTCACCGTGGTCTCGATCTCCTGACCTCATGATCCGCCCGCCTCGGCCTCCCAAAGTGCTGGGATTACAGGCAATTTTGCATTTTCATAGAGATAGGTTTCACCAAATGGCCAGATGGTCTTGAATCTGACCTCAGGTGATCGATGCTGGGATTACAGGCGTGAGCCACCGCACCGGCCAGAAGTGCCTGCCTTTTGAAGGCTGAATAGTCTTCCATTGTATGAATGAACTGCAGTGCGCTTTTTTATTCATCTCTCTACGAACCCTTGGGTTGCTTCCACATTTTGACTATTGTGAATAATGCTGCTATGAATATGGGTGCACAAATTTCTCTTCCATTCCTGGCTTCTAATTCTTTTTGGTAGGTACCCACAAATGCAACTGCGGGAACATCTGATCATTCTGTTTCTAATGTTTCCGGTACACGCCATACTATTTTCCCTGTTCCTTCATGGTTTGACATTCCCTCCAATCATATTCGAGCATTCCTACTTCCCTCTAGTCTCACCAATGCTTGTTTGTTTATCATATCCATCCTAATGTGTGGTGTCACATCCTTGGGTTGATTTGCGCTTCCCTACGATTAGTGATTTTGAACATCATTTTAGATGCTTATTGGCCATTGCTATATCTTCTTTAGGGACACGTCTACTCGAGTCTTCTGACCATTGTTAATGGGATGCTTTGGGTTTCTTGTTGTTTAATTCTAGCTGTTCTTGATATACGACAGATATCAGCCTCTTTTCAGAGATATGATTTGCAAATATTTTTCCTAATCCATGAGTTATATTTTTACTCAGTTCACAGTGTTTTTTGCTGCACAAAAGTGTCTGTCATTTAGATGTAATCCAAGGAATCTAATTTTCTTTTGTTGCCTATGCTTTTGGTGTCATATCCCAGAAAGCATTGCCCAATCTGATGTCATGAAAGTGTGGCCAATGTTTTCTTTTAGGCATATGATACTTTTAGCACTTGGGGTTAGGTCTTTCATCCAGTTTGTGTTAATTTTTGCACCTGGTGTGACATAGGGTCCACCTTCATTCTTCTGCATGTGGAAATCAAGTTCCTCCAACACCATATCTTGAAAAGTCCGCTTTTCCACCAATGAGCTTTCTTAGCACTCGTGAAAAATCATTTGAACATAGAGGTGAGAAGTTATTTCTGGGCTCAAAAACAAACAAAAAACAAGCGACAACAGATAAGGATACAGCATGGGCTGGGCGCAGTCGCTCACGCCTGTAATCCCAGCACTTTGGGAGGCCGAGGCAGGCAGATCACCTGAGGTCAGGAGTTCAAGACCAGCCTGACCGACAGGGAGAAACACCCGTCTCTACAACAAATACAACATTAGCTGGGCGTGCTGGCGCATGCCTGTAATCCCACCTACTCGGGAGGTGGAGGCAGGAGAATTGCTTGAACCCAGGAGGCAGAGGTTGCGGTGAGCCAAGATTGCACCATTACGCTCCAGCCTGGGCAGCAAGAGCGAAACTCCATCTCAAAACAAAAAACAAAAAACCAGCATGATTTCAAGAGCAGAAGGAGAAGAGCTTCAAAGCCAGCATAATGAGAAAGTTAGGAAGCTTCTTACCAAAGCATCTGGAAATAGACAAGAAATTCTTATGAACTCAAATTTTCATACTGTACTGTCAAACACTAGAACTCACTGATTCCATCTTTCTGTATTTTGGGACCCAATTATCCACTTCTCTTCATTTCCCATCCCACCCCTTTTCTTCCTAGCGTCTGCTAACCCCCTTTATACTCTCCACCTTCCTGAGATTCCCTTTGTGTGTAGGTGTGTGATGGAGTCTCTTTCTGTTGCCTAGGTTGGAGTAAACAGGCACAATCCGGGCTCACTGCAACCTCCGCCTCCCGAGTTCAAGCGCTTCTTGGGCCTCAGCCTTCTGAGTAGCTGAGACTACAGGCACGTGTCACCACGCCCGGCTAAATGTTTGCGTTATTAGTAGAGACGGGGTTTCACCATGTTGGCCAGGCGGGTCTCCAACTCCTGGCCTCAAGTGATCCATGTGACTCAGCCTCCCAAAATGCTGGGATTACAGGCCTGAGCCACCACATCTGACCAAGATTTTCTTTTTTTTCCCACATCTAAGTGAAGATATGTAATATTTGTCATTCTGTGCCCGCCTTACTTCACTTAACATACAGACCCTGCAGTGTCATCCATTTTTTCTGCAGTGGAGAGGATTTTATTCCTTTTTAGGCTGCATAATACCGCATAGTGTGTGTATACCACAGTTTCTTCAGTGAAACAAATTTCTAAAAAGCAAATATTTTTAAAATATCTCGGAATGTGAAACTTTAGGGATACTGTGCCCATTTTATTCTTTTCTATTTCCCATTTTATGTATATGTAAGTGTATAATAAAGCAGCAATCAATGTGTGTAGAAATCTATAACTTCAACAAATGTAAAATGAAAATGCTAAGTGGTGGCTGGGTGCCATCGCTCATGCCTGTAATCCCAGCACTTTAGGAGGCCTAAGCGGGCGGATCACCTGAGGTCGGGAGTTCAAGACCAGCCTGACCAGTATGGAGAAACAATGTCTCTACTAAAAATACAAAAAAAAAAAAAATGAATGGGGCGTGGTAGCGCATGCCTGTAATCCCAGCTACTCGGAAGGCTGAGACAGGAGAATCGCTTGAATACGGGAGGCAGAGGTTGCAGTGAGCCGAGATCATGCCATCGCACTCCAGCCTGGGCAACAAGAGTGAAACTCTGTCTCAAAAAAAAAAAGAAAGAAAGAAAAAGAAAAAGAAAAAAAGAAAATATCACTCCCATTATCGCAGGGGGTATTCAGCCCTGATGATATTGTTTTCTAATATCCAGGGAAGGAGAGTATGATATTACTCCCAATATCGCAGGGGGTGTACACCTTTTTGTGATGTTGTGTCTAATATCCAGGGAAACAGAGGATGACATTACTCCCAATATCGCAGAGGGTGGACACCCCCATGGGATATTGTTCTGAATATCCCAACGGGGAGAGGATGATATTACTCCCCATATCAACCCTGGAGGGTTGTGTTCCGCCCCTACTCTTGGCCACCGCTTAGCCGGAGCTGGTCTTCTCTCTTGGCCCGGCTCAGTGAAGAAAAGTCTCCATTCCTCCTCTCGGGGGACCGTAAGGGTCATAATGACTCCCGTTCTGGGTAACTTTAGCTCTGTCAAAGAGATAGTGGCTCTCAGCTTGTTAAGCAAGTCCCTCCCCAACAAGGGCAAGGGACAGTCAGGCATGGACAAAAACTGATGAATCACTGTATGTCCTCCTACAGTGCAAGTCCCAGGCAAGCAGAAAGCTTGCTTTGCTGAAACCCCCATGGCTCTGATGATGTCAATAGTCTTTTTGGAGAAGGGGGTGACCGGGGCGGTTACTAGCGAATGTTCAGCACCAGTATCTACGAGAAAATCAACGTCTCTACCCCCAACTGTCATTCTGACCATAGGCTCTTTGGGGACACTTAAGCCCGCTCTCCCTCAGTCCAAGAACCCTTCTGCCAGGTTGAGCAGGGCCCCTTCCTCCTTGTCCGGGGCCTCCTGCTCTGAGTCACCTTGTTTTCTTTTAAGCTGAGGGCATTTGTTCTTCCAATGTCCTATTTCTTCACAATAAGCACACTGGTTACGCTGCCAACTCTGACAGCCAAGCTGAGTTTCTTTCCCAGGGCCCCCCTTCCCTTGCCTCTTTGGGGGGACCCCTCTGATTGCTGCAGCTAACAGGCAGGTCGGCGTTTCACCGGGCCTGACGTTCATTCTCTTTGCGGTGTTCCTTACGGCTTACTGCATCCCTGTTTACAAACACCTCGTTAGCTCTTTCTAATAATTGTGATGTATTCATCCCTGCAAGCCCAGCCCGTTTCTGCACTTTTCTTCTCATGTCTTCTGCGCTTTGATGGACTCAAGCCATGTGAAGCATGTGCTGATTTTCAGGGCTATCAGGATCAAAGGGAGTATACATACGATAGGCCTCACACAATCTCTCATAGCATTGTGCTGGACTTTCTTCTGTTCCCCGAATGACCTCAGAGACCTTGTTAACATTTGTGGCCTTCTGAGCTCCCCTCTTGAATGCTTCCAAGAGAGCTTCCCTGTCTCGATTTAGACTTTGCATATCCTCTCTTTCATTTGGGTCCCACTGGGGGCCAGTTCCTGGTAACTGGGTCCTTCCATACTCGGGGGTTTTGATAATCAGCTGGTGCATGTTCCTCTAGCCACTTAGTTGCTGCTTGGAGCACTCTCTGCCTTTCATCTCTGTGAAAGAGGAACATGAGCAACTGGTGGCAATCAGCCCAGGTGGGGTTGTGGGTCTTGATAATAGTTTGGAGCAAATCAATTCGAGTTTGTGGCTTTTCGGTATAGGACGGGGTATTGTTTTTCCAGTTGAGAAGGTCAGCACAGGTGAAGGGCTGGTACAGAAAAGCACGCCTCTCCACCACGTGACCATCCTCATCTACCCCAGTATACCACTGCTCTGTCAGGGGGCATTTGTATCCCCGTTTTGCGTCGTCAACGAGCTGCCAAGGGAGGGGTTTCTCCCGAGGCTTCACCTCCTCTCTTGTCTGCTCTGGGTGGCCTAGGGATATGCTTGTCTTGCGGAGGTGCAAGCACTGTGGGCTCAAGAGTGGGGAGCCTCTTTCCCTGGTAAGGGGAGGGCACCACTGGGATCACTGGTGCCATCTCCTGCAATGGATCTTCTGATGTTGGGTCGAACAGAACGTGAGGAGTTGATTTCCCTGGGCGGGTGGAGCAGGATCCTTCCTTAGCTATCTGTCCCTTTGCTACTAGTATTGCTGCTGCCTGCACTCTTAGCCACTGTGGAGGGTCTAGCACCAGCTGCCACCAAGTGTCTATGCATGGGAAGCGGTCTAGGTATCCTTTCCCAGTTACCTTGTGCCACACTTGAGAAACAAGGGACCTGTCCAGGATTCCTTCTGATGGCGAACCCACTTCTAATGTTGGGCAATCTATTTCCCACAAAGTTTGAAGCTCCCCGGTGGTCTGGTGGTTAGGAGTCGGCACGGCCCAGGTTCGATTCCCGATCATGTGAACCAAGAAGTGGAGCAGGACAAGCCGCGGACAAACTCCCTCAGACGCCGGATTCAGGAAGGAAGAGGTTCCTTTTAATCGGCTGGGGGCATCCGCAGACTTGTGTCTTAAGAGCCGAGCGCCCCGAAGGAAGACAGAGTTCCTGGGCCTTTTCTCAGGGCTTACAACTCTAAGAGGTTCCACGTGAAAGGGTCGTGATGGATTCAGAGCACATGTGCTTAGAGTGGGGAGGAGGGGTTCATCTTTTCACCTCAGGCGGGCTTATCAGTGGCACTGGCTGGTCTTGCCACGGACTTCAATCCTCTTGTTTTTCAACTTTTACTTCCTCCTCCTCTTCAGAGACAGGAGAAAGGAAGAGAAATGCCTTCTCTCCTCAGGGCCACAGGATGATATGACTCCCAATATCACAGGGGGTGTACACACCCCGGTGAAACTCTACCTACTATCCAGAGGGAGAGAGGATGATACGACTCCCAATACCGCACGGGGTGTACACAACCGCGTGATATTGTTCCCCATATCCAGAGCGAAAGAGGATGATATGACTCTGAATATCGAAGAGGGTGCACACCCCTCCTGTAATATGTCGCTATATTACTTGTCACAATTAATAATATCAATTATTAATTGATATTAATAATTATAAATATTAATAACTAATCATATAATTTTTAACGTCAATACCGATAATAATGATAATTAATATTCAAGAGTTATACTGATGATAACAATAAATTAAAATTAACTATTAATAACGCCTGATATTAATAACTGGGACTAATCTTATTCATTAGAAAACAGTAATATTAGCTCCTAATAATTAATATTAATATTAATATTCTGAAAACTTTTTATTAGCAATTATTTATTAATATTAATATTGGTAATTGGCTCTTAGGACCCCCATCCCGGGGGGGCCAGGCGCCCCCCGCGAGGCGGGGACTGAGAGCCAGCCCCTCTGCCCCCCTGGTGTTTAGGATCCGCGGTGGACTCACAGCCTGTTTACCATATCGTGAGTAATATCATCTCCCCCTCTGGAAATTATGAACCTTTTCACAGACGGGTGTACACCCGTCTCTGTTGGAAGTAATATCATCCTCTTCCTCCCTGAATATTAAGAACAGTATCACAGGGGTGTTTCTACTTCCTGCGATATTGCGTGTCATATCCTCCTCTCCCACATGGAAATTAGAAACACTATCACTGGGGGCGTGTCCTCCTTCTGTGATATTTAAAGTAATATCATCCTCTTCCCTCCAGGATCATGGGAACAATATCCCTGGGGGTGTACACTTTCTGCGATATACGTAGTCATATCACCCCCTCCGCCTTGGAATATTATTAAGGACCATGTCACAGGGGGGTGTATACTTCCTGTGATATTGGGAGTAATAACCTCTCGGCCTCTGAATATTAGGAAGAATATCACAGGGTGGGTGTGCACCTTCTGCTCTATCATGGGGAGTAGCATCTATCTATTATGGGGAGTCATATCATCCTCTCCCTTTCAGGATATTAACAACAATATCACAGGGGGGCTGAACACAGCCTGCGATGCTGGAATTATTATCATCCTCTCCCCCTCGGGTTACTAGGAACAATATCACAGAAGAGGTGTACACTCCCTGCGATATGGGGAGTAATATCATACGTTTCTTCCGTGAATATTAGGAGCAATATCACCGGGTGGCTGTACAATCATTGCTAATGTTGGCAGTCATGCCATACTCTACCCGCTGGATATTAGGATGAGTGTCGCAGAGTGAGTGTACACCTACTGCGATATTAAAATTGATATCATGCTCTCCCTCCCTGGACATTAGGAAAAATATCACAGGTAGGTGTACACCCCCTGCGGTATTAGGAGTAATAATATTATGAATTATTAAACATTAGTCTTATTAATAATTATTAATGCTAATATTAATTAATAGTATAACGTCATTAATCATTAATGACTATTTTAAAGATATGATTATGCATGATTAAAATTAATTATTACTATTAATGACATTGTTAATAATATTAGTCATTAATCTTAATATTAATTATTGTTTTATTACCAAAATCACTTAGGATTGATTTAAGTAACATTAATTACTGATATCCTATTTTAATTATTAATAGTGATATTGCTGTTAATTATTAATAGTAATCGTTAATATTTTTAATGCGTATTAAGTTTTCCTGTCTCTAGTGTAATTATTAATATCGATGATTTTTATTAATTGTTCTTATATTTATTAATATTTATGATTAATATAACTGTTCCCGATATCCGTGGGAGAAAGGATATTACTCCCAGTATCGCAGAAAGTGTACACCCCTCTGTGATGTTACTCCTAAGGGCCAGGGGGTAGAGGATGACATTATTGAAAATATCGCAGTGGGTGTACATCCCTTCAGTCATCTTGTTCCTAATATCCTGGGTGGGAACGGATGATATGACTCCCAATATCACAGGGGGCGGAGACCTCCCCCGTGATACGGTCCCTAAAATTCAAAGGTGGAGACGATGATATTTCTTCGAATTTCACAGAGGGTGCACACCACCCCTTTGATATTGATCCTAATATCCAGGGGGTGAGAGGATGATATTAGTCCGAATATTGCAGGAGGTGTACACTCCCTAGGGATATTGTTCCTAATATCCAGGGACGGAGAGGATGATATCACTCCCAATATAGCAGGGGGTGTACACAGCTTCTGTGACATTCTTCCAAATATGCAGCGGGGGAGAAGAAGATATTAGCCCCAATATCGCAGGTGGTGTACACCCTCTTGTGACATTGTTCCTTGTATCGTGGGAGGGAGACCAAGATACTAGCGGCAATGTAGGCAGGGGCTGTCCACACCCACTGTGATATTCTTCCAAATATCCCGAGGGGGAGAAAACGATGTCACTTCCAATATCGCAGGGGGTGTACATCCTCCTGTGATAGTGTTTCCTCTATTCAGGGGGAGAGGCGCCCCCCGCGAGGCGGGGAGTAATAGCCAGCCCCTCTGCCCCCATTGTTTTTAGGATCCGCGGTGGACTCACAGCCTGTTTACCATATTATGAGTAATATCATCTCCCCCTCTGGAAATTATGAACCTTTTCACAGATGGGTGTACACCCGTCTGTATTGGGAGTAATATCGTCCTCTTCCTCCCTGAATATTAAGAACAGTATCACAGGGGTGTTTCTTCTTCCTGCGATATTGCGTGTCATATCCTCCTCTCCCACGTGGAAATTAGAAACAGTATCACTGGGGGCGTGTCCTCCTTCTGTGATATTTAAAGTAATATCATCCTCTTCCCTCCAGGATCATGGGAACAATATCCCTGGGGGGTGTACACTTTCTGCGATATATGTAGTCATATCACCCTCTCCGCCTTGGAGTATTATTAAGGACCATGTCACAGGGGGGTGTACACTTCCTGTGATATTGGGAGTAATATCAACCTCTCGGCCTCTGAATACTAGGAAGAATGTCACAGGGTGGGTGTCCACCTCCTGCTCTATTATTGGGAGTAATATGTATGTATTATGGGGAGTAACATCATCGTCTCCCTTTTAGGATATTAAGAACAATATCACAGGTTGGGTGAACACAGCCTGCGATACTGGAATTATTATCATCCTCTCCCCTTCGGGATACTAGGAACAATATCACAGAAGACGTGTACAGTCCCTGCGATATTGGGAGTAATATCATACGCTTCTTCCATGAATATTAGGAACAATATCACCGGGGACTGTACATTCATTGCTATGTTGGGAGTCGTGTCATAGTCTACCCCCTGGATATTATGATCAGTGTCACAGGGTGAGTGTACACCTACTGCGATATTAAAACTAATATCATGCTCTCCATCCCTGGATATTAGGAGCAATATCACAGGTAGGTGTACTCCCCCTGTGGTATTAGGAGTAATAATATGATCAATTATTAAACATCAATCTTAATAATAATTATCAATTGTAATATTAATTCATAGTATAATGTTATTCATCATTAATGATTATTTTAAATATATGATGCATGATTATAATTATTGCTATTAATGTGATTTTTCAATAATATTAGTTATTAATTGTAATATTAATTATTGTTTTATTACCAACATCACATGACTGATTTAATTAACATTAATTACTGATATCATTATTTCATTATTAATAGTGATGTTGCTATTAATTATTATTAGTAATCATTAATATTTTTAATCTGAATTAACTTTTCCTATCTCTATTATAATTATTAATATCGATGATTACTATTAATTGTTATTATGTTTATTAATATTAATAATTAATATAACTGTTCCCTATATCCGTGGGGGAGAGGATATTACTCCCAATATCGCAGGAAGTGTACACCCCTCTATGATGTTACTCCTAATAGCCATGGCGTAGAGGATGACATTATTGAAAATATCGCAGTTGGTGTACATCCGTTCGGTCATCTTGTTCCTATTATCCTGGGTGGGAGTGGATATTATAACTCCCAATATCGAAGGTGACCTAGACCTCCCCCGTGATACTGTCTCTAACTTCCAAAGGTGGAGAGGATGATATTTCTTCCAATTTCGCAGGGGTTGTACACCACCCCTGTGATATTGTTCCTAATATCCAGGGGGCGAGAGGATGATCTTATTTCACTATTGCAGGAGGTGTACACTCCCTAGGGATATTGTTCCTAATATCCAGGGAGGGAGGGTATAATATCACTCCCAATATAGCAGGGGATGGACACCCCTTCTGTGACATTGTTCCTATTAGCCAGCGGGGGAGAGGAAGATATTGCCCCCAATATCGCAGGAGTTATGCACCCCCTTGTGATATTGTTCCTTATATCCTGGGAGGGAGAGGACGACACTAGTGGAAATATCCCAGGGGCTGTACACACCCACTGTGATATTGTTCCGAATATCCCGAGGGGGAGAAAATGATATTACTCCCAATATCGCAGGGGGTGTACATCCTCCTGTGATATTGTTTCTTATATTCAGGGGGAGAGGATGATATTACTTGAAATATGACAGTGGCTTTACACCCCATCTGTGATGTTGCTCCTAATTTCCAGCAGCTAAATTAGTATGTTCCTCCCAATAAAGTAGTGGGTGGACACTCGCCCTGTGATATTTCCCCGACTATTCAGGGAAACGCAGGATGACATGACTGCAAACCCCGCAAAAAGTGTGCACCCATTGTGAGATATGGTTCCTAATAGGCGGAGGTGCAGAGGATGATATTAGTTTTCATATCGCAGGCTGCACACACACACCCCGTGAAATGTTTCTAAGAGAAGGAAAAAAGAGAATGCTAATAAAGGACAGAGATCACAGGGGGGTGAGACACCCCCCGCGATATGGGGAGTAAGAGCCAGCCCCTCTCCCCACCTGGCTGTTACGATCCACTTCGCAGGGGCGTGAGGCACCCCCCGCTCTATGGGGAGTAAGAGCCAGCCCCTCTCCCCCCATGGCTTATACTGCCAAAGCCATCAAAAAGGGGAAGGAGAGAGGAGAACAGCAGTATAAGTGGCTGGCAGAGGCAGGGAAAGACCTGCAGAGAGAAAAAGACAGAAAATCAAAGAGAGAGAGTGAGACAGAGAGGAAGAGAGAGTCAGCAAGTCAAAGAGAGAAGGAGAGATGCAGGTAGTGGGGAGAAAAAAGTGTACCCTATTCCTTTAAAAGCCAGGGTAAATTTAAAATGTATAATTGATAATTGAAGGTCTCTGTAACCTTGTGACACTCCGACGCCACCTTGTTGTCAGTGTATTCAGGGGCGTGGCCCAAGAGCGCTGAGGCCACACCTTCCTATCAAAAATCCTTAAGCAACAGGTTTCCTAACAGGGGATCTAAATCTTAATTACCATACAAAGGTCTGACCAGATCTAGGAGGAACTCCCTTCAGGACAGGAGAATAGATGGTTCCGCCCAGGCGATTAAGGGAAAAAGACAAAATGGGTATTCAGTAAGTGATAAGGAAACTCTTGTAGAAGCAGAGTCAGGAAAATTGCCTAATAATTGGTCTGCTCAAATGTGCGAGCTGTTTGCACTCAGCCAAATCTTGAAGTACTTACAGAATCAGGAAGGAGCCATCTATACAAATTCTAAGTTAATATGGACTGAATGAGGTCTTATTAATAGCAAAGAATAATAATTGAAATCCCAAACTTACTAAACTAAAGTAAGTTTGCTAAAATTTAACAGTGTAACATATATTATCCTAACTTTTAATCTTATGGAAATCAAACACTATCAGTACCCCTCAAAGCTCAAGTCCGTCAGCGCAGAGCCATACAACGAATACCCTTACTCATAGGGTTAGGAATGGCTACTGCTACAGGAACCGGAATAGCCAGTTTATCTACTTCATTATCCTACTACCACACACTCTCAAAGGATTTCTCAGACAGTTTGCAAGAAATGAAGAAATCTATCCTTACTCTACAATCCCAAATAGACTCTTTAGCAGCAGTGACTCTCCCAAACCGCCGAGGCCTAGACCTCCTCACTGCTGAGAAAGTAGGACTCTGCACCTTCTTAGGAGAAGAGTGTTGTTTTTACACTAACCAGTCAGGGATAGTACGAGATGCTACCCGGCATTTACAGGAAAAGTCTTCTGAAATCAGACAATGCCTTTCAAACTCTTATACCAACCTCTGGAGTTGGGCAACATGGCTTTTCCCCCTTCTAGGTCCCATAGCAGCCATCTTGCTGTTACTCACCTTTGGACCCTGTATTTTCAACCTTCTTGTCAAATTTGTTTCCTCTAGATTCCAGGCCATCAAGCTACAGATGGTCTTACAAATGGAACCCCAAATGAGCTCAACTAACAACTTCTACTGAGGACCCCTGGACTGATCTGCTGGCCCTTCCACTGGTCTAAAGAGTTCCCCTCTGGAGGACATTACAACTACGGGCCCCCTTTTCACCCCTATCTGGCAGGAAGTAGCTAGAGCAGTCATCGGCCAAATTCCCAACAGCAGTTGGGGTGTCCTGTTTAGAGGGGGGATTGAGAGATGACAACATGCTGGCAGCCCTCGCTTGCTCTTGGCGCCTCCTTGGCTTCGGCGTCCACTCTGGCCACACTCGAGGAGCCCTTCAGCCTGCCACTACGCCATGGGGTCTCCTCTCTGGGGCTAGCTGAGGCTGGAGCTGGCTCCCTCTGTTCATGGGGAGGTGTGGAGGGAGAGGTGTGGGGGGGAGCCTGGGCTGTGCATGGCCTTTGTGGGCAAGCGCGGGTTCCTGGTGGGCGCAGTCTCAGCGAGCCCCGCACTCAGTGCAGCCAGCTGGTGCCTGCTGGGCTGGATCGGGGGATGAGCTCCCTCTGGGCTGCCAGAGTGCCTGGGCTAGGTGCCACAAAGTCCTGTGGCAAGTGCCAGTGAGAGGTGAAGCCAGCTGGGCTTCTGGGATGGGTGGGGACTTGGAGAACTTTTGTGTCTAGCTAAAGGATTGTAAATGCACCAATCAGAACTCTTTGTTTAGCTAAAGGTTTATAAATGCACCAATCAGCACTCTGTCAAAACGGAGCAATCAGCTCTCTGTAAAATGGACCAATCAGCTCTCTGTAAAATGGACCAATCAGCTGTGTGTAAAATGCACAATCAGCAGGATGTGGGTGGGGCCAGATAAGAGAATAAAAGCTGGCCACCCCGGCCAGCAGTGGCAACCAGCTTGGGTCCCCTTCCACTCTGTGGAAGCTTTGTTCTTTTGCTCTTTGCAATAAATCTTGCTGCTGCTCACTCTTTGGGTCTATGTCACCTTTATGAGCTGTAACACTCGCCACGAAGGTCTGCAGCTTCACTTCTGAGGCCAGCGAGACCAAGAACCCACTGGAAGGAATGAACAACTAAGACGCGTAACACTCACTACAAAGGTCTGCAGATTCACTCCTGAAGTCAGCAAGACCACGAACCCACCAGAAGGAAGAATCTCTGGACACATCTGAACATCTGAAGGAAAAAACTGTTTACACTCCATTTTTAAGAACTGTAACACTCACCGGGAGAGTCTGTGGCTTCATTCTTGAAGTCAGGGAGACCAAGAACCCACCAATTCCAGAAACACTATTTCATGGTCTGTTATAATATGGAATGATATGCAAAGTTAATTATTTCAGTTTATAGATGAACAAAGTAAAACCTTAAAGTTTTCTTTGATGTTCCACAGGGTTTTACTCTTTCCTAGACCCTTGGTCACTCATATTCCTCAGAAAGTTGTGCAGCCATTTTGTGTTCTCTTATGCACCCCTCACCACTACAGTGTCCAATGTAGCATCAGTTTACCCTTTTAAGGTAACATCCATGTTGTTCCTGTTATATCAGTACTCTGCCTTCAAAATGGAATTCCTCCCTTTGACCCATTTCTCAACAGAAGGTTCTTTTCTGGGCTAGGTCAAATCCATTAAGCTGAAAAATGTATCCATGCTAGTGATCAGTCTTAGGTTAATTGCTCACCCCATTTGAAAGTATATGTTCATTATAACAGGCATTTCTAGGCATTATCTTAATCTGTGGTTTATTGAAGAAATGTCAGATACCATAATAGATGACATATAGTGAAGTGCATAGATGATTAAGATTTTCTAAGGACATTCCAAGTGAGAGGTAAAATAAAGAACAGCAAAATAGAATGGATTCCAACACCCTGCTTCAAAACTCAGAGATATAGAAAGGGTTCATAGGCATACCACTTGGGAAATTGTTGATAAAATCCCCAAAACATTAAGCTGATGAGAAATATGGTTAGATGGTTTTAGAAGTCTTCTATCTACATAAATATGAAGTCAGTTTCCTTGGAAGCCACTTCTGTAACTGATATGGTTTGGTTGTATCTCCACCCAAATCTCATCTTGAATTGTAGCTCTCATAATTCCCATGTGTTGTGGGAGGGACTTGGTGGGAGGTAATTGAATCATGGGGACGGGTATTTCTTTTTCTTGTAATAGTGAATAAGTCTCATGAGATCTGATGGTTTTATAAAGGGGAGTTCCCCTGCACATGCTCTCTTACCTGCCACCTTGTAAGTAAGACGTGGCTTTGCTCCTCTTTCACCTTCTGCCATGACAGTGAGGCCTCCCCAGGCATGTGGAATTCTAAGTCAATTAAACCTCCTTTCCTTTATAAATTACTCAACCTTGGGTATGTCTTTATTAGCAGTGTGAGAACAGACTAATACATTCCATCTCTATAATTTAATTTACTGATCATTCTGTCTCTGTAATTTACCAACAGTTAATACAAATAATTTCATCTTTTAAAACTTTATGTTTATATCTGTGGGATTCTTGAGGTCAAGGCCTATGAATACATGTGTTCAGAAACCAGATAATTGAATATAAAGATTTTTTAAATAAAAACTACTATTATCACCAGACTTGTTATTCTTTCCACAGGTAATCTTTACTTTGATTCAAGAGATGAAGCAAAACTAAGTCTATCCTAGAGATTTAAAATCTAGAACACACTGCCACAGACATGAATAAAATGCATAAGGGCAATTTCAAAGTAATAAAAAGAAAAGTAAACAAAAAAGTTAATGAAATAATTTATTTCCATTATTAGATAAAGGGTTAAAATTAATTGAAAATCTTATCAATTGGTAAATATTTTATTCAATTTATATAATAGCATAAATGTTATATCTTTATAGACTACCTTTGCAAGAAGCTTTCTGATATAGTTTGGATGTTTGTCCTCTCCAAATCTCATGTCGAAATGTAATCCCCAGTGTTGGAGGTGTGGCCTTGTAGGAAGTGTTTGGGTCATGGGGGCAGATCCCTCATGAATTGCTTGGTGCTATCCGCATTATAGTGAGTGAGTTCTCATGCGATCTGGTTGTTTAAAAGTGTGTGGCACCACCTCCCCTTTCTCTTGATCCTGCTCTTGCCATGTGATGTGTGGGCTCTCACTTCAACTTCTGTCATGTTTGTAAGCTTCCCAAGGCCTCATCAGAAGCAGATGCCAGCACCTTCCTGCAAAGCCTGCAGAACCATGAGCCAATTAAACTCCTTTCCTTTATAAATTACCCAGCCTCAGGTAGTTATGAAAACATGGCCTAATATACTTTCTAAAATCATATCAAAAAGAGACTCTTACTAATAAATTCTAAACAAATACATATAAAGTAAGAATTCTTGGGAGGAATTATAAAGGGATTGAAAAATAACATAAAACTACAGAAAAGTTTCAGAACATCTTCTCAGTGACCTTGAACTCTTGTGTCTTCACATCACTGAATCCCTTGCAGACCTTCCCTAGCACCAGCCTGGCTTGTGGCAGTCCCCCAGGGAGCCTAGACCCAGAATAGCAGCAGGATTCACCGTAGTCTGGCCCTCAGGAATTGCCACTCTTCAGGGAAGAGGGAGTGCACCACAGCAAGGGAGCACCACATGGGACAACAGAAACCAGCGCGTGAGTTTTCTGTGTCCCAGAACTTCCTACTTGTGGGCAGAAAGCAGTTCCAGTTCTTTCAGCAAAAGTACAAACTCAGTTCTGGGTTCATTGCGGAGAAGACAGTGGTTCTGCCCCATCAGTCATGCAGCCTCAGTGCTAATAAAGGAAGGGATCAGTAGAAGGGGACTTCTCTCCCTTGCCCATCACTGCAGACACATCAAAGGTTTCTTCAACTGGAACTCAGCATGGGTGCACCTGTAGATGGCATTTATGGAGCATTTTGAGGTGCAGTCCCACAGGAGGTATGCTCTTTAGTCTCAGGCTTGCAAGAGGGGCAGGCTCCCGATCCCTCTCTCCCTGGAACATCAGCATTGCTAGAGATAGACAGAGGTATTCGTCAGATCTGAATATTTGGAACACTGGGACAGAGGCATCATAAGGAGGCAGATTGCTTTCCTATTGGCCTGATAGTAGAGCTAAGACAGCTCCTTTCCTTCCTGCTGAAAAGACTGAACAACATTTCACCAGGAGCTCCCCGAGCGTCCTCTGTCTGGGCTGAGGGTTTTGCTCACCATTGGGGTATTGCATATACCCACCTGTTTCAGCTGTAGCCAGTTCTTATCCATGAGTATCTCCTAATAGCCTGAAGACTGAACTATTCAACCCATTGAAAAAAAATTCTGGGAAAAGAAAAGTGTACACCACTGGGGACTGAGATAAGCTTCATGAGACCTCTTTCATCCTGGCCTCACAGGAGACTGTGAGCCTGTTCACACACTGTGATGGTTAATATTAGGTGTCAACTTGATTGGATTGAAAGATGCCTAGATAGCTGGTAAAGTGTTGTTTGGGGGCGTGTCTGTGAGGGTGTTGCCAGAGGAGATTGACGTTTGAGTCAGTAGACTAGGAGAGGAAGATCTACCCTAAATGTGGGTGAAGCACCATCCAATTGGCTGCCACTGCCACTGAGACAAAGGAGGCAGAAGAAGGTGGGATAAGCTGGCTTGCTGAGTCTTCTGGCTTTCCTCTATCCCCCATGCTGGATTCTTCCTTCTGTTCCTCATGCTCTTGAACATCACAATCCAGTTTCTTCTGCCTTTGAATTCTTCAACTTAAACCATAGAATACTATGCAGCTGTAAAAAAACCATGTCCTTTTCAGCAACATGGATGGAGCTGGAGGCCATTAGCCTAAGCAAATTAATACAGGAACAGAAAACCAAATACCGCATATTCTCACTCATAAGTGGGTGCTAAACAACTAGAACACATGGACACTAGGAGGGGAACAACAGACACTGAGGGGTACTCAAGGGTGGAGAGTGGGATGAGGGACAGGATCAGAAAAACTACCTATCAGGTACTATGCTTATTACCTAGGTGATGAAATTATCTGTACACAAAACCTCCATGACATGCGGTTTACCTATATAACAAATCTGCTCATGTATCCTTGACCTATAATAAAAGTTACAAAAAAATTAGTGGCCCATAATTAGAGTTTACGGTGATAAAGAAAGGCTAAATATAATGAACTCACCATAGTACATATTAGTAGTAGATGCAAAATCGTGGCTACTTTGCTTCTCAGGATCTAATACTAAACAAAAGAAAAATAAGTATATATCGACATTTACATTGGCAAATACATTTATCTTCAGTTGATTAGAGCAAATATGATGCTGTCAGACAATGCGAGCTCTACTGAGTTGAATTTACTTCCTGATTTTAAATTCTGTACAATAAAAGCAAGGCAATCTCAATTTAAAGCCAAATTGTTTTATACAGCAAGTTTTATATGTATGTGAATTCTAGTTTGTTTGTGTGCCTAATTAATGAGTTACAATACTCAGTCAGTGACTAATAATGAATGGGTGAGTCTAGATAACACTGGGCTGTCTGATTTTTGCAAGTCTTTCAGAATCATGATGTATTTCTTTTCAAGCATGAATCTTGAAAACTCACAGGCTGTGAAGGGAGGGCTTAGGTTTCAGAAAAATACCTCAGTGATAAAGAAGAGATTGTCTGTTGTGTCATGACCTCTCAAGCAGCAATTCTATAAATAAGATGACACAAAGCAGCATGGCAGACATGTACCTATGATAACTCAAGTGTGTATTATAGAAATCATGAAATGATTATATTGTGGCCTATGTGGCCAATTTTTAATTAGAAGCATTAGTATGAGTTCTGTATTTTTGAAATTGAATGAGTAAACTCATGTTGAGCAAGAAGGATGATAAATAAGAATCCATCGGTGATTTATGACTTCTTCCTGGAGAGCACCTTTAGCAATAGCAAATGTAAATTAAGATGATACTACACAACAGATTAGTGGAAAATAGTATGCAGAATTCCAGAGAGATTAACAATTAGGACAGAAGGTATTTAAAAATCACAAAGGAAACTCAAGTGCCTACTAGTCTTGGAAAGAATTTGTGTTTATCTAGTTTCTTTAGTCCAAGAATCTCAGTACATTTAAATGGATTTTAAATTTACTTTCACATGCTAAAGTATCCACACTGTAATTTAAATCCTACAGATCAAAATAAAAATCATGGTGTTCTAACTTTATTGAGAACTACAAAACAGAAAGAAAGCTACTAATGAATCTCTCTTGGTAAATTATTCACAGACGCATACATGGGTAAGATGAGCAGAAAACACTGCACTTCACTAATACTGTGTGGCAGGATAATTTACTGGAAAATTCATTTGTGTTTTGTTTTCTCTGCTGAGGAACAATCAGAAAGAATGAGAGTTCATTGTGTTTTGTGCTCTGCATTTTTTCTTATGTTCTGTGAGGGTCTTTGTAGATTTTTTTTTTTTTTTTTTGCCTCAGGGGATTTTCAGGGCCTAAAGCAGAAAGTACTTGAAAATAACCTCTTTTTCTGGTTTTTGTTAAAGTACAAACCGGGGGTCGCAAATTCAAACTCTGACAAAGCCAGGCAGGTATCTAAAAGAACAAAGCAGCCTGAGTTTAATTTGTTACACATAGGCTCAATTAAGTGGCTTAATTAACTATAGAGGAATAGTCTTTATTTTCTTTAGGAATATACTCTATTCCATTTTTCATAAAATACTTAACATTTTGGTTCATCTTTTTTTTTTTCCTTGATAGTGTCAAAGAAAGATTGTACTAAATAGAGTTAAACAGGAAGGAAGGTTTTACTCAAGGCTAGTAAAATAGGGGTCAAGATTTGCAATAGAGAAGAGAAATTGAACTCAACTTCACTGAAACAAAAGACTGTAAGAGTTTTTAAGCACTGGACTGAACTAATGGAAAACTACTGGAGGGCTTTTGATGGGAGGTTGTTCCATGTAATTAGGTCATCTGTGTTTGCTAAGAGGTGCCCATTGAAGGTAGGCTTCCACTCACTCAAAGAGATTTAGAGATAAGTGCACTATGTTTTACATTCTGAAAAGATGCATTCCAGGTTTGTCAGAAAGAAATTTCTGGGTTGTAAAATTGGCAAGAGGCTGGCAGAAGGTTTACATTTAAAGAGAAAGAATTTATAATTGCAAGTTTTCTAAAGTAATTGCTCATAGAAACATGTGGACTAAATAGAGTCTCACTTTCATATTTTTCTTATGGTCTTATCTATTTTTTGAGAGATTGGAGGAAGTTGAAATCTTTATAGTGATTTACAGAAAGTTGCTGAAAGAAAAGGATGCCTGAAGAAGTAACTTGGTGGCTTAAATATTAAATTCTCTAAGCTAGGTCATATTCTTCATGTCTCCAACTTGACTAAAACAATATGTTTTGTATAAATGAATTGTGAATTTATTCTGAGTGAATTCAACTGAATTATAGAATTGTAAAAATAAGATGACAACACATTTAAAAATATATGTATATATATCAAAGAATATATATACTCTGTTATCAGGTAAAGAACTAGAGGCAAAAATAAGTCCCAAAACCTATTGTCAGAAAACAAGTAAAACCCCAAAGCACCAGGCTTATGAGTGCAACTGGATAAAAGCTTCAATAGTGTGATTTAGAGGAAGCAAAACTCATCTATCAAAACTATCTTTTTGGCAGAAGGTCATGGTGCTCATCGTTTTATATAAGTTTTTTTTTTTAGAGATAATGTATTGATTTTTTTTTTTTTTTTTTTGAGACGGAGTCTGTCTCTGTCGCCCAGGCTGGAGTGCAGTGGCGCGATCTCGGCTCACTGCAAGCTCCGCCTCTCGGGTTCACGCCATTCTCCTGCCTCAGCCTCTCCGAGTAGCTGGGACCACAGGCGCCCGCCACCACGCCCGGCTAATTTTTTGTATTTTTAGTAGAGACGGGGTTTCACCGTGGTCTCGATCTCCTGACCTCGTGATCCGCCCGCCTCGGCCTCCCAAAGTGCTGAGATTACAAGCGTGAGCCACCGCGCCCGGCCAATGTATTGATTTTTAAAAATGTTTATATGTTATTGTAAAGGAGTTTATGCAAGTATAAATTCAACTCTGTAGGAAAAGCTCTCGGAAATTCTCTTCCTTTATTTTATATTTTAGTGCATAGGGTTGGGTTCATTATACTCCTTGGATCTGATCTGGGCTCACTTTATTTTTTTCTTTGAGGCTTACTGCTCTTTCTTTACTTGCTCCCACTGAGAAGTTTTCTATGTGTTTTCATGAACTGTGTATTGTTGTTTTCTGTGCATATATTTTAATGTATATAAATTGTGCCACAGATCTCATTTTTTTCGCAAAAAGCACTGTACTTTTGAATTATGTTTATGTTTTTATGTATAGATCTATTGCTTCTATTTTCTACTTGAATTTCATGTTGTGCATTGATTACACTTTACTTGTCTATTGTGACAATGATGGACACCTTGATTGACTCTAATTGTCTGCACCCACAGTAATGCTGTGGCAAACACTCTTGTTTGTTTCCATTAGAAATCTTTATAAGAATTATCTAAGAAGGGTATTTTGGGGTTATAGGTTATCTTGTTTATACAGTCATCAACAATTGATTCCCCAGAATGAATACACCAGCCTTCTCTTTCACTAGCAGTGCACGGACATTCCTATACCACATCTTCACCCATACTTGCAATATAATGGATGTAAAATAATATCTCATTGTGCTTTAATTTTCAATTATTTACCTATTAAGTAATTTAATCATGATTGTGATAAGTTTGTTAACATTTTGTGTTTTATCTTCTGTTAGTTGCATGTTTGTATCTTGTACCCATTTCTTTCTAATACGATTTCTGTCTTTTCCTTGTTGCTATATGGAAGTTCATTATTTGCTCCACATATAAAATGCTTAATTTTGTAATAATCAAATTTTCAGTGTTTTAACTTTTGTTTTTTGCCTTTGTTCTTTCTGCTATTAGAAGTCCTTAGCTACTCCAGGGAAGTAAAGATCATTATATTCATTCAAATTAATTTTAAAGTTTAATCATTCATATTATAGATATTTCTAAGTTTTAGTTTGAAGACCTTTACCCATACTATCTCATGGATCTAGTTATTTTACATGTCCTTTAAAACAGGGGAAAGTGATAATCAGTAGAAAAAAGGATAAAAATGCATCATAAAAAATAAATATACATACCCTTTGACAGAGAAGAATACAAAAAAGGTATATTTCACAGGATTAAATCACATAAAAATTGTTAAATAGTAATGTTATGGACTGAATTATATCCTGGCAAAATTCATATGTCAACACCTTAACCCCCAGTACCTTAGAATGTGACTGCATTTGGAGATAAGGTATTTTATTTTATTTTATTTTACTTTATTTTATTTTTTGAGATGGAGTCTTGCTCTGTTGTCCAGGCTGGAGTGCAGTGGCACAATCTCGGCTCACTGCAACCTCCACTTCCCAGGTTCAAGTGAATCTCTAGCCTCAGCCTGCTGAGTAGTTGGGACTACAGGCATATGCCACCCCGTCTGGCTAATTTTTTTTTATTTTTAGTGGAGACCAGGTTTCATCATGTTGGCCAGGCTGGTCTCAAACTCCTCACCTCAGGTGATCCTCTCGCCTCGGCTTCCCAAAGTGCTGGAATTACAGGCATGAGCCACAGTGCCTGGCCAGCAATAAGGTATTTTAGAGAGAAAATTATGCTAAAATGAGGTCCTTAGGATAGGCCCTAATCCAATCTGACTGACACCCTGATTAAAAAAAACTAATACAAGTGGGTTAACATGCAATGGAATTTTATGTTGAATCATCAGAAAACCTTTCTGCCACTAAATACTATCAAGATTGCAAGATAATTACTCCAGATAAACAATGACAATCACTTCCCATGAAAATATTTACAGCTACTAATGATAAATGCTAATAAAATATTTGTTGTATCAACTTGTGCTTAACAGGTAGGAGTGTAGATTGTTAGGTCATTTTTAAACTTTCATGTTCTATTAGCTATTGTTCATTGTTTGCCCAGCTATGCTATTGTAAAAAGAAATGTTGTAAAGTCTTGGTATACATAATGAAGCAGAAAAACAATGCATTTGTACATAAATTAAGCTATTAGGTTAATTTCTTTTTTTTCTTATTTTTTTTCTGAGTTCCCTTAGTATTTATTGATCATTCTTGGGTGCTTCTTGGAGAGGGGGATGTGGCAGGGTCATAGGATAATAGTGGAGAGAACGTCAGCAGATAAACACGTGAACAAAGGTCTCTGGCTTTTCTAGGCAGAGGTCCCTGTGGCCTTCCGCAGTGTTTGTGTCTCTGGGTACTTGAGATTAGGGAGTGGTGATGACTCTTAACGAGCATGCTGCCTTCAAGCATCTGTTTAACAAAACACATCTTGCACAGCCCTTAATCCATTTAACCCTGAGTTAACACAGCACATGTTTCAGAGAGCACGGGGTTGGGGGTAAGGTTATAGATTAACAGCATCCCAAGGCAGAAGAATTTTTCTTAGTACAGAACAAAATGGAGTCTCCTATGTCTACTTCTTTCTACACAGACACAGTAACAATCTGATCTCTCTTTCTTTTCCCCACATTTCCCCCTTTTCTTTTCGACAAAACCGCCATCGTCATCATAGCCCATTCTCGATGGTCGCTGTCTCTTCAGAGCTGTTGGGTACACCTGTAGAAAGACTGTCACTTCACACTTGGAAGGTTGCACAGCGGCTGGGCAGAGGCGCTCCTCACTACCCAGACGGGGCGGCCGGGCAGAGGCGCTCCTCACTTCCCAGACAGGAGGGCCGGGAGGAGACGCTCCTCACTTCCCAGACGGGGTGGCCGGGAGGAGACGCTCCTCACTTCCTAGATGGGGCAGCCGGGCAGAGGCACTCCTCACTTCCCAGATGATGGGCGGCCGGGCAGAGGCACTCCTCACTTCCCAGACGGGGCGGCCGGGCAGCAGCACTCTTCACTTTCCAGACAGGGCGGCCGGGCAGAGGGGCTCCTCACATCCCAGCCATGGGCGGACAGGCAGATACACTCCTCACTTCCTAGATGGGGTGGCAGCGGGGCAGAGGCTGTAATCTTAGCACTTTGGGAGGCCAAGGCAGGCGGCTGGGAGGTGGAAGTTGTAGCCAGCCGAGATCACGCCACTGCACTCCAGCCTGGGCAACATTGAGCATTGAGTGAGAGAGACTCCATCTGTAATCCCAGCACTTCTGGAGGCTGAGGTGGGCAGATCACTTGAGGTCAGGAGTTGGAGACGAGCCTGGCCAACATGGCGAAACCACGTCTCCAACAAAAATACAAAAACCAGCCAGGCGTGGTGGTGTGTGCCTGCAATCCCAGGTATTCAGCAGGCTGTGAGGCAGGAGAATCACGGGAGCCCGAGGCAGGGAGGTTGCAGTGAGCTGAAATCATGCCACTACACTCCAGCCTGGGCAACAGAGGGAGACCGTCTCAAAAAAAGAAAGAGAGAAAGAGAGAAAGAGAGAGAGGGAGAGGGAAAGGGAGAGGGAGAGGGAGAGGGTATTAGGTTAATTTCTTTCAAGTAACAATTTTAAACAGATGCTGATACACTCTGCTAAAATTTGTTGTTTATTCGTTAACCAAACATAAATCATATTATAATAACAGTTACTCCTATTTCCTAGTTCCCTTAATATTCTATTTCTCATCCAAATAAGTGGCTCTTTATTAGAATAACAGTGACTACAGTCCTTATGCAAATAAAAGTGAGGTATATTCCCATTTGTTATCAATGCTTTGACAGCAGAAGCTCAAGTTCAAAAATGATGTTTTTTTCTTAAATAGACCTCTTTCAACCTTTAGAAACCCTGTTGGTCTGAGATAGGATTTTTAATGTATTCAGTGCTTTGATGATAACCAGAGCAATGGCTGTATGCAACTGTCAATAAATACACATGGGAAGAAAAAGCATTATGAAATAACTTGAGATAAAATTTATTGGTGAGAATTGGAGCCACTATCATCAGTCAACTGTCTCTTTTCATTTCACCTAGGTATATTGCTTTTAATTTTTTTCAACTTACCAAGAGGATCACATTGCAGAAGCTAAAGGAATAGTAAGGACTCAGTCATTGATTTATACAATGCTCAAGCCTCCTGGTTTTTTTTGTTTTTTTTTTTTTTGTTTTTTTTGAGACAGAGTCTTGCTGTGTCGCCCAGGCTGGAGTGCAGTGGCGCAGTCTCGGCTCACTGCAAGCTCCGCCTCCCGGGTTCACGCCATTCTCCTGCCTCAGCCTCTCCGAGTAGCTGGGACTACAGGCGCCCGCCACTACACCCGGCTAATTTTTTTGTATTTTTAGTAGAGACGGGGTTTCACCGTGGTCTCGATCTCCTGACCTCGTGATCCGCCCGCCTCGGCCTCCCAAAGTGCTGGGATTACAAGCGTGAGCCACCGCGCCCGGCCAAGCCTCCTGGTTTTAACTGGACTGAAGTTTACCTGAGTAATTCTTATATATTTAGATGATGACACCTTCTTAGAGTGGTGATAAAACACCAACTCTGTTCAACATTAAACCAGCCAGGCATAGAGGACAGCCACCTTCTCTCATCCTCATTCCTGTTGATAACATTATATATCACTGGGACAACAGCATGTCTAATTCAAGATATGAACTGCCTCTTTGTTCTCTCACATGTAGTGAGGAAAAGCACTTCAAAGTTTTCCATCTCTCTAGAACTAATCATGACAAGTTGATTCTCACTAGGTGACAACATTTTACTCAGCTCTATCAGAAGATGTGCACTGTAAACCAATTTGAAATACATTCAGAGAACTTGGCCTTTAGAATCTTAGAATCTTATCTTTATTTTCACAAAATAGGATAAACAGCTGAGAGAAAAAACATATGAAGGAGCATACATATGAAGAGTCACTCTTTCCCTCTCCTTCTTTCTCTCTCTGTCTTTGCTCTCACTCTTGCTCTATCTCAATCCTCTCTCCCTTTCATTCTTGCTCTCACACTTGCTTGCTCATAGTGCAAAGGATGCACTGGTGTTGTTTTGACCAGGAGTTCAAATCCTGATTTTGGTTCTTAATATATGAAAAACTTAATAATATCTTTTTTTTTTTTTTTTGAGACGGAGTCTGGCTCTGTCGCCCAGGCTAGAGTGCAGTGGCGCAATCTCGGCTCACTGCAAGCTCCACCTCCCGGGTTCACGCCATTCTCCTGCCTCAGCCTCTCCGAGTAGCTGGGACTACAGGCGCCCACCACCACGCCCAGCTAATTTTTTTTGTATTTTTAGTAGAGACGGGGTTTCACCGTGGTCTCGATCTCCTGACCTCATGATCCGCCCGCCTCAGCCTCCCAAAGTGCTGGGATTACAAGCGTGAGCCCCCGAATAATATCTTTATTAGTAAAATAAAGATAGTAACACTTACCTCATAGTGTTATGGTAAGAATTAAAATTGTCTATTAAAATACTCACATGCTTAGCATAGTGTCTGGCAAACATTTATCTCTTAATAAATGTTAGTATGTTCAAACTCCATCCCTATGTTGGATTTTGAAAAAGATATTTTACACTTTTGGTTTTCAGTCTGGCATGTAAGATGCTTGAAAGTCACCACTCTATCTAACAACAAGTAAAAACATGTACGAACTAAACTATCAGTGACTCTTTTTACATCCTTAAGAGAAGTGAGGTCATAGGGGAAAGCACTGCCCCCAAACTGAAGATACCAATAGACAAATACAAAGCCAAAACGCATGAGCTGAAACCTTCATGGGAACCAGGGCTGGTGTAGAGAAACCAGAACTGGAATTGACAAATCACTGGAGGCTCAGTGTGAACAAGTGTGGGTTAAAGGATCCAGGGGAACCCTGTCACTGGGGTCACCCCCACACTTTTGTGACTTTTACCTTCTGAAGCTCTACCAGGTTCTCATAGTGAATATCTGAGAAACATCTCCTGCTTCTAAAAGGGGGAGGGGTAAAGAATCTATTTGAAACATGCCAGATCATTGTGTCCTTCTGAACAAGGTCTGCCCTTAAGAGAAACTGCTTAACCAGAACCTAACTGCTGGAATTTTATCAGAGCCCAGGTGACTTGGGAGAAGAGAAACATCCAGCTTCAGCCAAAGCTAGCCTTCCACGTGGGAGAAGGGAAACATCAAACTCCAGTCCACTGTAGTTATCCTGTTTCATGTAAGTCAGGGGAGCACTGAGAAAAAAGGGTGAAGCCCACAGTTCAGAGGCAAAGACTTACTAAAAGGGTAATGTTTAATCTAATGATAGGTCTATAGACTACTTCCCTACCCCCATATTTTACCCCCATAGTACTAAAAGCCTATTTACAGCAGTACCCAGGACATCATGTTCAGCTACAGAGAAAAATTTGCATTACATACTGGTGGCAATAATAATAATAACAAATACATAGTCTGAAGAGACAGAGCAAGCATCATAACAAGACTCAAATATGGCAGAGATGTTGAAATAATTAGAGCAGAAATTGTAAACAACTATGATTAGTATTCTAAGGGTTCTAATATATAAAGTAGCTTGCATGAAAGAAGGGATTGGCAATGTAAACAGAAAGATGGAAATCCTAATAACAAAAAGAAGTAGTAGAGATAAAAAACACTTCCACAGAAATGAAGGATGTCTTTGACAGGACTATGAGTAGGCTGGACATGGCTGAGGAAAGTATCTGTGAATTTGAAGATATCTCAACAGAAAACTCCCAAACTAAAAAGCAAACAGGAAAAATCCAGAAACACAAGACAGGTATACAAGAACTTAAAGACAACTACAACAGATATAACATAGGCATAATGGAAATAATAGAAGAAGAAGAAAATGAGAAAGAAGAAGAAATAGTTGAAACGTTTTAATACCTGAGAATTTCTACAGATTAGTCAAATAGCAAACCACACATAATAGTAAACTCAGAAAACATTGAGTGGATAAACTTCAAAAACCTTACACTTAAATATATTATTTTCAAACTCCAGAAAATCAAAGATAAAGGAAAAAATTGAAAAATGCTAGTGTAATGGGGGACAGCTTACCTACATATGGGCAACGATAAGAATTATATCTGACTTTTCCTCAGAAATAATGCAAGCAAGATGTGAAAGGAATAACAAATTTAAGCTTGGAGAAAAAAAAATACCCACCAACTAGAATTCTGTACTCTGTGAAATTATCCTTCAAACTGAAGGAGAAATAATGACTCAGAAATAAGGTAAGGATATCCCCTTTTACCACTGCTTTTCAACATAACAGACAGCCATAGCCAGTGCAATAAGATAAGAAAAGGAAATAAAAGGCTTACTGGCTTGGAAGAAAGAAATGAAACTGTCTTTAGTTTCATACTAGTTTCATATAGTACACATACATGTAAAAAACACTTACATATATAGTCTACTGCTTTTTACAAAGGAGTGAAGGCAATACAATGAACAAATACAGCCTTTTCAACAAAGTGCTGGAACAACCGGACATCCACATGTAAAAAATTGAATCTAGACACATATCTAATGCTCTTCACAAAAATTAAGTCAAAATGAATTATGGACCTAAATGTAAAACACAAAACGATAAAACTCCCAGGAAATAACCTAGGAGACAATCTAGATGACCTTGGTTATGGCAATGCCTTTTTTAGACACAACATCAAAAGTACAATCATGAAATATGTAATTGATGTTAAATTTTATTAAAATTAAAAATATCTTCTCTGTGAAAGACACTGTCAAGTGAATAAAAACACATGCCACAGACTGAGAGAGAAACATTTGAAAATATGCATATCTGATAAAAGACTGTTATCCAAAATATGCAAAAACCTCTTAAAACTCAACAATAACAACACAATATCTGTATTAAAAATGGGTCAAAGACCTTAGTAGATACTTCACCAAAGAAAAAATACAGATGACAAATAAGCAAATAAAAAAGTCATATGTTATATACTAGGGAATTGCAAATTAAAACAACCATGCGATACCACTGTGTCCCTATTAGAATGGCCAAACACCTATTAGAATGGCATAAGTCCAAAACGTTGACTGTTGAAGATGTGATGAGAATTCTCATTTATTACTGGTAAGAAAGTTAAATAGTACAGCAATTTTGGAAAGCAGTTTGGCTGTTTCTTACAAAACTAAACACACTCTTACCATGTGATCCAGCAACTGTACTCCCTGGTATTTACCCAAAGGAGTTGAAAATCTATGTCCACAAAGAAACTTACACACAGTTGTTTATAGCATCTTTAATAATAATTGACAAAATTTGGAAGCAACAAAAATATCATTCAGTAGGTGATTAGAGAAATAAACTGTAGTACATCTAGGAGATGGAATATTATTCAACACCAAAAAGAGATAAACTATAAAGCCATGAGAAGGCATGAGAGAGCCTGAATGTATATTATATTTAGTATGTAATGTTAGTAATATGTAATATGAAAGAAGCCAATCTGAAAAGGCCACATAATATATGATTCTAATCATATGGTGTCTCAGACAAGGTAAACGAAGGAAACAATAAATAGATCAGCTGTTGCCAGGGGTTCCACATGGAGGAATAAATAAATAGGTGAAACACAGAAGAACTTAATCTTGGCAAAGATTTTTCTCATATGACTTCAAAAGCATAAGCAATATTAAAGTTTTTCCACTATGTTTCTTCTAGAAGTTTTACAGTTTTAGGTCTTATATTTAAGCATTTAAACTATTTTAAGTTGATTATTGTGTATGGGCTGATATAAGAGTCTAACTTCATTTTTCTGCATATGGATATCCAGTTTTCTCAGCCCCACTTATTGATGTGACTGCCCTTTCTCCATTGTGTGTTCTTGTCATCTCTTTCAAAGATCATTTGACTGTAGATGTGTGTATTTATTTCTGCTCTCTCTTCTGTTCCATTGGTCTATTGTCTATTATTATACCAGTACCAAGCTGTTTTGATTACTATGTCTTTGTAGTAGATTTTGAAATCAGGTAATGTGATTACACAACTTTGTTCTTTTTGTGCAAAATTGCTTTGGCTATTTGAGGTCTTTTGTGGTTCCATATAAATCTTAGGATTACTTTTGTCTATTTCTATAAAAAATATCATTGGAATTTTGATACAGATTGTACTGCAGCTGTACATTTCCTTGCATAGTATGGACTTTTTGATGATCTTAATTCTTCCAATCCATTAACATGAGATTTTTTTATTTACTTGTGTTTTCTTTAATTTCTTTCATCAGTGTTTTATAGTTTTTGGTGGACAGATATTTAACCTCCTTGGTTAAATTAATTCCTAAGCATTTTCTGTTTCGAATTTGTTGTAAAGGGAATTGATTTTTTGCTTTTTTTCAGATAGTTCATTGTTCATATATAGATATGCTACTGATTTTTTATGTTGATTTTATATTCTGCAACTTTGCTGAACTTATTTGTCAATTTAACAATTTTTTTTTTGGTCTTTTTTTCAGGGTTTTCAATTTATAATATTATGTCATCTTAAAACAAAAAGTTTTATTCTTTCTTTCAATGTGGTTGCCTTTTTTTTATTTATTTTTTAGTGTTACAGTATTAAGCACATGGGAAAATAATTTGTCATACTGCTATAAAAGTTTGTGAACGTTTTTTATCTGTTTTTGCTCTTCCTTTGTGGTGGACCATTATAAAACAGTTCATGGACACACAAAGGTCCACTGTCTAATATTTGAACTTCACTGTTCTAATATATTTTTATAGGTCACTAGTGACTGTACACACACACACACACACTTTTCTTTTTAAGTGAGTGAGGAAAGGTAAAGATAAGAAGTTATTCAATAGGCATAGATGATTTAAAGTATTAAACATATTTTGAATATATCCATATATCCAGTACTGAACTTTCAATATTATGTTAAGACCCATTCACTGAAACAAAATCAATAAAACAAACAAAACAATTCCTTAATGAAAAAAAGTAGCCCTTCTTTCAAGATGGAATGCCTGATTAAAAAAAAAAAGTTTAAACAAAAATGCAAAACATTATACATGTAGGTGCCAAGATGAGTGACTTTCCATTTAGAAAAATTAGAAATCAGTATAGTCAGAAAAGTTGTCCTCTTCCTTTAGACTCTGCAATCTTTATGGAGGACTTAACTTTCAGCGAAAATAACTAAACTTGAGGCGAACTTCCCAGTGTTTTCAATGCATTGTAAGATCGGAAATTATTCCTCCTCCTTAGGAGCCTACAGAAGGCCAGCCGGAAAGTGGCAAATGGCTGTAACACCTGGGAAACCTGATGTGTATGATGGCAAAGAGAAAACTTCCTCTTCGCTCTCTGAAGGTTCATTGAAATATCAACTCACAAAAGGCAGGTTAATTGGAGAAAAGGCACATAAATTTATTTAACCTGTATACACAGTGAGACTCACAGAGTGATTACCCACTCGCTACCCCATTCCCAGTATGATTCAGAAGCTTATATACCATCCTGGCTAAACAGATGATGGAGGGGGAAGAAGAGGAATTACACTGAAGGGAAATAAAGGATTGCTAGGCAGAACGAATGCATGCCTGAACAGAGATTAACTTGTAAATAGTAATTTTTTTTTTTTTTTTTTGACAGCGAAACGGTCTGTTCAGGTGTGGTTATACATTTTATCTTACAGGGAGAGGAAGAATAAACTGTTCTTGTTGGGTCTGGATTCTAGGCAGATAAAGGAACTTCAACTTATTTAAGAAAGATAGTGGGGTGTGGGGAGGGCTAAACAGACTATGAGCTTTCCTCACTTGTCATGTCAATATGCCATATTTTGGGGTATTAGCTTCTGAGTCCCAAAATGTGTTCATACAATGTGAACAGAAAGATAGGACTGGGTTCCCATTATCATGTGAACTGCCGTGGAGAAGGTACAAAAGGAGGGCTTAAAGTCAAGACTACAAGGAGTCCAGACAAAAACTAGAAAGATGGAAGAAACTACAAGAAATCTAAAATAAGGATTAGGAAAATAGAGAGTTAGGGCTTCAAGGGAGGATCTATGTGAGAAACTCTCTAAAGCCAGAAGAGTAGTCTGATTTTCCTTTTTTTTTTTTTCACTCTCAAACTATTATCTCTGGTTTTGTGTGTTACAGGTAATGAATTAGTTTAATTTTCAACTTCTAGACCTCCAGTATTACATTGCTTTATCATATGTTACCGGGATCCTAAAAAACAAATACATATACAAAAACAGAAAATAAACATCACCTCCACAAGTGGTTACTGTGCATTAATCCAGAATGGGTGGTGATCGGGATGAGTTGGGGGGTGGGGTTCAGCACCTATTAGAAAGACTACAACTGCTCTTTCTCTTGTGGTCCAGTGGAACATAGGTTTTTCTTTAGTAGGGATTAATCGGGAGTGAGGTCTGCCTAAACCTAAGAGATGAGAAGAATTTGTCTCCTGAGAATAATGATGGATATACCTCAAGAACTGAAGATGGGCCAGGTAACAAGCTTATCAGAAAGACTATTCTTGTGTAAAATAAAGAATCTGAAAGGATCAGAATTCTAAAAGAATATGTTGATTATTCCTATTGAATAATAATTATTTATTATTTTACATTGATTGATGTGATATATCAATTTCATGAGCAAGTATTTGCTGAACATCTACTATATTCATAGCATTGTATTAGTCACTGCCACAGAGATGCTGGATAATCTATCTGGAGAGACATAAATGACAAAGGCAAGGTATAGCATAGTGTGCTATATAATTAGATGCTGTCTTAGCTCATTTTTTGCTGCTATAACAGAATACTACTGACTGAGTAATTTATAAAGAACAGAAATTTATTCTATCACAATTCCGGAGGGTGGGAAGTCCAACATCAGGGTACCAGCATGTTGTGAAGGCCTTCTTGCTGCATCCTCACATGGCAGAAAACAGAAAGGCAAGTAAGGGATCAACTCTGTGCCCTCACATGGCAGAACAGCAGAAGAAAAAGAACCCAGTCCCCAAAGCCCCTTTTTTTTTTTTTTTTTTTTTAGACAGAGTCTTGCTCTGTTGCCAGCAGAAGAAAAAGAACCCAATCCCCCAACCCCCCCCCTTTTTTTGAGTCTGGTTCTGTTGCCCATGCTGGAGTGCAGTGGCACCATCTCGGCTCACTGCAAGCTCTGCCTCCCGAGTTCACGCCATTCTCCTGCCTCAGCCTCCCAAGTAGCTGGGACTACAGGCGCCTGCCACCATGCCCAGCTAATTTTTTTGTATTTTTAGTAGAGATGGGGTTTCACTGTGTTAGCCAGGATGGTCTCGATCTCCTGACCTCTTGATCTGCCTACCTTGGCCTCCGAAAATGCTGGGATTGCAGGCGTGAGCCACCACACCCGGCCCCAAGCCCTTTTTAATAGCAGCATTAATCCATTCATGAGGGCAGAGATTTAATCACCTAAACACCTTCAATCAGGTCCCACTTTCCAAATCTGTTGCATTGTAGACTAAATGTTCAACACATGAATTTTGAGAAACACATTCAGACCATAGCAGATGCTAAATTCGGTTGTGCAAACATTGGGTCATAAAACATGGGAAAGGCTATCAATGTGGGGTGTATAAGGAAGCAAGGAATTCTCCCAGGAGATGAAGGAGAAGTTAGCCATAAATGACAAGGAATATGTGGATAGGAGCAAATTATGGAAGACACAGAGGACCCAGTGGGAAGTGCTTACATTGCGAACCCCAGTCAATTAGAATATGATCCCTTCCTTGGAAATAGGATGCAATGAAGTGAGAAAATTAATCTCCTTCACAAAGAGCCATCTCAACGCCTCAAAGTACTCATTTTATCATTACATTTATAACAGTGTATTTAAAACATCACATCACTTTCAAAAATTTATTCACGTGGTTTATATTTCGGATTTTTAAAAATTTTTTGGTATCTGAAATTCCAACTTTCCTGTTCATACCCCGTTATTTGTTCCCAGTCCCAGGGACATCTGCTTTATTGCCCTGTTTTATTGTTTTTTCACTGATTGATAAATACAGGCAAACTGGAACAGAATAACTTATGTACAGATATGATGCTTGCTTATTGATCACTACAGTGATCAATAGTGTTATATCCCATGAATTTGGTAGCTCTGCTAGAGCAATAACAGCCTTAGTTTATTGCAAGTAAATCAGTATGATTGTCCTCTACCATGCATGTCTTTCAGAATCTGCATAGTGTAGGGATTATCATTATATAATAAAGTCCCATCTCTTCTGACCATCTACATGCTTTTGGATATCATAAACCTGGAAATTGATTTTCCCCAAAAGAATCTATAATATATTTTCACTGAGTAAGATGCCTGCCACCTAGTGGTAGTCACAGGTGCTGGTCCTATGCTAAGAGATCTCAGGAATGAGTCATTCTGGGGAAGAAATTACTTAAACATTTTAAGGGCAATATCTCAAAGCCAAAAAGTAGTATCTTTTCCATGTCATGAGTACAAATAAGAAGCATTCCATTTACAAACAGATGCGCTTTTCGCATTTATTTTTGTCCTGGAGTATTTTATTCTTAGGAATATGGGGTTCTGCTTTTAATTCCAGTTTTCCTGTGTGGTGAAACTTTCTGGCACATCTCAGGAACTAGAACATATTAGGGAAACAGAGAAACAGTATTTGCCTTAAAAGAGTTGCTGGACAATCTTTGCTTTGATTGTGATGGATCATACAGCAGGCTCTGTGAGATTTAAGCAGCTACATTTTTCAGGGTCCCTTGTTAGAGCTATAGTCACTTACCCTGACTGGTCCAAAGAATGAATATAATGAAACACTTTCTTTTGCCTGGGTAGTAAAAGACTATAAAGCTTCTAGGAGATCAGTGAAAACTGATAGCATACTTGATGGTTTGGCAGCTTAGAGATCTCATCAGTATCTAAATCTGTCATAATGTATGTTTAACAAAAAAGAAGAGCATTTGGAGAACTGACTTGTTTCATTAAGTTACTGCTACATTCTCATAACCAGATAGGAGAGTCTATCATTGTTATTTTAGCAACAAGACACTGGCTTGCTACTGACACCACCTTGGTGGGAATGATTTTAAGCAATTCATGTTCTCAGCCTGCCTGCCTCCCACACCAACATACTCGCTGTGACTTGTATAACCATGGAAAATGAGTTTGCATTTTGCTTGATGGCTATGGATATTTTAGAGAAAATGGAAACGAGATGAGTTGATAGACTTAATACAAATCATTTAGAAATTATTTATAGGTCTTTGGTGTCATCAACAGTGAGCGATACATAAAGATGCAAGCTAGGGAGTAATAACAGCTTCTTTCAGAGTTGAAAAGGTTATCTGATGTGATGGCAAGTGAACTACTGTCATATATTTGGACATATGTATACGCATCTATATGGGAATTTTACCACATGGGATGACGTTATTATTGAATATTACAGAACACTTGAGCTGCACTATTCATCAGAAGATCTAAAGTTACTGGGATTGATGCTAATAGCAAACATAAGGCAACATTGACACAAAGTCTCCTAATTAAAATAAGTTGAAGGGAAATAAACTAAATTGTCCAGCCACACTTTATATTGTAAAAATGAGATTTTCTACTATTGCATTTGTAAACTTTAATTTTTTCTAAAATATTTGAGTTTCTTCTTAGACCACAATATATTCTAATAACCTTAATTTTGTAGGTAAATTAGTCTTCTAATTATCTTTAATTAGCTAATTTTAAGGTTAGTTATCATGTTAGAGACCTTTCCTTTTAGAGTAGATGTACACAAGTTTCCATTCCCAATCTGTAGCTCTCTTTCACAATTATGCTTAAAAAATTATAGTACTAGCATTATTTCTGTAGTATATTATAGTATATAAGATTATGTGTTTTTAAGTCAAGTTTTAAATGCCATGTGTGCTAGCTACTCCATTGCTGAAAATTTGGGTAATTGAAATTCACTAAATTTGAATTTCTTCATTTACAAAATGTGGAAACATAGTACTTGTACTATACCATACATTAAGTCAACAGGGTTTTTGTGAGGATGGATTAATTTTAGAAATAGTTCTTTGAACAGTATCTGGTTAAGTAAGCACTCAGTATTTTTAATGGATAAAAATTATTATATTCCTAAGTACCTAATCTATGTTTACTAAGTATAACTTACTTGATTTCACTAAATCTTTCTCAGAATTCTACTTAGCACTATGGAAAAAAAGTCAAGTGCATTTTAGATATTTAACTTCTCTCCCTAAAACAGTGGCATTCTTGGCTCAGTTAAATATTGTTAGGGATAATATTGCCTTTATCATCAAAGAACTATAGATAGAACTTTGAGAGTCATGAATATCACAATTATACTTCACTCCTAAAATCTTAAATCATCCTCTGTTGTAGTATTTGCTTATCGTCTCCCATTTTATATATGTATTAATGTTCTTGATTAATTAAAAGGGGTGAAATTTCATTCACGTTTAAATTAGATCCAACTCAAGGGAGAGCTGTGAATAGAACTTGCATCCACTGGATTGTCAAAAAGTAGTCATTTCTGTTTTACATGATTAGATAAAACAGCCGACTAGTGGCTTTTTGGAAACAACACTCTTCCTCCAGGGCCACCCATGGGTCCCTTAGCAGCCTGGTTGGAAAGCAAATGCTCTATGTAATTGGCAAATAACTCTTACCCATGAATAAGTAACTGTGCTGACCTTCAGGCTGTTGCCTATAGAACATGACGCAAATTCCTTCAATTTTTATTTTTTTACTTTTTAATATTTCTTGAAGTATTTTACTATTTCTCCCCTCTGTCAAAACATATCAATGTCACTTTGAAAAACTTTGATCCATAATGCCACTGTTTCACCTTTTCTTCCTTCTCTGTATAAATATCCATCACGGTTGACATTTAACATTCACAAATCATTGTAGCAGATTTCACTTATGCATGATTGGGTATGATTTTCTAAATTTAGACATGTGTTTGGTTCATCCAGAAAGTTTTCCAAATTCTTTATATTCATAGATTAATAAGTTAAACAAATTACATTATTTTTCACAGAATAAATTTGTGTAACTAGACTACTTGAAGTCTTTCGTTTCTCAGGTTAAAATGTAGACATCTCATTTCCAGCCAATTAAAATTAATTATTTTTATTTGATGTTACATATTGTGTTATATATTAATAAACTAGTTTATGTTATAATAGGCATTTCACACAATCATATAGGAACTACATTCAGGGAACCACAATTAGAAGACTCCAGCAGTGACTTTTGATAAAGTTGAATCATACTTCTGCTTGATATCTTATGTATGTTGGATTCCCTGTTCTCTTAATACTTTATCTACTACAGCATTGGCCCCTGTAGATTAAATAAGACTCTACTTTTGGGCTTTGCAAAGAAGTGGCCACAAATTTTAAGTGTTGGTTCAAACACTAGTTTTTGTTTTGTTTTGTTTTGTTTTTGTCTACTGTAATAGTAATTACCCATACTTAAGTCTCACAGAAGATTAAGGTAGAATCTTCCTGAGGATACTTCTTTTATTTTTTCTTAGACACAAGATTTTCTCTCTATGACAGAGGGAATTATTTGTCAGTCCATTAATATCTTCCAATAGAAACAGTTTGGTCATATATACATATATATCCATACATTAAAATTTTGTTCTTCAGGTTTTCACCTTAAACCAATATTTGATTAATTTTAAATTCAAGAACAATTCTTAACAACATACTAAAAGGACATTACTATAACATGATTTTCTCTAACATCAATCCTGCTGTTTGGACCAAAAAAAGAAGCCTAAGTTTAGGATTTATATGTATGTTTATATCCAAAACACACACACACACACACACACACACATATATATATCTTAAACAGATGAATACTTATATGAATGCACACTTATGAATATGTAAATATATATGTATAAATGCACATGTATACATGTGTACATATATGATGAGTTTGTGTGATATACATTCATAAACACATATAGACAAATATATCTGCATTGTGCATAATTGAATAAATTATAAATTTTATTTTAACTATCAAATGGCCCAGTAATTGAAAATCGTGGGCATTTAGTTTAAGGCAGATATAGAGGACAAGAATAGAGGAGTAGCTACAGACCAAGGCATGAAAAGTGGCCAATCCAGAGCACAGTGAAACCAGTATAGAGCTAGAGATGGAGAGGGCCACACTTCCACTCTCACAGAGCTTGCTTAACTTTGTCATTAACTATTCTTGTGTGGCATAACTGCATGAAAACTCCCACCATAGCCACTCTTTCCTGAGACTCTCAATTCCAACCACGGTCACCACAAATTTTTAATGAGAGTTAACATTCTCCCAAAGTAAGCTGGAGCCAAACTATATATATATATATTTGCAGCCTGATTGTCTATTCCTCTTCTATTTCTGATTCTTATTTATTGTCCCATTCCTCCCAGTGTAAAACGGGACCCACTGCCAACATACACTAAGTCTTTAAGTGCATTGCCGAAAGCCATCTTATCCGGGTAGTTCAGATAGAAGTCATCTCTCCTCCCAGAAGAGGCAGCTCACTCTAGAGTGTAAAGCTGATTGAGGTTAGTGAGGGAGAAACTTCTGCCCCCACCTGCAGGCTCTCAGCTAGGCATCTTTGTGCAGGGCACAACTGGCACAGCCGTATGTGTCAGCCTTAATGGGAAACATACCCTTGGCCACATTGCTTATGCTATAATAACTTGTAATCGCTTAAACTAACTTAATTTTCTTAGACCCCTGCTGTAATTCTTAACACACTAGTCTGTCTTTTTGGGAACTAGCCAAAATCATGGAGGGCTCCCTCCTTTTCACAAACTTTCCCATTAATTAATTGCTTCATTTTTCAAAGCGGTGAGATGAAATTTCAGAACATTATTAGATAGAAATAATCTGAAAAATTTTTTTTCAAGTGACTTTTTTGGAATTCTTCCAAAACAAAAGAGATTGGCAAAGAGGTTTGCCAAAGTCAAGCTTAATGGTTACTATGTAGTAACTGCTTCAAAAGGGACTGTTTTTTTGTCCTCCTCTGAAACATAAGATGTTCGACAGTGATGGCATTAAATTATTACATTTCCTTTTTTTGAAACACTGAAAGAAGGATTTTTTTTAGTTTCCAGAATACACACACAAAAGTAGCAATCAAACAAAATTTTAGTTGGAGGACAGGTAGAAAAAAATATTTCCATCTCTTGTTTTCCCTTAAACAAAATAGATAAAATATATTTTGGGCTGGAACGTTCACAGTAGAGACAGTTTATCAATTATATTTCTTTCAAAGAGAAGAAAGTATTGTGGCCTGTTTGATGTACAGAAAGAGCTCTTACTGAATCCAGTAGCATTCTCAGTGCTGTTGAAGGTGTAAATCACTCTAAAGGCTTTGGTGTATGCAGTCCTGGATTCAAGTCCTATCTCTGAAAGCTTGAAGAAGAGAGTTGACATTTCTGGAGCACAGAAATCAACTCATTAAATAATGATATCTATAAATATAACATAATCCATAATTTAATGGGCCACAAAATCCTTTATAGAATCAAATGGTTTTCTAATTGTCTGAGAACGTTTACATAAAATAGAGGTATGAAAGATGAGCCTTCTGGGTGACTGTTATTTTTGTGTTTGTTTTTCTTTAGACAAATGAATATCTTTTCTGACTTTGATAGCACACATACTAGAATTAGAAAATACCAAGGAGATCATTGTGGCCCCTGGGCATAGGTGATCTCTATCATCATTCCCCAACTCCCGGGCCATGGACCTGTACTGGCCTATGGCCTGTTAGGAACCGGGTCACACAGCAGGAGGTGAGTGGCAGGTGTGCAGGCATTACTGCCTGAGCTCCTCCTCCTGTCAGATCAACTGGGGCATTAGATTCTCACAGGAACACAAACCATATGTGAATTGCACATGCGAGGGATCTAAGTTGCGTGCTCCTTATGAGAATCCAGTGCCTGATGATCTGAGGTGGAAGTTTCATCCCCAAAACATCCCCCACTCCCACTATTCCCCCACCTCCCTGCCCCCATCCATGGACAAATTGTCTTCCACCAAGCCAGTCCCTAGTGTCAAAAAGGTTGGGGACCACTGATCTATATTGTCTAAAGTGAAAATTCACTGTAGAAATATACAGAATAACTTATTTAAGACTCACTTTACTAAAACCCCTTCTAGATTTATTGAGATATTCACAATTACAATCTGTGAACCAGGAAGGTAGATTTGGATTATATATCAATGTTCAAGGGCAGTGCTTGATATAAATGCTACCACTGGCTTAATCAAGAAATAATTATCATCTAAAAATAGTGGCCTATGGGTTTTTCTAAAGAAGCCTGGATCTTGAGTTGCAGGAGCCTCCAAAATGCATACAGAAAAATCCAAAGATAGAAAGTAGATTGTTGATAACTCTTTAACTTCTCTCTGCTTAGGCATTATTTCTCATAGTATAACTTGACAAATAATTGTAGCCAGCAATTCTTATTTAGAAATGCACCTGTAGATATTGTTTCCAGTGAAATACAGGCTTGAAACACCACCTTTATTTACTTTTGCAAAATTAGCAAGTTGTACATAAAGGAAAATTATGAGATACAGCAGTGTGATACCTAAATTAAAGTGTGAATAAAATCTTCATAATGCTGCTTGTAAAAATATAAAATAATAAGAAGTCCAGTTAAGGATCCATATCTGTCACACCAATAAAACATGTTAAAATACATTAAATAGAGATGTGAACTATTTAGTATAAAAAGAAGGAATGGCAACAGACACCATCTGTATGAGTGTACTTTCTAGAGCAGTAATTGGTTAATTGTATAATTTAGATATCTTACTTAAATCAAGTTTGTATTTCACCATGAATTTCAGTATTACATTAATGACTATTGTAATCAAGTCATTAAATCTGAAAGTCAATATTAATTTACTGTAAGAAGACTTAGTGAATTACATTGGCAGGTGAGAAGGAATAGTTTAGTATTATCTATTTGATTATTTCATAACCTATGTGCAGACCATAAAGCAGTTTCTGGTTGCTAAATTTTTATTTCAGTTATAATTACTTGATATTGAAATACACTATATTATAGCAGCTTTTCACTGATAATCATATCACGATTATTCATGATTATCTTTACCACATTTTTTTCACACAGTACTTTTTTATGTAAAGTTTGTTTTATGGAGTAATCAAATTCAAATATTTGAACTGGCTCAGGGGAAAAAAGGAGTATCTTGATCACTTTTTTTTTTTTTCCCTGTGTCCAATGCCTCATGGAATATTGACAACTCCTTTAAACTTTTTTGGCTAATTTCGTCATAAAACTTATTCTCAGATTTCTAAGTTGTATGCTTATTCTGCCTTGTTTTAATTTTTTAAAACTATTTTATCTACTAATTTGCTTCTATAGAGGTGGGAATTTAGTTCTGAAATCTACCCTCTACCTCTACCCAGTGAGCACACACATACTTGTGTATGGATGTGCAACCTTACATACCTGCACAGACTTCCTCTCCTCCCAAACTCCTTATATAACTATATCCATTTTGGTTAAAGCAATATTTAGTGTTTGCGTTGTTAACACAATGTTAATATTATTCAGCGCTAAGTCATGCAATGCACTATAATTATATTTGCTTTGTTCTCAAACCATTTTCTATTGACCTGGAGGCAATTATTGCCATCCTTATTTGCTTCATTTTCTTTGTCATAATCAGTATTCAGCCTGAAGCTCCACAAGGGAAATATAAATCTCTGTTCAAAACATTTAAAACATATCACATACTCTTTAACATTTCTTATTTTCTTGGCTATTTCCCTTCTACATACTTTCTTATTTTTCTCCTATCTTGCCCAGTTGCTTTCTAGGCCTGCTGCACAGCTGTCATCCTAGGAGGACTGTCACCTTCCCCTTTTATTCTTATATTACTATGCCTTTTTATATGGAGTGCATTACATGGTTTCTCCACAAGAAAAGATGAATATGAAAAAAATGTGTAAATATGTATACCTGAATTTTGTTTTGTTTTAAATTTTAGCCCCACACATGTTTGAACATATAACTTGGTATCGCATGCTATTTGAGGATTAATATTACCTCCAAATTTTGAAGGTAGTGTTCCATTATGTTATAGCTTTTTGATATTTAGAAGTTTAATCCCAGATGTCTGAGTTAGTGTGTGAATTTTTTTTCCATGATTGTCCTCAAAAATTATCTTTTTTTCCCCAATGACTGGAAAATATCCTGATGGTATGCTTTGATATAGGTGGTCTTTTTTCATTCCCTATGCTGCTGGGCTCTCAATAAGCCCTTTCAAAATAGAAAGTAATGTTCTCTTTATTTAATATTTCTTTGATAATTTTTTCTCTTGTTTAATCTTTCTGGAGCTTCTGTTACAGAGTAGGAAAAATGGATCAGAAACAAATGTAGCTCCTGGATGAATCCTCTAATCTTCCTTTCTATTTTCCATTTCTTGGACTTTTTTCCTGTCTTCTGGGAGATTTCTTAAACTTTATTCTATATATAATTTATTTTGTGTGGAGATCTGTCTGCCTGCCCCAAACTCTAGACATATTTGCAAGTTTTTTCTCTGCAAAGGTTGAATCAGAGGGTCTCTGAACTCAAGTGATGCAGGGATAGCTGAAGAAATTCTTCATCCTAATCATTTTTACCCGTTACTTTCTATCTATCTATCTATCTATCTATCTATCTATCTATCTATCTATCATCTATCATCTATCTATCTATCTATCTATATCTATCTATCTATATCTATCTATCTTTCTATTGTATATGTTTATTTATTTATATGCCAATTCTATATTTACTTACATATGTTCATTTATGTATAAATGCCAGTTCTCAATTATTAATTTTTAAGAAGTCTTAAAAACATTTTGTTTTCTTAATATAATTTTTATTATGTGTAAGCATTGTTTTACAATGGGTGTAAAATTTTCTCCTACCTGCGTAGAGTAATTACAGGGTTTTTTTCTTTAGGTTTTGCTCTGCTTTCTGCCTTAGTTTTGTCTTCACATGTAGCTTTTCTCTGTTCATTTTGCTCTCTCTTCTATAACAGAGATTGTCCTTAAATACCTAGTCATCCAGAGTTCTTTGAAGTTTTTGAGTGAAAAACAAAATGCCTGATGGAGGGTGGGCGTGATGGCTAAGCCTGTAATCCCAGCACTTTGGGAGGCCGAGGCTGGTGGATCACTTGAGGTCAGGAGTTCGAAATCAGCCTGGCCAACATGGTGAAACCCTGTCTCTACTAAAAATACAAAAAAATTAGCTGGGTGTTGTGGTGGGTGCCTTGTAATCCCAGCTGCTCAGGAGGCTGAGGCAGGAGAATCACTTGAACCTAGGAGGCCGAGGTTGCAGTGAACCGAGATCCCTGCCACTGCACTCCAGCCTGGACGACAGAGTAAGACTCTGTCAAAAAAACAAACAAACAGACAAACAAACATGCCTACTGGAAACTCTGGGCATGAGCAGGCTTGCTGAGTGATGGATTGTGAAGAGAGATGTATTGATATGGACATATCTCCTAATGCTGACATAACAAATTACCTCAAACTTAGTGGTTTAAACAACACAAATTTTATAGGTTAGACATTCAGTACAGGTCTCACTGGACTAAAATCAATGCGTTGGCAGGGCTATAATGCCTTCTAGAAGAATCTATTTATTTCTGTTTTCTAGCTTCTAGAAAGAAGCCATCCACATTCCTTGGCTTCCAGCACTCATTCTCCATCTGCAAATACAGCAAGAGAGGGTAGATTAAGTTCATTCTGGCCATGTGTCATAGTCACATCTCCCAGTGATTACAGCCAGGAAAGGTTATCTGCTTTCAAAGGCCCATATGATTAGATTGGACCCACCTGGGTAATGCAGGCTATAATTTCCTTATCACCTCTTAGTAACATCTGCAAAGTCCCTTTTGTCATAGAAGGCATCATATTGATAGTATCTGAGTATACGAAACTGGGCATCTGGCCGGGCGCGGTGGCTCACGCCTGTAATCCCAGCACTTTGGGAGGCCGAAGCGGGTGGATCAAGAGGTCAGGAGGTCGAGACCATCCTGGCTAACACGGTGAAACCCTGTCTCTACTAAAAAATACAAAAAATTAGCTAGGCGTGGTGGCAGGCACCTGCAGTCCCAGCTAGTGGGGATGCTGAGGCAGGAGAATAGTGTGAACCCGGGAGACGGAGCTTGCAGTAAGCCAAGATTGCGCCACTGCACTCCAGCCTGGGTGACAGAGCGAGACTGCATCTCAAAAAAAAAAAAAAAAAAAAAAAAAAGAAACTGGGCATCTTTGGGGACCCTTATCCTGCAGATCAAGCAGAGAGGACCAAGTAGGGATCAAGCAGAAAGACAAAACCATTTTGTTGATGAACAATTTTCAGTAGATGCAGTTCTCTGCTCTTTGAGAGAAATCTTCCTTATTCTTCTTCCTTTTGTATGTAAGCCAGCCTACCAGCTTTCTAGGAGTCAAACGTAGAAAGCGTTAGGGGTAAAAATAATTAGGATGAAGATTTTCTTCACCTGTCCCTGGTGCACTTGCGTTCAGAGGCCCTCTGATTCAACTTTTGAAGAGAAAAAAAAAAAACTGCAGGTGTGTTTAGTGTTTGGGGGCAGGCAGTCAGATCTCCACACAGAGTAAATATGGGCATTCAACCAGTTGTGCTATTCTTCAACCCTACATTCTCATGCATCGCACGCCAGCTTCTTGACACTCACCAGCCTACAGGCACTTAGCTTTCAGCTTTTCCCATCTGCTGAGTTAGTTACTCTGTAAATCTGTTTTTCATCTTCCAACATTTGGCTGGAATTTCTCATCTGCTGTCATCTTCTTTCCCATCCTCTTTTGCTTGGTGGATTTGTCTAGTTTCTAATCCTTTATTGTCATTTAGGTGAGTTTACAGGAGACAGGAAAGGTCAAGGGTTATGTTTAACACACCACATTAAAGTAGAATTTCCTTTGCATAAAGATTAATAAAAACATACACCTTTTCTATTTATCCCTCTTCGTAGTTGATTAAGTTTTGAATTGTTGTTTGCCTTGTACTGACTCATTTTGACACTGTAGTATTATGCATTGTATGAAGGTTTTATAGTTTAGACATAGATAAAAAAAGTTGTACAATAATAATGTATCATTTAAATACATATGTATAAGGCATTTGTTTTGAAAGAAGAGTGGAATATTAAACTCCAGGGAAAAAGAGAGCATGGTCATCATTAGATAAAACTATTATATATCAAATTAATTTTGCAGAGTTTATAAGCCAATGATAATATAATACAATGTTGAGTAGCGTGTTATCATTATTGAAATCCTTTAACATATCTTGATAATTCTGGGAGGGTTTTTTAATACATTTTTATTCATATAATTTTTTATATTTTCTATTTTAACATTGTTGCAAGAATAAGTGAACTCAAATTCATTTTGTAATGATCAAAAAATGTATTTATCAAAATTGAGAAGTAGAACCACATACTGGAATTCAAGGATTTGCTCTTCTTGAATTCCTATTTAGAGACCAATTATCTAAATATTACATACTTGGATTCAGCATATAATTTGGAAGCAAAATATTTTGCAAGTTCAATTAAGTTTAAACAGGAAAAAAAAAAACAAGTTGCTGGAAGGCAATGGGAATGCCCCAGGCTTAGACTTAATGACTAAGCCATGTCTGATCTCCAGGGAGTTGCTTTGCCTAGGCTTTTTCTTTTGTTTGGAAACTTTCATTTTTCTTAAGATTCTAAAATTACAGGTTGTCAGCACATATGGCATATTTTGAAATCTAGAGCAACTGCATAGTAGGCAAATAAATGAATACATAGGTTTGTAAATATAACTAAAAATAAGAAAAAAATAAAGTAAAACTACTGGTCCCAAAAATCAAAATTACGGAACTTTAGATGTATGATAAAGTATAAAGTAAAATAGTATCTCAGCGAAACAAAGCAGTATGGGAAGCAAGAAAGCCAGAACAGTAAATCATAGGCTGGGGGAAGCAATTACTCAGCTAAGGTATATCTGCAAAGTTCAAATTAAATGTTCCAGAGGCATGGTTGTCTCAGATGTGCTTTAGGCAGGTGGCAACCAGGTAGGGACCATAATAGCAACAGTTAGTGCATCAGGCAGTACCTAGAGGCATGTGGACTCTATGAAATCTGTTCTGGGCGACCTGTTCATTAACAAGGCACTAACTAGAAGCCATGGTGATGAGATGAAGCATCTTTTATATGGGGCTAGTAGAAGATAGATGGGGTGACAAAAACTCACCCATCAGACTTAGAAAAGAGCATTAGAGTGGTATGTGAGAAAAGTGTAACATTATAATGGAGGTAAAGGAATATCAGTTTGGAGGCAATGTATTAGGTCACTGTCAATGAGAACAATTCCATGCCTCCACATGAGACCTGATGGCTGATATATTTCCTATGCAAATCAACATTTTCTGTAATGTTAAGTCTACAAGTAGCGGGATGTAGTCACTTCAGATAAGAGGGTTGGAGAAAGCAGGGACTGGCAAAAAGAAGGATCCACCAATTTCTACAAAACCAAAGTTTATTTTCTCAGGTTTTCTGAATTAAGATGCACTTGATACATATTAATTTATGCTATTAATCAGTCCTATATGACAACAAGTACAGTAGGTTGAATTTTATTATCAAGCAATGAATAAAAGTCTCCCAAGATATTTACTAGCTCAATGGTTCTTAATACTGGCAGTGCTTTAGTATCACCTGGGACATCTTTAAAAAATACCGATGCCTGGGCCTTCTTATCAAATTCTCTGCAGGTGGGGCCTAAGCAGCACTATTTTTTAAAAGTCTCCAGGTGACTTTAATTTGCAGGCAGATTGAGAACCACTAGACTAAATAAATCATTAGCAGCTTATTATTTTTGCTTAGATTGTGGTTGAAATATCCTTGAAAACAAAGGTAGCCTTGAGAAATTCTGAGAAAATTATTTAGTTCTTTAAGTTCAAGTACAGCAAAGATGAAATTTGCAAAATTCAGCAGTGAATAAAACTCTTGAAATCACTCTGCAAGTTTCAATTATTTTTTGTAGTTTCTTATGCATTTCTATAACATACCCAGAAGCTACTCTGATGTGTCTTTTGAAAGACAACTGAGGAAAAACAATACTTTTTTTCTTCAAATTGTTTGTTTTTCAACACACTGTACACAAAAAAAAGAGTATGGAAGTTATTATGTTGATATTTTAAGCAAAAAAATGCCTTCAATTATGTATTTTGAATATCTTGCTAATTGAAGCAAAAGAAGTATATATTTTTTGCTTTCTTATATTATCTAGAAAACTACCCTGATTATGGACTCTGCAGGCGTAGGAACAGCCTTCATCGGGAGAAGTAGAATTCATGATTTATTCAAATCTATAATGGTAATGAGTCGTCAGTCTATGAAGAAAATTCAGGTCTATTCCAAGGGTACTGAAAGCTTTCTTTACATGTAGCTGTTCATCTCTGTGACATTCCTGGAGGGCGTCTTTTCATAGTTGATTATTACTTGAAGTGGCAGGAGGCAGGTAACTTCAAACGAAGCAGCTCCTTCAGCCCGAACTAATAGTCTTGGGAAGATATTTCCTGTTCAAAATGCACCTAAATTTGTTGATTGTGACCATAGGAAGTCAAGGAATATTATGGGAGAATGTACATTAGGAAAGGAGAGAGAATATAGTAACAACATCTTAGAAACAGCATGAAGAATGAGTACTATTTGTAATCAAGCAGAGGTTTGCCAAAATTAAAGTTGTTGGGAAAGAGGTGACTCATACTTTCCTTAAACAAAATCAATGTATTCACCTTTCAAAACATAGAACAGTCATATTAAAAAAAGAGATGTCTCCAAAGAAGAGGGAGAGAAATTGAATAAGAAGGTAAATAAACAACTGCTTCAACTCAAACAGTCCAACTTTTATTACTACCATATAGATACCTACATAATTGTTAATTTGGCAGAATGATTTTGCTACTAAAACAAACAACAATAATAATAAAGTTATGAAACTTACTTTTGGAAAGGGCCCAGTTACATTTGCCATGTCAAACCCAAAAATATGTATTGGCATCATGTAAAAAGACATTATCAATTATTAACACCATCCAGCCCATTATTAGTGTAGAGTGCTCACCTCAAGCCATGCCTAACACATCCTTCTGCCCCTTTCTGGACTCTATACCCTTCCACCCCCCTATTCATTTTCCTTTTCCTCGCATTCCCTCTGCAGTTGGCTTTGAAGTATGGTATTAACATCTCTGCCATGACTTTGACCCCTCTGGGCACTCTTCTGTTTTTTTATACCCACTTTGTGAGACAAGTTTGGATAATTTGCCTTTCCCTTCATTCTAGCTCCTTGGAATCCTTGCACCTTGGTTTAATTTGGTTCCTGCCAATTCAAAAGTATTGACTAGGTCAAGAACACAAATAAATGAGGCTCAGAGCTGAAGGCAAAACTACTAATGATCCTATTTGCTGTATTTCAGTCGCTTATAAAAGTAGCTGGAGGAAAACTCCTTTTTGCTTGCCTTGGGTAACTATGAAACAAGCAAATTCAAAATATTTGTAGAAAGTCTGAAGTTGCTAATCATATTATAAATCTTATATCTAGAATGAAATTATTATGTGAGACATCACACATCTGTGAGCCATTTTCATAATTGCATCTGGGTGTACATCTGTGTGTCTTAGTTCACTTGCAAAATGTGATTTTCTAATGAATTAGAAACTCTAAAATTAAAACCCCTATAAACCCACTAAAAGGCTACAAAAGGAATCACATAGCTGGAATCCACTTCACACGATCACGTGTTCGAACCCCATCTCACAGAGATCCACAATGGAATCTCAAAATGATAGAAAATAACATTTTAAGAGATGAAAATGGAAATTTCAGCTACAATGATTTATTCTTCCATATCCCTTTATTCTATAATTTCACTTTGCTAATTTTCCCTAGAGGATGTATCAACAAATCGTTTCTCATTTGTCTTTTCTTACTCTGCTTTCCTTCTACAGTATCCTTATGTCCATAATTATGGGCTTGCACATATCTACGTGCAATCATTTAACCTCCTCTTTCACAAATGAAATTGCCCATTATGTGAAAAGAAACTAATCCTTTTTATTGCATTATATATTGATTTGTTGGCTGGTTGGTAGACAGACTGAGTTGCTCCTACCTAGCTTCTAAGAGTCTGGCATGACCAACTTTTCTATCTTATTTGTTAACTCTCCAGCTTTTCAACTCTTTCACAAAACATAGGTCAAAATTGAATAAATTTTCATGGCTAGTGGAAAAATACATAAAATAATTAATTCTTGCCTCTGCATTTCAATTTTCCTAAGTTATATAGGCATTTTTAGTAAAAGCACAAATCGCAGTCAGCCTGTGGACTCTGTGACCCTGCTGTACTTTTGTTTCATTGATTTTCCACCACTTTTGTCAATGTAGTTTGATATGCATTTTTAAATAGACGAACTTGGCCATATTTTTGATAAAATTAATCTTGGTGTGGGTGAGTCAGTACATTATTTATAATTGCTAGTATTTTGAATCCAAAATTATATTTTCATTCAATACAGCAAGGTGTATTTATATGTTCTTAAGGGATAATAGATAAGACAACATACTTATTCTGCAAAATTTTATTAACTATTGCTGGAGATTAAAGGCAAGTTAAAAATGGTAGCACTAAACAAATATGGTAACTACTGTAGACATTAAAAATCCATAAATTTTCAGGTATTAAAATTCTATAAAAAATTAACTTGCTGTACAAAATTTAATAAAAATATTAAAACGAACTGGTTCAGATTCCTCTAGGGACCTTATTGGGCACATTATTCTAGTTTAGTTATGAACCACTAATACACAAGGGGGAGAACTCTGAATTACAGCACAAAAATAATAGCTACCAATTCTTTGAGTGCTATGTACCAGACACTGTGCAAGGTGCCTTGCTTACTGTTATCCTACTTTACAGTTATTTTCTTCACTTTATGGAAGAGAAAGCATAAGTTCAGAGACAAAGTAATTTTCCTACAGTCATAAAAATGTTTCAGGCTTTGATAGATACAGAGACTTTTCATGCTAATTTGTATACACTTTGTCTTTGCTTCAGGGTACACACAATGATTACATTTATTCTTTGCTGTTAGGAAGAACAAGCAGAAGTGCCATATGCCACCTTCTTCTGCTACTGCAGCAACAAGTGATATTCAAGACAGTGAAGCCTCCATCAATTCTAGACTGATACGGAGCAGAGATGACCTCCTATACACACTCCCACTACTGACCCATGGTGGACAAGAAACCAGAAATTTCATTATGTTAAGCTTCTGAGATATTTCTGTTTTTTCCTCTGAACATTATTCTAATTTACGTGATATATTTGATTTTAGAGCTAACTTGTTCTAAAGCTTACAGTCTTTTGCTGTGCAGGGTAGCAGTTCCAGCTACTTAGTAGGCTGAAACAGGAGGATGGCTTAAGCTCAGGAGTTTGAGACCAGCCTGGGCTACATAATGAGACCCCATCTCTTAAAAATATACACAAAATAAATAAACAAAAATAAAGCTTACAATTTTTTTCAACAACAACCTTGTGTATAGTTCAAACGGATTTTGTACCCTATACCTTAGTAACCTACTCAATGTCATATAAGCCTTTCTACCTTTCAGAGTGTCTTCTTGTCATTCCTTCTTAAATGCTCCTCCCAAATCCTATTCTGTCTTTCTCACTACTTTTGATCTGACCTGTCCAATATGTGACTTTGTCCATATGTGTCCACATGCAACTATTGAGCCCTTGAAATATGGCTAGATCAAAATTGAGATATACTGTAAGTATAATACTGCACACTGGATTTTGAACAATTAGGACAAAAAGAATATTAAATATCATATTCTTAAAATTAAGTACATGTTGAAATGGTATGTTGGATATATTTGGTTAAATAAAACTTTATTATTAAAATGAATTCGCCCTGTTCCTTATTTTTTTTCTTGTTTTTTGTTTTTAATTGTGTCTGCTAAAAAAACTAAAATTACACAGGTGGTTCACATTTGTATCTTGAGTCATATTTCTATGGAGAGCACAAAAATAGATCCTGATGAAATAATATATCCATCTTAAAACTTTTCTTGAAGATCTAAATCAGCTACAGTGATTTTCTTTCTTTTGTAGGGGAGGGAAAAACATCTTTTCCTAACCCATCTGCCTATCTGAGGTTCTTAGCTGAGACCCCTACAACAAAAGGTAGATAAACATACAAATTTCTTTAAATAAGTTTTATGAACACAGAACCCTTCACAAGAAAATGGAGACCAGAAGAAACAGTTAACTTGTGTATGCTTATGCCTGGATTGATGAAGAGTAGACAGTCATGGAGAAATATAATTGGACAAAGGGTATGGCAATAAACTGGAGAAACAGCAAGGCCTGTTTGTTGGGATTTTTCTGTGTGGCTCTTTGTCTTGAGATAAGAGTGTGCCTTTCTTCTGGGTATAAGGAGGGTACCTCTTACATAAGGTCTGATAACCAGCTTGAGGGGAGAAGGACAAGGGGAAGGTGAGAGTGACCTCCTAGCTTCTGCTATTTTTCCAAATGCCAAGCTGCCATATTTCAGTGTAGCATGGCCTAAACCCCATCACTCCACATCACCTTACTCTATAAATTTACTTTGCTATTTTTTCTATTTATATTAGTCCATTTCCATACTGCTGTGAAGAAATACCTGGGACTGAGCAATTTATCACGAAAAAGAGGTTTAATAGACTCACAGTTCCACATGGCTAGGGAGGTCTCACAATCATGGTGGAAGGTGAAAGAGGAGCAAAGCCATGTTTTACGTGGCGGCGGGCAAGAGAGTGTGTGCAGGGGAACTGCCCTTTATTAAACCATCAGATCTCATTAGACTTATTCACTATTCACTAGCACCAGGGGAAAAACCCATCCCCATGATTCAACTACCTCCCACTGGGTCCCTCCCATGACATGTGGAGATTATGGGAGCTACAATTCAAGATGAGATTTGGGGGGTAACACAGCCAAACCATGTTACTATTGTATATCATTACATTAATGGTACTTATCTGAAACAATTGTCCTGTCTTAATAGGCACAAAGCTTTTAAAATTACAGAATATTTATTATTTCTCTGAGATCTCCCTATAGTACTTTGCAGTCTACTTTGTACAGATTACACATTCTATGAACTGTTTTAACTGATTTTGGACAGTGAGGTTTCTGAGGAAGACATTGATGGCAGGCTGGTTTGATTTGTGATTGTTGTGTCTATTCTGGGCTCTCACCAAATGCTCACTGGAGTAGACATTTCAGAGTATAAAAAAAAGTTAAAAATTCAAAAACACAAAAGGCACTCAAATAAACCAGGATTTGAAAATCACCAATTTCAATTTTTCTAAATTCTTTTTTTTTTTTTTAGGCAGGGTCTCGCTGTTGCCCAGGCTGGAGTGCAGTGGAGCGATCCCAGCTCACTGCAAGCTCCGCCTCCCGGGTTCACGCCATTCTCCTGCCTCAGCCTCCCGAGTAGCTGGGACTACAGGCGCCCGCCACCACGCCCGGCTAATTTTTTGTATTTTTAGTAGAGACGGGGTTTCACCGTGGTCTCAATCTCCCGACCTCGTGATCCGCCCGCCTTGGCCTCCCAAAGTGCTGGGATTACAAGCGTGAGCCACCGCGCCCGGCCTAATTTTTTGTATTTTTAGTAGAGACGGGGTTTCACTGTGTTAGCCAGGATGGTCTCAATCTCCTGACCTTGTGATCCGCCCACCTCGGCCTCCCAAAGTGCTGGGATTACAGGCGTGAGCCACTGCGCCCTACCCAATTTTTCTAAATTCTTAATGAGAACCTCGCCTGGTCTATAATTGAAGATTAACCAAAGGTCATGTAGAAAAACAAAATAGAATGTAACAAAGCAAGCTCTTCTACTATTTCATGCTTAGGTACATTGACAGCGGCCCCTCATAGAAATGGGGCTAATCTAAAAATAAATATCCATATTTTGGTTTGAAGAAATATCTTAATCATCCTATGCAAGTTCTTAGACCCATCTCTAGGAATACTGAAAGACAGATATTTTTCTCACACAAGTAAATATTCTACCATGTTTCAAAAAAAAGTGAAAGACAATAAAAATGGTATTGGAAGGAGTGTGCTAAAGATAACCATCTGTTCTCCAGGAGATGAAAGAAAAGGAGCTTAAAATTACATTAAGGGACATAGTATGTTTACAAAGTATACTAACACCACAGAGACTGCTGGAGAAGGCATTAAAGAAGTGTGCAGGGAAGCAGCAACCAACTGTGCCCTAAAGCAGACAGGAGAAGCCAATTGTATGGCAAGGAGTTGGTCAAAGACCCTCGTGGGAAGTCAGCACACCCCTGCCTGATTCAGGATTTGCTGGGAGAGGCAGTTCAAAAGTCTAAGACTTTACTGGATTGTCATTGTCCACACACAATCTGCTTAGTGAAACTTTCTAAAGCTTTTCTTAAAAAAACAAAAATAAACTATGTCTGTAACTTCTGATGTGTTCCATATGTGTATAATTCTTCTCCCCCAAAAATCTTTAATTAATAAATAAAATAATCCAGGATATTAATAATATGTGTATCTCTAATAAAAGAGTAATGCACCCCACATAGAAAAAAATGTATAACAGCAGCCAAAAAGGAAAAAAAAAATCAGCACCTCTTAAAGAAACATGGCACAGGAAGCATGCTGTTTAAACACTATTTTGCATATCTACCAGTTGTCACTTCTTTTGGGGAATAGATATAGGAACAAAAGCTTACCCCTTCTTCTGACCTTGGCAAAGTTAATCATTCCCTCAGTTCTCCTTTGATTTGGAACCTCCAATCTTAGCCCTTTGCAAGGGTAGAGTGATAGTCAGATTTCTTATCACAAGTGCCTTTTATTCATCGCTGATAATCTCCTTGTATTACAGGAAGCAATTTTTCATTTTCTTGGTGAGGTGCTCTGGGAGCAAAATAAGAATTAAGACCATGTGTTGTACATTTCCTATCTCTAGAATCTAGTGCTGTAAGTAGCAAACACTTGCACTTTGACACTGGAATTATTTTAAACAGACTTACGTTTATGTAATCTGCCTATTTATGTCAAATAGCCAGAAATCAGCATTGACTAGTGTTTTCCCAATGTGTCCCTAAGCAAGTGAGCAATATATTGATAACTAAAATGAACTCAAGAGATTAAGCAGTGCCTAAAAACACTGAGTATTCTTTCTAGGAAGATAACGTAGTGCAGTCCTATAAAAACCTGTTAACTAAAATAGCAACAGTAAGGAATAAGGCAATGATTTCAATGTGCTAACAATTCCAACATTTTAGACAGAAACTTAGTACCAGTGAGACTCATTTTACAAACTTGCTTTCTTTCTTTCCTTCCTATAATACATAGGTCCTCTTTTAGAAAAAAGCTGGCAAAGGTTGAGTGCCCTCAACTCCTTGGGAGTCTATTCCTATATAAATGAGAGCATTCAGACTTGGAAGAACCAATTCTCTCCAGTGAATGTCAGAAATGGCAAAGCTTCAGACTCAAATTACTGGGTGCCATACCACACACTAAAAAAAAAGAAGAAAAAAACATCTGTAGAAGCTGAATCATTTAAAACTAGACAGCACCAAAGTGTATGAGACTATGCTATAAGGAACAATTTTGCTTTGCATTAGATGGCAGGATAGATATTCAGGTATCCTAGTTTTACGATTTTCTGCCATGGTAATGACAATCTAAAAATGGGATACTGCTTTCCTGGGAGTAGGAGCACTGCTGTGTCTGCTGACCTGCAGAGAAACTCCAAAACATGAAAAGCCTAGGGGGAATTCAGTGCCAGGTGGTAGTGAGGATTTCTAGTTAGGGCTCCTCTCCATTGACTGTCACGGCAGGTGAACAGCCACAGCCACTGACAGGGATCTGGAGAGCAGCAGCAGTGCAGACAGTAGAATATGCCAGCATTCTTTTGAGAATCCCTCCTGACTTTTGAATGTAAAACTGTAGTTCACAGACATAGGCAACTTGAAAGAATTGTAAACCAAAAATAAAATTCTAAGCCCCTCAACCAATTGAATAGACCCCTCCTCTTGGGCAAGGGCATTCCAAAGTTAACCTGAAAAAACTCCTTCAGTCCACAATGGAAAGAGAAGGTCAAACAGGTCCCACTATACCCTCCTCTCTGGAATTCAAGCACAACTGACTAGCATTAACATTAAAACAGAGACCTTGAGACTGACAAAACAGGCTATTTGTAGCAATAAGATACTAACATGAAATTAGTAGGTCCTGAAAGAAATTGAAGTATTTTACTTCAAAATATGTTTCTTTGACATATTTTGAAATGGCCCTGCAAAACTGTTTCTTTCAGGGAAAATCTACCTTCTGTAGAGAATCCCCTTCCCTTTCCAGGTCTTTCCTAACTTAAGATAGAATTAACTAAGAACCTGGCACCTTTTTTAATTCTGGTAAGAAACACTTACAATCTGTTCTCTATGAAGCCTGCTACCTGTAGGCTTTATCTGAATGATAAAAATCTTGGTCTCCACAACTCCTTATCTTAACCCAGATGCTCCTTTCTATGGATTCCACGTCTTTAGATAATGACTTAACTCTTTCAAACAGTTACCAATCAGCATGTTCTCCCTTATTTGTGGGATCTAAAATTCAAAATGGTTGAACTCATGGACACAGAGAGTAGAAGGATGGTTACCAGAGGCTGGGAAGTGTCATAGGAGGGTGGGGGCAGGGAGGAGGTGAGGATTATTAATGGGTACAAAAAATACAGAAAAAATAAGACCTGCTATTTGATAATACAACAGGGTAATTATAGTCAATAATAACTAATTGTATAATTTAAAATAACTTAGGATGTTAATTGGATTGTTTGTAACTCAATGAATAAATGCTTGAGAAAATGAATACCCCATTCTTCATGATGTGCTTATTTCACATTGCATGCCTGTATCAGAACATATCACAAACCCCATAAATATATATACCTACTAAATATATATATATAATGTATACACACACCCCTACTATGTACCCACAAAAATTGAAAATAAAAAAATAAAAATAAAACAAAAAAAAGAAAATTTTTGAATCCACCTATGACCTGGAAGCCACCTCCCTCAGCTTTGAGTTGTCCCTCCTTTCTAGACTGAACCAATGTACATTTTACTTGTATTGATCGATGTCTGATGCCTCTCTAAAATGTATGAAATTAAGCTACAGCCCGACCACCTTGGACACATGTTCTCAGGGCTCCCTGGAGCTGTGTCATGGGTCATAGTCCTCGTGTCTGGCTCAGAATAAATCTCTCTAAATATTTTGCAGAATTTGACTCTTTTCATCACAGAATGGTTATCATATGTTTTTGTTGTTGCTTAACAAATTGTAGTTTAAATTGTCCTTACTGCAATGACATTGTTTACTATGCTTATTTATGGTCAACAAGAATTTATGCTCAGCTGTCCAGTTTCTGAATTTACTGGGGTCTTAGGCAGGAGATACAAATGTAGTTTCCCTCAAGGAGCTTGCAATCAAGTCATTGTTCCTTAATTGCCTCCTTTAAAATATATTTTAATGGAATGAAATACAGATTTAGAATAAGACTTACCATTTTAAAGTGTACATTTCAGTAATAGGTAGTGTATTCACAACATTTTACAGCCATGTGCTCTATTCGTTCATTTCAAAACATTTTATTACTCCATAAAAATGCCCAATATTCATTAAGTAATTTCCTTCCACCTCCTACCTCCCATTCTATTGTAAACCTTAATCTACTTTCTGTCTCTGTAGATTCACCCATTCTAGATATATCATATTTACAAGAAAGATTCAATATAAAATTTTCTGTTCTGGATTCTTCCACTTAGCATAATGTTTTTATGGCATTATAATATTATATATACATATATATTTATATTATGTGTGTGTGTGTGTGTGTGTATACTATGGTTGGTTTACCCATTCATTGATGGACATTTGTGGTATTTCAACCTTTTGGCTTGAATACAAATATTGGTGTACAGGTTTCCTTGTAGACACATTTTGTTTTCTTTTGGGTATATACCTAGAAATGGAATTGCTGGGTCATATGGTAACTTTATGTTTATCTCCTAGAGAAACCACAAATTCCTATCTATTCCATAGTTACTGTAAAATAGAAGCTCTGTAATTGCAAATAAACTGTTTTGTTTTTTATAAGATAAATATATGGGTATGTGAAAATAGATTTAAGTGAAACAACTCTGGTTTCTGGTTGGGTTATCAAGGGTAATAATAATCACTAGCATCTACCTACTTTTAAAATTTTTATTATTAGTAGTACATATAATCTCATTTTACCTATACATCAACTTTTGTGTATTTTTTTAAGACTGATAACCACTTTAAAAACTATAAAAAAGACACACTTAAATATACTATAAATAAATCAAGATGAGATATTAAACTATGTTTTAAAAAAGATAATACAAAATGTATTTAGGGACAAGAGTCAGAAAAGAAACCAGAAAACAAATATAACATGTCAGAGTTAAGTTCTAACTTATCAATAATTATCTTACATGTAAATGATCTAAATATACCGATCAAAAGACATAGATTAGCAGAGTGGATGTAAAACATGACTTAACTATATTCCCGTTCAATAAAATATCTTCAAATTAAAGGACAAAAGTAAGTTGAAGGTAAAAGAATGAAACAAGATTTACCATGCAAATGTTATTCAAGCAAGCATGAGTGACTGGTTATATTGAAATTTAAATATGTAAACTACAGAGAAAAGAAAATAGACACAAAAATAGGAATTGCATAGATAAAAGCATAAAAGGATAAAAGGTTAAAATCATTGCATAATGATACACAATCCTAAAAATGTACCAAGCAAACGTGGAGCCTTGAAATAAAATACATGAAGCAAAAACAGAGGTGAAAAAAGACATGAACAAATTCACAATTATTATTAGGAACTTCAACATCCCACTTTTAGGAACTGATACAAGTGGTAGCTAGGTAACAAGGACATGGCAAATCTATTGTTAGATTGGCATATATAGAACATCAACCCAATACCAGTAAAATTGACATTTTCCAAATGCCTATGGAATATTCACCAAGACAGACCTCAGAAAATGTAAAACAATTGAAATGAGAGTGAATTTTTTTTATAACAGAATAGAGCTAGGAATCAATAACAGAAAAGACAACAGAAAAAGTATACATATATGAATATTGACAAACATATATCTAAATATAGGTCAGAGTTGAAGTCTCAAAGGGTATGTTAAAAAATGCATAGAACCAAATGAAAATAAAAGTATTGTACATCCAATATTTAAGTAATTAAGCAAGCAGAAAAAGAACTAATAAAAAGCAGAAATGAATAAACTTAAAAATAGAAACACAAATTTAAAAATCAGTGAAACAAAAGTTGATTCCTTAAAAAAAAAAAAGAAAACTAGATAAACCTATAATAAGACAGACAAAAATACAAAGAGAGAAGAAAGGAAGAAAGAAGTTACCAAAAATAAAATAGGAAATCAAATAGGAGACATTACTGTAGAACTGGCAGCTATTATAAAGGTAATAGTGAAATACTATGAACAACTTTATGCACATAAAATTAGAAAAAGAGAATCAATTTTTTAAAAATCACAAAATACCAAGTCAACCGTGATACAATAATTTGTATAGTCCTATAATCACTGAAGAAAGTGAATTTATAATTTAAAAGCTCTCAAAAAATGAGTCCCCAATCACAGCTTTACTGAAGAAATCTGCAAAACTTTTAAAGATAAATTAATACCAATTTTCCACAATATTTTCCTGAAAATAGAAGAAGAGAGAATGCTTCTCAGTTTATCAGTATTACTCTGATATGAAAACCAACCAGAGATAGTACTCTCACACACACACAAAAAAAGAGAGAGGTTGAGAGAAAGAAACAAAGACAATATAAGAAGGTAAACCTTTACTTCTGACTAGTTCATTGATTTCTCCATACCCATGATATAATTGCTCAGCAAATATAAGTAGCTTACTGGTTGCACAAGAGTTATATAGAAAAGCCAAGACTGGTTGCTGCATTGCAGCACTGGATAGAATCTCAAGTGTATTTAGGATGTAGCTCAGTAATTATTATATATCCAAAGAACAGGACTATTCAGGGGAACACTGTTTCTCTGCTGCTTGAAATCTGTCATTATCTTTTTAGCCTATGAAAACATAAAAGTTTTTTTTTAGTTTTAAAAAGTGTACTTACTGGGACAAAAGAGAGGGTGGTATCACAACCTTCTGAGTCAAAATGTCAAAGTTTAATTTATTGAATATTGTCTTAGTCCATTCTTATGCTGCTAATAGAGACATACCTGAGACTGCGTACTTTATATAGAAAAAATATTTAATTGATTCACAGTTTCACATGGCTGGGGAGGCCTTAAGAAACTTACAATCATGGTGGAAAGGGAAGCAAATACGTCTTTTTACATTTGGAGGCAGGAGAGAGAATGAGAGCTGAGTGAAGTCTGAAGCCCCTTACAAAACCATCAGATCTCATGAAAACTCACTCACTATCATGAGAACAGTATGGGTGAAACCAACCCCATGATTCAATTGTCTCCACCTGGTCCCACTTTTGACATATGTGGATTATTACAATTCAAGAGGAGATTTTGGGTCTGTAACCCCAGCACTTTGGGAGGCCTAGTTGGATGGATCACCTGAGGTCAGGAGTTTGAGACTAGCCTGGCCAACATGGTAAAATCCCATCTCTACTAAAAATACAAAAATTAGCCAGTTGTGGTGGTGCATGCCTGTAATCCCAGCTACTTGGGAGGCTGAGGCAGGAGAATTGCTTGAACCCAGCGGGCAGAGGCTGCAGTGAGTTGAGACTGCACCACTGCACTCCAGCCTGGCTGACAGAGCAACACTCTGTCTCAAAAAAAAAAAAAAAAAAAAAAAAAAAAGATGAGATTTTGGGTGGGGACGTAGCCAAACCATACCGAATATGTATGTGTTATATATAATATGCACCTTAAAATTATCTTGCAAGCTGTGACAGATGCTAACATGTCTAATTATAAATAACCCTTATAAATGGCTATAGGATAATAGGTCTTATTAATATTTACTTCAATGTTAACTGGCCATAAACAAACAAACAAAAATCTTCAAAATACAGTGGCTCCTTTATATGATAGGAGTATATTTTTCTTTCCCACAGACTGTGGCCAGATTAAGCTGGTAGGGCAGCTGGGATGAACAAAATTATTCTAGGTCTTGGATTCTTTCTAACTTGTCACTTTGACATTCTCTGGAACATCACCCTCATCTACCCAGACAAATTTGGGTTACTGATTCATTTATATTTTAGAAGCTGAGAAGGCAAAATGAGACTAAACATGAAAAAAGTGATTGTATATATATATATAATGTGTGTGTATGTGTGTGTATATATTGTAAGCTGATGAGAGCCTACACATTTCACCCATCATTTTGTCCAGCTTTCCACGAGCTTGACATGATTTCATAGCCATACCTGGTCAAAAGGGAAATACGATCTGTCATTGGATGCCCTACACCCAGAAGCAAGCAGAGAATATTACTGGCTAATATACGAAAAGTCATGATATAGGAAATAAATGTGGCTACATGACAGTCATAAGTATAAGTAAGAATTTCACATCTGGGAAACACAGAAAAAACATATATGAAAAGGTGATAGATTTAAACCCAACTAAATCATAAATTCATACTAACTAAAAAACCAAGATTATCAGAGTGGTTAAAAAATATCTAATAAATAAAATTGACAAGAAACTCACTTAAAATATAAGGATGTGAATAGTAAAAGAATGAAAAAAAGATATCAACCAATATAAAGCTGGTCTGAGCAAGTTAATATGAGAGAAAATAGTCTAAAATGAAGTATTATTACTAGCAAAAAGAGGGAGGCAGGTGATGATGCATGAAGATGAAATGGTCAGTTCCACAGGAAGGCACAATAATCTTAAATTTATATGTGTCTTAGTATGTATTTCAAAATATTTAAATCAAAGTTCATAGAACTATAAGTAAATATATAAACTTCTACACTAATCCTTGGGAGATTTTAACATAAATCTTTAGCAGTGCTTAAAACAGCCAAAAAAAAAAAAAATCACTAATATGTAGACAATTTGAATAAAATTTTAACCAAGTTTAACTGACATTTATAGAATACTACATTCAACAATTATAGAATATGAATTATTTTTAAATGTACATAGAATATTAACCAAAAGAGAATATATGGAGAGAGATGAATAAATTCTCAATAATTTTAAAGAATTGAAATTATACAGAAAATTATTCTAGGACCACAGTATAATTGAACTAAACATAAATTATAGAAATATAGGTAGAAAGGGCCAGGCCCGGTGGCTCTTGCCTGTAATCCCAGCACTTTGTGAGGCCGAGGCAGGCGGATCACAAGATCAGGAGATGGAGACCATCCTGGCTAACATGGTGAAATCCCGTCTGTACTAAAAATACAAAAAAATTAGCCGGGCATGGTGGTGGGCGCCTGTAGTCCCAGCTACTCGGGAGGCTGAGGAAGGAGAATGGCGTGAACCCGGGAGGCAGAGCCTGCAGTGAGCAGAGATCATGCCACTGCACTCCAACCTGGGCGACAGAGCGAGACTCCACCTAGAAAAAAAAAAAAAAAAAAAAAAAAAAAAAAAAATATATATATATATATATATATATATATGTAGAAAGGGGCAAATATTTGGAAATTAAGCAACACAATTCTAATTAACCCATAAATCAGTCAAGGAGTAACAATGAACATTTAAAAAAAATTTTGAATTGAATTGAATAAAATGATGTCTCAAAAGGTCAGGTGCTATGCAACTACAGTACCATTTATGGGTTTAATGCCTACATTAAAAAGGATGAAAACCTGAAAATCAATGAGATTTCCTTCTAAGACATTAGGAAAAACTAAGAGGCAATTAAACTCAGCTAAGGTTAAAAAAATAATAAACATAAAAGCAAAAATCAATACCAAATAAAATACGTATATCCAAGAAAATTAGAAATCAAAGTTATTTGAAAAGATTAATAAAATTATTAACTCTAGCAAGAAAATTTAAATAAATAAATTAAAGATAAAACATAATCACTAATATTAGGAATTTAAGCAGAGAACATTTTAAACAATTTATGAAATAAATTTAAAAGGTAATAGATCTAGACCCAACTAAATTTACATGTATGGATAAATGTCTTAAAAATCTTTAACTAAAACTAACCCAAGAAGAAGTAGAAAACAGAAATAGGCTTATTGTTAAAAAAAATTCTTTCTATAATTTTTAAATTATTAATTTAAATTATTAATTTAAAATCTTTCCACAAAGAAAATTTCAGAATCCCTAATGAATTTTTACAAACATTTAAAATAGGAAACGCAACCGCTATTACATAAATTATTTGAGACAACACATCAGGCCACACTTCCTAGTTTGTTTTATGAGAACAGAATAGTCCATTTGCCAACACTTGATACTGACATTACTAGAAAAAACAAATAACAAAATACAAAATCCTTAAGTAAAATATTAGCAAACAGAATCAAATAATAAAGACATATTACAGTATAACAAAGTGGTGTATATTCCAGTAATACCAGTTGACTTTACATTTAAAATTTTAAAAGTATATGCATTAAAAAATATATGTGTTCTGAATTAAGAGAAAAGAAAAAATATCTTATGACTATTTTAATGCATGCAGATAACTCATTTTATAAAACTCAAAACGCATTCTTATAAAAATTAACAGACTCTAGAAGAAGGCATTCTCAATTTTATAAAGGGTATCAAAAAATGGTGCTAAATATACACCATGTGTTGAATATTGAACATTTTCTTTCTGAGATTTTCCCAATGAGCAAGACAAGGATGTTCCCTATATAATCATTCTTATTCAAATTATGCAAGCGGGGTTAGCATTAAAATAAGAAAAAAAACACCAATAAAATTATAAATACTAGAAATGAGTAACTAAAAATGTCTTTATTTAATAAAAGCAAAAGGGTGTGCATGGAAAATATGGAAAAATCCATAAATAAACTATAAGAATTAATAACTATGAATTTAGAAAGTTTGTTGAGTAACTAGACAATGGTGTTATATATATTAAGAACAAACATGTATAAAAGGGAATTAAAAATATTTTTCTAATTACATAAAAAAGTAACATAAGTAGGAAGAAACCTAACAAAAGATGAGAAAGACCTTTATAATGAAAACTGTAAAACATAGCTGAAATTTTCAAAAATCGAGACCTAAGTCAATGAAGAGCTATACCAAATTCATGAAAGTGAGGATTCAGTATTATCAAGATTTCATTTCTTCCCAAATTAAAACATATATTTAATGCAATGACAATCAAAAATTACCCAACAGGTTATTTTTTTTGGTGGAAGTTGAAAATCTGTTCTAAAATTTATATGGAAATGTAAAATGTCTAAAAAACCCAAAATTAACTTGAAAGGTAGAGAATAAAGTTAGAGGACTTGATCAACCAAATTTTATGACTTACTATAAAACTACAGCAAATCAAGTCAGTATGATACTGGAGGTATAACAAATAAATCTGCCAACAAAAGAGATCAACATAAAATCCCTATTTAAAGCCAGATATAAATAGACCTTTCTATAAAAACTATTACCTAAATTAACTATATGTATGAAATTTTAAAATAATGTACTTTCCCTTCAACATTGTACCATATGAAAAAATTAATTAGAAATTGACCTTTGACCTAAATATGAAAAACAGAATATATATGTGTTTGTGTACATATTCTCTCTATACATTTACCACATAGACACATAAAGATATACACATATATACAATGTATATATTCAATATATATGAATCTATAGAATGCACATGTGTTTGTGTGCACAATTCTCCATATATTTTGTATTTTTAGGTCAAAGATTCTACTTTTTTTATTATTGATTTGTGAGAGTTGTTTATATATTCTGGATAGATATATAAATTTGAATATTCTATAGATCTTGAATAATTGTATCTAAAACATACAAAGAAGTCTTTGGTAATAATTTAAACAGACATTTCACAAAAGAGTATCCTATCTATCCAGTAGATGAATAAGCATATTAAATATTGTTCAAATTTATTACACATCAGATAAATGAAAATTCAAGGCACAATATGATACAACTACACAAGCACCAGAATAGCTAAAAATAAAGACTGTCAATAGATGTACAGCAACTGCAATAGTCAGAAACTGATAGTATAAATACAAATTGTTAAAACCAAGTATTCCTTATGACTCAGCAGTTTTACTCTTAATAATACATCCAAGAGAAATAATTGCATATGTCTATCTTTTGCTGTACGTGCAATTGCAAGAATGTACAAGAAAGTTAATTTATTCATAAAAGTTTCATACTCAAAGAATTCCAAACTTTTATGAAAAAGATCAAGATTAAATAGATCACATTATATTCATAACAAACAATAAAACAAATTTTGTTTACTGTTGTTTTTGAATTTTATGAAATGCTTTTTCTGCATTTCTTCAAATCATCACATGATTTTTTTCCTTTATTACCTGAACGTGGTGAATTTTTAAAAAAATGTTGACTGTTAATACAACTTTGTATGCATGGTATAAATGTCACTGTATTATGATGCATTCTTTCTGTTGGGTTCAATTTGCTTAAATTTCATATGCAATTACATTGACGAATATTACAGATGTTATGCTGAGCAGAATTGAGATACAACATATTTAATGCTGCATAACCCAGTTTATGCAAAGTTTAAGAACAAGTCAAAATAATCAATTGCAATACAGGTCAGAACATTTACCTCTGAAAGAGGGGTTAAAGGAACATTTTGAGGATACTTGAATAAACTATATCTTTATATGGGTCATGATTGCATAGCTGTACAATTTGTAAAAAGTTATTGAGCTATCACCATAAAATTAGTGCACTTTGTGTATTTCACCTAGTAACTGTGGGACAGAAAGAATTAATCAGCATGCCTGTGTTTCTCAGAACCTGCACATTCCAAAGAAAGGCCTATCTTCAGGAACGGCCCTTGATGTACTTTTGGGAAATGACTTCTGAGCCCTAGGAATATTGTGCTTGGTAAGATAGTTTTTATATGCCTGAGGTTTTAGGCAATGCTGTACCAGCTTGATCAAATACGTTTACCTAACTGTAATTTCTGGTAAATGTCTATAGGGATGGAGGCTGGGTGGCTGGCACCTGAGAACAGAGGTCAGTTTGGAGGATGTGGCATGTCTATGAGACTGACCCTCAGTAAAAACCCTGGGCAGCAAGGCTTGGTCGAGCCTCCCTGTTTGGTAACACTTTGCATGTATTGTCAGATATCATTTTGGGGAGAAGTAATTGCATTCTCACACGACTCCACTGACTGGGAACACCTGGAAGCTTATGCCCATTTTCTCCTGGACTTTGCCCATGTGCTTTTTTTCCTTTGCTGATTTTCGTCTGTGTCCTTCTGCTGTAATAAATTGTAACTGTAAGTATAACAGCTTTCTCTGAGTTCTGTGTATCTTTCCAGTACATCACTGAAGTTGAACGTGATCTTGGAGACCCTAATACAACTGTCACATTTCAATGAAAGAAAGAAGAAAGAAAGAAAGAAAGAAAGAAAGAAAGAAAGAAAGAAAGAAAGAAAGAAAGAAAGAAAGAAAGAAAGAAAGAAAGAAAGAAAGAAAGAAGAAAGAAAGAAAGAAAGATGGATGAAGGAAGGAAGGAAAAAGGAAGAAAGAAAGAATGAAAGAAAAAGAGAGAGAAAGAAAGAAAGAAATAGAGAAAATAGTTTTAGAAGAATAAGTTAGAAAATAAAGAAGGAATCTGAGTGCCATAGTACATGCCTGTAATCCCAGCTACTGGGGAGGCTGAGGCCAGAGGATCACTTGAGCTAGGAGTTCCAGGCCAGCCTGGGCAGCATAGTTAGACCCTGCCTCTAAAAAAAGAAAAAAAGAACAAAGAAAGGAGGGAAGGAGGGAAGAAAGGAAGGAAGAAGGAAGGAAGGAAGGAAGGAAGGAAGGAAGGAAGGAAGGAAGGAAGGAAGGAAGGAAGGAAGGAAGGAAGGAAGGAAGGAAGGAAGGAAGGAAGGAAAGAAAGAAGGAAGGAAAGGAGGGAGGGAGGGGAGAAGGAAGGAAGGATGAGAAGGAGGGAGGGAGGAGAAAGAGCTATATATATAACTAGTATATGTATTTAGTTAATGTTCATAAAGCACTGTTAATGCAGAACAGAATAAGATCTCTAGATCTCATAATTATTATCGGTCTAGCCAAAAAGCTGATGACAAGGAAGGATATGAGCCATTTGCCTAATTGATTTCAAAAGAAAGAAATGACTCCTAAAGGACAAAAGATAATAGCAGTTATGATTAAAGAGATTGCGTTAGAGTTTATTTTAGTTAGCTATTTATTTCTAGAAGGCCTGCTTCATTCTTACCAGGAATAGACAGGGATTGATTATAGGACACACACACACAAACACACATACACACACACACACACACACACACACACACAGGTCATGGATACAAAAATCTACTCATAATCAAGTTCTACAGTTTGCCCTGTGGAACCCACTTACAGGAAAAATGGCCCTTCTTATCCATGAAGTTCACATTCTGAAAATACTATGCTTACCTTTTTTCTTTCTTCTTCTTTTTTTTTTTTTTTTTAAGATATAGATCCCTCTCTGTCTCTCAGGCTGGAGTGCAGTGGTGTGATCACAGCTCACTACAGCCAGCAACTCCTGGGTTCAAATGATCCTCCCACCTTAGCCTTCCAAGTAGCTAGGACTACAGCACACACCATGATGTCCAGACAATTTTTAATTTTTTCTAATATTTATTTCAATAGTTTCTGCAGTACAAGTGGTTTTTGGTTACATGGATTAATTGCATAGTGGTGAAGTCTGAGATATTAGTGTTCCTATCACCCAATTAGTGTACATTGTATCCAATATGTAGTTTTTTATCCTTCGTCTTCCTCACTCCCTCTCCCTTCTGAGCCTCCAAAGCCCATTAAATCATCCTGTATGCCTTTGCGTACCCATGGCTTAGCTCCATGGGTACGCAAAGCTCCATGGGTACTTGTAAATGAGAACATACAGTATTTGGTTTTCCATTTCTGAGTTACTTCACTTAAAATAATGGCCTGCAGCTTCATCCAAGTTGATGCAAAACACATTATTTCAATCTTTTTAATAGCTGAGTAGTATTCCATAATGTGTGTGTATGTATATTATATATATATCTTTCTCTCTCACATTTTCTTTATCTACTTGTTGTTTGTTGAGCATTTAAGTTGGTTGTATATCTTTGCAATTGTAAATTGTGCTGCTATAAACATATGTGTGCCGGTGTCTCTTTGATATAATGACTTCTTTTCCTTTGGGTAGATAGCCAGTGGTGAAATTGCTGAATTGAATGGTAGGTCAACTTTTAGTGCTTTAGGAAATCTCCATACTGTTTTCCATACAGGTTGTACAAATTTACATTCCCGCCAGCAGAGTATAAGTGTTCCCTTTTCACCACACCCATGCCAACATATATTGTTTTTATATCATTATCTTTTTAATAATGGCCATTCTTGCACAGGTAAGGTGGTGTCTCATTATGGTTTTAATTTGCATGTCCCTGATGATTAGTAATGTTGAGTATTATTTTTCATATGTTTGTTAGTCATTTGTATATCTTCTTTTGAAAAATGTATATTCATGTCATTTGCCCTCATTTTGGTGTTTTTTTTTTTTTTTCTGATTTGAGTTCCTTGTAGATTCTGGATATATGTCCTTTGTCGAACACATAGTTTGCAAATATTTTCTTCCGCTCTGGGGGTTGTGTGTTTACTCTGCTAATTATTTCTTTTGTTGTACGGAAGCTTTTTAGTTTAATTAGGTCCCATTTATTTATATTTATTTTTGTTTCATTTGCTTTTGGGGTCCTAGTCATGAATACATTTCCTAGGCAGTGTCCAGATGAGTTTTTCCAGGTTTTCTTCTAGAATTTTTAAAGTTTCAGCTCTTATATTTGAGTCTTTGATCTACCTTGAAGTGATTTTTGTATAAGGTTTATTCCAGTTTTATTCTTCTTCATGTGGCTTGCCAGTTTCCCCAGCACCATTTATTAAGTAGGATGTCCTTTCCCCAATTCATGTTTTTGTATGTTTTGTCAAAAATCAGTTGGCTGTAAATATTTGGGATTTATTTATTGGCTCTCTATTCTGCTCCATTGGTTTATGTGTCTGTTTTGTACCAGTCCCATGCTGTTTTGGTTTCTGTAGCCTTGTAGTATAGTTTGAAGTCAGGTAATGTGATGCCTCCAGATTTTTTTTTTCTTAGTCTTGCTTTGGCTATGTGGGCTTTTTTTTGTTTCACATGAATTTTAGAATTGTATTTTCTAATTCTGTGAAAAGTGATGTTGGTATTTGGATGGGAATTGCATTGAATCTGTAGATTGATTTGGGCAGTATGGTCATTTTCATGATATTAATTTTTCCAATCCATGAGCATGAGATGTGTTTCCATTTGTTTGTGCTATCTATGATTTTTTTAAAACCATGTGATAATCTCAATAGATGTAGAAAAAGCATTCAATAAAATCCAGCATCTTTTATTATAAAAAACCCTCAACAAACTAGGCATAGAAAAGACATACCTCAAAATAATAAAAGCTGTATATGACGAACCCACAGCAAACATACAGAATGAGCAAATGCTGGAAGCATTCCCCCTGAGAACTGAAACAAGACAAGGATGCTCACTTTCACCACATCTATTGACATAGCACTGGAAGTCCCATCCAGAGGAATCAGGCAAGAGAAAGAAATAAAGGGCATCCAAATTGGAAAAGAGAAATTTATCCTACCATTGTGAGAAAACCCTGAGTACTCCTCCAAAATACTCCTAGATTAGATAAATGAATTCACTAAAGTCTTAGTCTACATAGTCAATCTGCACAAATCAACAGCACTGCTATACACCAAAACAATCAAGCTATAAATCAAATCAACAACTCATTTCCTTTTACAATAGCTGCAAAAAAAATAAAATGCCTAGCAATTTATCTAACCAAGGAAGTGAAAGATCTCTACAAGAAGAGCGTTTAAATGTGTTTTATAGAGACTGGTCATACTATGTTGTTGCCCAGCTGGTCTAGAACACCTGGCCTCAAGTCATCTGGATCCTCTGGTCTTGGCCTCCCAAAGTCCTGGGGTTACAGACAGTGAGCCACCACACCTGCCCAGAAAATACTATATTTTAGATCCAATATTTGGTTGCAGATGTAGAACTCCATATGGTCGACCAACTGTATCTATGGAAAAAAAATCTATGAATAATTGAGCCTGTGCAGTTCCAACCCATTGTTGAAGGGTCAGCTAAATATATTTGGACAAATAGACATACAAATACATAGGACTATCATTTAAATATTAAAAACTGTGGAGACACAGAGAAGATGCATCTACTTCTACCAAAAAAAGCACAAAGGTTACCCGAATAATAGGCGACAATCCATGTGCATTGCTTCTGTTTGTCTCTTGAAAACATATCAGTGAGCTGGAAGAGTCCTAGGAATGAGATTTCATTCATTATCAGTGATAGAACTGTTAACAAGGAAAGTAAACACACAGTGGCTTCATACAGCATCTTTCTGGCATAAACATCTGATGTTTATGGTGGCAGCAATTTAGATATTTTAAAAAGAGGGTAAAATTAACAAAGATAAGTGATACTGAAAATTTCATATCAGTACTGTAGAGAAGGCATTTCAATAGCTTTCAGATATACCTCATTATACCTCATTCAGATATAAGAGTGTTGTGGGGCACCAGGCGCGGTGGCTCACGCTTGTAATCCCAACACTTTGGGAGGCCGAGGCGGGCGGATCACGAGGTCAGGAGATCGAGACGACGGTGAAACCCCGTCTCTACTAAAAAATACAAAAAAAAAATTAGCCAGGCGTGATGGCGGGCGCCTGTAGTCCCAGCTACTCGGAGAGGCTGAGGCAGGAGAATGGGGTGAACCCGGGAGGCGGAGCTTGCAGTGAGCCGAGATTGCGCCACTGCACTCCAGCCTGGGCGACAGAGCAAGACTCCGTCTCAAAAAAAACAAAACAAAACAAAAAAAAAAGAGTGTTGTGGGGCAAAAATATTGTTATACAACAAAATTTGAGATACTAATATGCTTGTTTACAAAGAAAAATGCAGATATATGAAGTCAGAGCAAACCAAACACATTATATATATTTTTTAAATGAAACATCCTTTCATATATATATTTATTCATTTTTATTTTATTTTTTGAGACGGGGTCTTGCTCTGGAGTCACCCAGGCTGGGGTGCAGTGGCGTGACCTTGGCTCACTGCAACCTCTGCCACCTGGGTTCAAGCGATTCTCCTGCCTCAGCCTCCGGAGTAGCTGGGATTACAGGCACGTACCACCACGCCAGGCTAGTTTTTGTGTTTTTAGTAGAGATGGAGTTTCAGCATCTTGGCTAGGCTGGTCTTGAACTCCTGACCTCGTGATCCACCCGTCTCGGCCTCCCAAAGTGCTGGGATTACAGGTGTGAGCCACCACACCCGGCCAAAAAAAATGAAACATCCTTTCTAACATCACCTTATTTCACTATTTTCTAGAACTCTACTAGGTAGCAGCAACATGAAATTAAACAAGATAGACATGGCTCCTCCCTTCACAAAGCTTACACACAATGGATGAGACAGAAGACTTAAAAAGCAATTGTAATTCATTGTGTGTTATTGCATTAGAAGTACCTTGACATGCATAGACTGGGAATAATTACAACCATTACTAAAATATGTAGCAGTAAAAGAAGGCAATTATCAAAACTAACATACATAGGACATAAGTCCCTAGGAAATTCTTCAGAAGACTAAACACTAAAAAAATGGGGCTTATTCTATGATTATATTCAATTTTTTTATTTCATCCATATGCTTTATATATATTTTAAAGCAGAAAGGTCAGCAAGCCTTCCCTGGAGAGTTCTGGCTAAGCTCTATTTGCACTATCATCAGAGAGGCAATGCTGTCATGCAGATGGCCCCCTGATTTGGGCAGCTTGATGAAAGTGCCTTTGTGTTCCTAATTAACAAGTGAACAACTGTGCCAATTGCCTTGATACATTTGAAACCTTCTGTTCTCAGACTTTTGATGAGCTGTTTATTCAGAAGCAATACCTGCCTGCTTATTGGCCCCAGCATACCACTCCTAAAGGGCAGAGTTATAGTGAGATTGACAAAGATTCCTCTGTACGAAGGAAGATCATCAAGAAGCATAAGCCACATTCAGGTAGTCCAGTTTAGATTTCATTGATGGAAGAATAAAGTCTATGACTATAAAGTGCAAATATTTCTTGGCAGTAACTCAATATATCCAGAGCTCACAGTTCAGTAATGAGCTGCCACACTAAGTTGTTCTTTGATTCTGGGAGTTCCCAAATCTGTAGCAGTGTTTAAAAAAGCAAGGTTTCCAGGATCTTTACTCAACTCTTAAAAAAATTAGTGGTAAAGTAAGATGCTGGCACAGAGAGTAAATTAGAACATCAAATGATACTAGAATAATAAATGTTAAAGCGTATGCCAAATCATATTTAGCATGCAAAAGAAAAGATATGTTAATGAAGCCCAAATCCCCAAACCATTTTGTGCATATAATTGTGTGAAATGTAATGGGAGGAGCAAATGTTAGTAGCTTTTAAAAAATTTTCTTGACTGAGTGTAATGTAGATAGTATCAAGGCCATGAGATAAAATAACTACCCTTTTGATTTATAAATGCATCAAATTAAAGAAAATGACATTTTTAAAAATTAAAAATGGCAAATCCTCAGGCATATATTTAGAAAGGCTCTTTGCATTTAGAAAGCTAGAGTTCTTCATCAGAACTAGTGGTTATGATGAGAAAGGAAAAAAGTGATGTCAATGTCCCTTACAACAGATTTGAAAAGTAGCCGTTTTTTTTAATCCTAAGGAGAATGTTTAAATTATCTCAACCTTGGCACTACTGACATTTGGACTGAATAACTCTTTCTTGCTTGAGACTCTCCTGTGCATTGTGCAATGCTTAGCAGCACTTCTGGCCTCTATTCACTAGATACTGGTAGTACTCCCCTAACTTGTACAATCAGGAATGTCTACAGACATTGCCAACTGTGTATGAGAGCAAAATTGCTTAGAGTTGGGAACCACTGGTTTTAATTAGAGACAAGGTGGCGCAGAATTTTTTTCTGCTTGCTCCTTCCCTCCAAGTACAACTATAAACTCCTTAAATGACTTAACAGAAAACCAAGGATAAGTATAGTTAGTAAGAGGAAGAAAAAGGGTAGGGAGTCCAGGACTGGAGGAATGATGTAGAAGCACAACTCTTACAAAACCCTATCCAACAGAAGACAACCTAAGCCCCATGCTTTCTACCTCCCGATCAAGCAACCAACGATGGATCAGGTAAGCTCATTCCTTGCCAGGACTCAAAAATACAAGGTTACTCTACAAAACTAACAGGGAGAATAATTGATCCAAATGCCATGCTGACCCTAAGAGGCCAGGGAAAGGGTTCTCATTCCACAGTGGGACTTCATCTAGAGACATTGCATAACTAGGGGGCACCAGACAACAGCAATGATATCCTGCCACAACAAGGCACCTGGGCAGTATTAGAGTGAAGATAATAGAAGACAGAATATGTAAACTTGAGGACAGATGAACAGAATTTACCCAACCTGAACAAATGGGAGAAAACAGACTAAAACCAAACAAACAGAAAACACAGGCCTCAGGGACCCGTGGACAGTAACAAAATATCCGTCATTATTATCATCAGAATTCTAGAAGGAGAGGAGAGAGTGGAGCTGAATGTATGCAAAGGAATAACAACTGAAATTCCCAAATTTGTTGAAAGGCATAAGCCCACATATTCAAGAAGCTAAGCAAAATCTATACAAAGACACATCATAATCATACTATGGAAAACAAAAAATTATGGAATAATCTTGAAAGAAGCCAGGGAAAAATTACTTATAAAGGGATAGCTATTCAAATAATAGCAGATTTCTCATCTGAAACCAAGGGGTCCATAAGGGTGTGCCATAACATCTCTCAAGTCCTGAAAGAACTGTCAACAGCTAATTTGATACCTGGGAAACAATTCTTTAGAAATGAATGGAAAATAATGGCATTCTCAGAAGATGGAAAACTAATAAAAGAATTTCTCACTAGCAGAGCTAACCTTTAGAAAAGGCTAAAAGAAGTTCTCACAGAAACAAAATGAAAATGATGAAAAATTTTGAAGCATCAAAAAAGAAGAACAGAAAGAGTAGAAATATTGGTAAATACAATAAACTAGTGATAAATTATTGCTTAAAACATAGAAGGGCGGATACATTATTTTAAAGCATAATGTAGTCCAAATTTAGAGAATGAGATTGTGTTAGAACTAAAAAATACCTCTTTGTAAATCCTACAAGATATAGTCTGATCTTTTTGGAAGAGAAATTAGTTACTTTTATATAATTGAATCACCAAAAAAGAGATAATTGGGTTTCTTATTTCCAGGAAGAGCTAAATGAGTAAGAGTTTGACCAACAGAAGTCTTCACTGAAATTTCAAAGCATTAACCATGATTGAGAGATTGGAAATAAAGACATCTGTGACCAACACAATCTGGCACAGACTGGATAGGGAAATGAGGTAAACAAGTCAACAATATTTGGCTCAAGGATAACATAATAATGATGACAATGACATCTGTGTTTTTCATTTTATGCTCCAGAGACTTTGTAATTGTTGTCTTTATCTCTCAAAAAAGTATTTTATTTCTGAGCCAATCCTGGCTCCTCAGACTCTCTCCCACTTTCTGGTATCAAAGCAGGACTCTTGTATTATGTTACCTTGGGCTCAGGTCAGCCAACGGGAAATACCGATGGTGCTTTATGGGGAAGGGGGAAAGAAACTAGGTTAACCCTTTCTCTCTCTTTGTCTTGGGTGGTTTCTCCAGCAGGCTCTGCCCTTGTAACTCCTCTTAATTGTGGCTACCTCTGTGCAGCTTTTCAGGCTACCAGGTTACTTTGGATGACTTTGGACAGTGGGCTCCCCCTTTTTCATAATCTTTGAGCCTAAGGTAGTAGTGGTTTTCTGCTGTTGCTGTTCTCTGAGTTACTGTCCTGTCGCTTGATTGACTCTCAGATGCTGAGTTACCACCTTTTGGTCTCTGACGGTCAGATGCTCTTTCTTTCACCTATGAAACTAATTCTCCAAATTAAATTCCCTATATTGTAGACACTTACATTGTTTTTTGTTTTCCTAATTAGACCCTGACAGTTACACTTTGAAATAAAAAATCAGGCTGGGCATGGTGGCTCACGCCTATAATCCCAGCACTTTGGGAGGCCGAGATGGGCGGATCACGGGGTCAGGAGATCGAGACCATCTTGGCTAACACGGTGAAACCCTGTCTCTACTAAAATTACAAAAAAAATTAGCCGGGCGTGGTGGCGGGCGCCTGTAGTCCCACGTACTCAGGAGGCTGAGGCAGGAGAATGGCGTGAACCTGGGAGGTGGAGCTTTCAGTGAGCCGAGATCGCGCCACTGCACTCCAGCCTGGGCGACAGAGCGAGACTCCGTCTCAATAAATAAATGAATAAATAAATAAATAAAATAATAAAGTAAAAAATCAGAAGCTGAATGAATGTCTAGAGGTCGTCAGGTTCAATTCACCTGCATTTTCCACAACACAAATGATTATTTTTCTTTTGACATACATTCAAATAAAAGCTTAAAGGAGTAAGCATATTTGTTAAAGTAAGAAAATGTAAAAGAGCATGACCTACTATTCCAAGACCTACTATTCCCATACTAGGATAAAGTTGGCTCTCAAAACCCAAATTCAAATGGCTTGACTGAATGAACTCATTCTGTGCCAGGGTCGATGGATTCTGATGCCTGGAATGTCCACATCAAATAATCTCTATGGATTTTAGTAACTGTTTTTATCACTTGAAGACCACCTCATACCCACATCTCACATCATGTGACTTCCACAAGAACGATAGAGATCCTTTGTTATTATGACTCAACTGATAAATAACTAAAATGTATACTGGCTTTTTTTTATAGTATTAATTTACTGAGTAGATGTACTAAAACATTGGAGTTTTAAAATATTCATTCCTAAATGAGCTACTCTGAAAGCTTTGAAAAAAGTAAACACACAAAAAAAGAATTTAAGAGGGTACTGACCTACACCAAACCACATAATGTGGACATCCTACATTGTACTGGGACAGAGAGCTGATAAAACTGATACTAAGGTGCTAACATAAGATCAGTCTGACTGGGTTATTTACATGTGTAGGTTTGTGAAAAGGTCTTAGTGAATAAAATAAGCTTAGAAAAATAAGAAAAATAACAAAAATAAGCTATAATTTTCTTAAAGATAGCATCTTCATATTAAGGTGATCAAGATGACTAGTACATCACACATAGCAGGATAGCTTTTGATATCTTTATCAAGCTATTCATCTCTGTGTTCCAGACTTCTGGGATCAGGAGAAAAAAAAAAAGAAACAAAAGAAAAAAAATGACAACTATAACACAGGAATAGGTGGATTCTGTTGGTAAATTCTTCAGTGAGCTTTACTTTCCCTCCCCTCACATCTTCTTAGAGACTTCTAATTACTCTTTATTGCTGTCTCTCATCCCCTCTCTTCTGTGTTGCAAATGCTAGTTCCATTTTGTCAGCATTTAACTGTTTGACTCCTCATCTTGAAAACCTCCCAATCCCTTCCTTGAACACATATTCCCATATGACTACTAGCTACTGCCCTAGTTTTGTTTTTCCTGTCACAGGCAAATTTTATTAAAAACATTTGTTTCAAACGCCATCCTCATTTCCTCAACTTCTATTCACTCTACAATCGACTACAGTCTAGGTTCTTTCACTGTCACTTTAATTAAACTGGATGTGGAAAATTATAATTATCTCTTTATTGCTACATTTATTAAATATTCAAGTGTCTTTACCTTAAACTTTGGAAGCATTTGGTGTTGTTGACCCATCTCTAAGTCCTGAAATCCTTTGCCTTTGGTTTTCATTACATAATAATCTTCTTCTCCCTCTATCCTCTTCCTCTCTTCTTCCTCACTCTCTTTCTCCCCGCCCCCTCCTCCCTCTCTCTCTCTCTTTCTCTTTCTCTCTCTCTCTCTCTCTGTCTGTCTTTGGACATTTCTACTTAGATTTCTTTGAGATATTCTTTACTTCTATCTATTATGTAATTCCTGATGTTACTCCAGGGTCGACACAAGATTTTTTTCCACTTCTCTGGGTAATTTACCCAGTTATTATCTGCTAGTTCAGAATTATTATATACAAACTAACTCATTTTCTACATTACCCTTCACCCAAACAAAACCTTCTAGCTCCTGTGTTTCTTATCTTCTACCACCTTACGTTGCTTACAAAAATCACATGGATTCAGGCCAGGCATGGTGGCTCACGCCTGTGAGCCCAGCACTTTGGGAGGCCGAGGCGGGCGGATCACGAGGTCAGGAGATACAGACTATCCTGGCTAACACGGTGAAACCCCGTCTCTACTAAAAATACAAAAAATTAGTCAGGCGTGGTGGCAGGCTCCTGTAGTCCCAGCTACTCGGGAGGCTGAGGCAGGAGAACGGTGTGAACCCGGGAGGTGGAGCTTGCAGTGAGCCAAGATAGCACCACTGCACTCCGGCCTGGGTGAAAGAGCGAGACTCCATCTCAAAAAAAAAAAAAAAAAAAGCAAATCACATGGATTCAACTACCCAAACCAGAAACCTGCACTTAATATTTGACTCCTATTTCTGTTTCTCTCTTCAGTTACTGTCTCCTTGTATCAACTTTGATTTTCTGGAAATGGGATTCTCTATGCTCTCCAATCTATCACCCTGGTTCAAGAACTGAATAAAACATAATTTTATGTATGAAAATCATTATCAATGCCATCTGTTCAGTGAAGCAAATCATGGGGGCCAATACTTCTTAAAACAATTTGTACCTAAGATGGTGTTTCAAAGTTCTGTCATTCTTCATTTATCCAGGGTATTTGATCTCTACTTCTCCCTCAAAAATATCTTACACAAATTGCCCCCCAAATCTTATCTTGTTTACTGAAATTTAGTCTAATCAAGCCTAACCCAGCTGAGCATCTCTTGGCACACAAGCTGAAGGGAGAGCAGGTGTTACCAAGTACAACTCAAGCCAATGGGAACCAAAGCCAACGGCTCATCCTGAAATGGAAATCACAGCCTGTCTACAGAATGAACACTAGTGAAGGGAGCATTAGAGCTACCTCTATCCATCGTTTGGTAATGTGTTTTTCTTTTTTTCCCTTTAGCCCCTTGTTGCAGTTCTGTATTCCATCGCTAAGTCATTTTCATCAATGACCTTAAGATCCTTCTATTCCATGTCCCAAAACCCTCATTTCTCTTTGTGATTCACAAATATAACATTCCGTGGATCTACTGCATAGAATTTGGATAACCTTTATTTGTATCACAAATGTACTTGCCCTCCCAAATTTTGATTATTGCCTTAAAATATTTCCCAGCATATGAGTCAAACATTTTTTTTGCTAAAGCGTTTTTTGTTTTTTTAGCAAAATACTATTTCACATATGCACTACCATTTGTTTTTTCCTTGAACAGTCTCATCTTCTAGGTTACACCCCAGTGCATTATTCTTAACTCTGCAGACAAGTTAAAAAGAAATTATCCTCACTCTATCACTGAAGCCTTTCTTGCTGACTTCCTAGTATCAAGGTCTATATGGCAGAACTGGCCCTTCAGGATTAATGTGACTGATTTGCTAGGTTGTATACTGGATACTGATCTTAATGGGGAACATTACATTCCATAATTGCATTTTCTAAGCACCACTTCCATCGTGGTAAGTAATATAAATCCCAACTAATAGGAAAATGAGGGATAAATATACTGATTTCCCAATACAGTACTTTACCAAGTTAAGTTTGAACACTGGATGATACTATACTTGCTTTATTTCTGTTCCAAAGAAATAATGCTCATAAGATACTTTTCCCCTAAAATAATAGCTTTTGATCTACTAACAGAGAGAATTAAAGTCTGATTAAAGTTGGTTATTTAAACTCTGCTAAAATTCTTATTGGTATTGATTTCTCCATCTTTAAGGTTTGAGGTCACCAATATCTTTTAAATTGTCTTTTTACAGAAAAATATTAGATACTAATATTTTAATAAGAATAAGTATTGTAAAAATAAACACATATTAGAAAAAAATATTTTTAAAAGACTTTAAAATATAATTCAGAAACAAAACTACAGAAAATTTAGTTTTCATATCTAACTTCTTAATAACACATAGAATAAAAGGGTTAAAATCAAACTTATTTGTTTAGTTTATTTACTCTCAGAATGCTTGGTCCTATAGTCTAAATGTCTGTGTCATCCCCACAATTCATATCTTAATCCTTAATGCCCAGTATGATGGAACATGCAAGTGGGGAATTTGGGAGGTGATTAGTTAATGACAATGGCACTTTCATGAATGAAATTAATGTCTTTATCAAAAAGACCACAGAGAGTGCCCTTGCTCCTTCCACCCTAGTGAGGAACGAGCCATCTATGAGGAAGTGGGCCCTCACTAGATACCATATTTGTTGGCACCTTGATCTTGAACTTCACAGCTTCCAAAATTGTGAGAAATACATTTTTGTTGTTTATAGGCAACCCAGTCTAAAATATTTTGTTAGAGCACCCCAAACAAACAAAGACATTTAGTGTACTATGTTAAAAAAAAACAAAACACCAAAACCAAAATGTTTTGTCATTTTGCTTTGTGAACTCCATTTACTTATGTCTAATAGGCCATAACTTTGGATCTATTGGGCTATTGGGCTTAATTCAGTTTTCTCTGTAATAAGATACCAAGAAGTGTTAAGAATATCACTTCAAAATAAAGATCTAAACTAAATTTGAAAACTTAGTTTTAAAATTCTTGTAAGTGCTGTCACATTTGCATGGAAATAATCTATGTTTGGAACTTGTGTTATATTCAATGTCCTATCTACAGGAAGATTATACATCTGCAAACTCTTGAATTAAAGCATTCCCTGTGTATTAATTACCTAGGGCTGCCATAATGACTTATCATAAACTGGGTGTCTGAAATTATCATAAATTTATTCTGTCACCGTTTAGGAGGCCAGAAGTCTGAAATCATGGAGTCATTGGGTTTTGTTCTTTCTAGAGACCCTGAAGGAGAAACTGTCCCATGCCTTTCTCCTATCTTCTGTTCGCTGCTGGCAGTCCTTGGTGTTCCTTGGCTTGTAGTTGCATCACTACACTGTCTGCCCCTGTTTTCACATAGCCTCCTTCTCTTCATGTCTATATCTGTGTGTCTTCATGTAGCCTATTTATAAGAATGTCAGTCATTGAATTTAGGGGCTACCCTAATCCAATATGACCTCACCTTAGCTAATTACATCTGGAAAAGGCCTATTTTCAAATAAGGTCACACATTCTGATATGCCAGGTGGGCATACATTTTGGGCAGATACTATTTAACCAAGGACATTATGTTACTTCCTTTGCTCAAAAAAATGAGAGCAAAAAATGTCCTTTGTGATTTGCAGCTTAAGTTTTAAGAGTTAACGCTTTGTTTACCATGCTCTCCCATTTTTCTTGACTCTGCTAATGGGCTAAAAATGGAATCTCTATTAGCCTGAAAAAGAGCCCCTGTGGTGACACATGCTGTAACACATCTCATGAACAAGAAGACACAGACATCACTGTGTTAAGACACTAAGATTTCCAAGTTGCTCTTTTCCACAGAATAATCAGGCCAATCATGACTATTAGAAAAATGAGTACTGGATCGGGGTGCTTCCTTAACAGACAGCCTAAATAAAATATGTGACTCTGGGTTTGAGGTTAAGTGTATGGTGGCAAGAAAATTCTTATTAGAGGCTGGAAGAATAGTAACACATGTCATGCAGTGGTGAAAATATTTAGAAAAAATATTATCTATGATACTTTAAGAGGGAGATAGCGTACCTAATAAGCTCTATCTTTAAAAGGTTTTAAAATAATGTTAGTTTTTTTTGTTGTTGGTTGAACTTGCCAGGATAATGTAAGAGAGATGAGCTCAGAAAAGAACAGGCTGTTTTGCAAGCAGACTTTAAAGAAAGTAGAGAGAACACAGAGTTGGATGGCTTTCTGGGCTGGAAGTTCAGGTGGTACTCATCTCCTTATAATATACAAAACTCACAAAGCAGTTAAATAGTAATTTTTTAAAAGTCCACATAAAATGCTGATTTAAGGGTCAATATCAGGATATAGTTATATCACCCATTTTAAAACCTTTTAATGGCTGCAATGTACCCAGAAAATTCTTTCAGTTGGAAAAATATGGTTTAGGGGTAAGAGAAAAAACAAAGGCATTTCTTTCTTGTTGAAGCATGGTAGGCTTAAGTTACGCCAATTAAATCCAGCAATAATCTTAGTACTTCTTGATCTCTAATTTCTCAGTTCAGAAATAGTTTTTAGTGTGTCTATTGTCAAGAGTCTCACTGAAATCAAATAGATGAAAAAGTAATTGACAGTGTGTCCATATAATCTCTCAAAAAGAGAGATTTTAGTTTTACAGATTTTTAATCTCTGTTTGAGAAATTATACAGACAAACCAACCATAGACCTAGACTAAAATAATAGTTTGTTAGAGACTTAAAAATTGGGCCTTCAAAATTCTATGGATTTTAAGCAGGCAGAGACGTCAGCTGCAAAGAAGCTCATGTAGTATCAATAAAATACCTCACCCTTCTTGTTGACAAAATCAAATTATCCTAGGAAATGATCAATCAATTGTAACTATAAATAAATTTAGTTATAAATAAAAATTTATTATTTTTAAATAAAACAATACATCATATTGTCTGGTAGTTATTGGTAATTATTGATTATCTCCAATCTATGAAACATAAGAATATTTATATATACTTTCTTCTACTTAGGTTTTCCCTTCACTGGAGAAGCAGTAAGCCGATCTTGCCAGAATTCAAGTATTTTATATTTCAGAATTGCTCTCTACACAATATAGTACAGTATGGTAAAAGTTTAAAGTATCTTTCAAAATGCAAACTTAGGGGAAATTTAAAAAGAATCTTTCAGTGTTTAATAACTGAAGATTAAAACAATGATTTCTGTTTTTTTTTTTTTTTCTTCCACTAAGGCATTGCTTCTCTTCAAAGAATGTTCTAATTTTAGCAGCAGGTATATCACATAATTTCAGGTAGGAAAATTACATAAATATGCCCACAATGCAAACTTGAATATATTGCTTCACATTGCTAAGACTCACTGAATCAGGCTGTGAGCTGACTCTTCCTCACAGCAGTAGGTATAGTAAGAAAATGGAAGACAATAGAGAGGGATAAAAAACAAGGCTTTGTGTGTGACATTGTATATAAAACCAGGTAAATTTGGTCTCAGAATAATATATACTTTTGATGCACTGTTAGCTACTTGTAGAGGAAAACAATTCTGTAATAAAAGTAGAAATCAATGAAACGAGTATGCTTTAAAGAAAAAAAAAAGTATGGTTTTCGATTTAAATTTAAAAATCCATTCATACTGCATTTTGAATGTCCAGAAAACAAGCTAAATGTAAGTGTATGTTTTCTCATCAAAACAGTGTTATAAAATCCATCAGCATTAAATGGGTACATTTGTGCAAAGGTTCACCCTGCTGCAAAACTAGTAACTTTGAAGGGCCTCTTTAGATATTATTTTAAGCTAGAATTTGTGATAAGATTAAGTCAATTATGAGTAGCTTATCTAACAATGAATTGCTTAGCTGTAGACATGGAATTGCACTTCAAAAGCATGTTCAAGAGTTTAAAACAAGCTGAAAAACAGATGAGGAAAAAACACAGTACAAATGACAAGTGTCTGTAGAACTGAAGAGAAATGGAGAATATGTTTAAAATTTCCTAAGTTTTAAAAGATATGCATATTGTGTTTTGCCTACAAAAATGAATATTTTAACATAAAGTTAAAATTACATATTATTAACGTCAACACCCTCCTTAATGTAGTTAGATTCTCTAACTCAAACCTGAGGAATGTTGAAGACAATAATTTGCAAAGGGAGAGTGTATTTCAAGCAAAATGAAAGGTGTGCAAAGGTCCAGAAGAGAAGAAGAATACTTTGCACTTGCATAACAAAAATAATTGTTTTAAGAAGGAATATTGAAGTGGGAAATCAAGAGACTAAGCTAATGAGGAATATAGGAGCTGGATATTAAGGTGTTTATAAGCCAAGTTAAGGATGTTAGAACTTTATTCTTAGGGCAAAAGGGAGTCATTGATGGTCTTGAACCAGGAGAGCACAGAATCATTTGTACAGTTTATAAAAATCACTACAAATATATTGTATTCTTCTGAGAAGATTGGGCAGATGAGGATTAAATCTGCTTGCAGAAATATCAGCTGTGAGGATGTTTTGGAAATCCAGATGGAAATAACCATTATCTAAATAAGGAGAGTGCCAGTGGGAATAGAGAAATGTGACTAGACTTGCGAGACATTTTCAAAATAGAATTTTTACAATTTGGTGACTGTTAAAGAGAATGTGACTGTATAGAGAGTATAAGAGGAAATAAAATAAAAAATAAGCAGAAATCTGTTTAGACAACAACGTGTCATAGCAATCAGAAATCTTTTGGGACAAGTACATGCAGTGATTTTGGGCAAAAAGAAAGAACAGTCATAAGAGGGAGAACTGATTTCAGGATTGGACATAGTGAGTTTCAGTGAATATGTCCTAATTAACAGTTGGATATGTGGGTTTGAAGCTCAAAGGAGAGATATTTGTGAAATAGAGCTGGAGGAAAATAATTGATCAAGGAAACAATCAGAGATTAATGCAACAACTACAGTGATTAGTAGGAAGGGTAGTAGTGATGAGGAGATGAGTGGGAGGAGAGAATGAAGATATATTAATAAGGTAAAATATGCAGGATTTATTGATGAAAGGAAAATTTCTAGTAGAAAGTATGGAAATGCTGTGTTTTATCTTGGGAGAAACTTGAGCATATATGCATTTTAAGAGAAAAGAAACAGTGAAAATGGACAGATTAAAAATAAATCTGAGTTTGATCCATAGAATTAAAGGGATCAGATCCAGAAAATGGATTTGTTGCAAGGAATGATTATGAACTAATAAAGTATCCCTGATACCAAAATAATTATTGGACTAAGACACCTCCAAGATTTGCTGACTATATATATAAAAGGTGGCAGATGCCCTCAAGAATGTAGTATCTTCATGTGCAAAATCAAAAGCTGTCCCATTTTTCTCTTTGGCAGCATCACTTCATAGCAGAGGTGAAGGTTGATATTGGATTGCAAGAGTTGGAAAACATTTAACATGGGAAGTTGCTTAAATAATAGAAACACCTGTAGAAATCTTTCTAATAGCTTTTCCAACAGCTGGGCTAGAAGTGTTTCATTATATGTTGCTGGACACTAGCAGGTTTCACACAATCAACAGAGTTGAGCTGGCCTTGGCACTCACTACTTTAGCCAGAAACTTTACAGAGACCACCAGAAGTGAAGCAAAAATTCCAGTTTTCAAACATTCCTGCAAAAAGAGAAAAGGAGAATGCATAGGTGAAAATTCAGATATATTTGAAGATATAGACTTAAAGAGTGAGAAAGAGAGATGAGATCTGATCTTGTCTAATTTCTCTGTTAAGGTAAAAGGTAAGGTTAATTGCTGAGAATGAAGATGGCATGGCAAGTTTTTCATTCTTTTCCTTTTCTTCCTTCTGCTCCCTCCTCTTATCTTTTATCATTTTTTTCTTCATGTCCATTTTCAGCAAGCATATATGTTTCTTTCTCTTCTAGACTCTGCTTTTATTATATTTCAATTTTACATACTTGCCTTTTAAGAAGTTGAATAAAATTTTCAGGCTACAAGGAAAAGCAATTATTTTCTAGCCTTACCCACTTTACTTCAAATCTCTGAACTGATAATCAACTTCTTCAACTGTTTGAACCATTGTTTGTAGTAATTTTCCATTTAAGCTTTAGACACAAATTCATACTCTTAACAGGGCAGTTGAAGATTTAGCTTTCTTGTGCTTAATCACTCTTAAGTACATTCTCTGCTCCCCTTCCTTCCAACATAATTGTATGGTAATATTGGTCCCATCAACCTTTATTTAAGATTTATAACATGTTGACCATGGAAGTATTATTCAGAAGGAAGACAAGTAGTGTGTCATATTTTTCTTCCCTTTCTTATTATTTTCAGTAGAGTTAATAATTGTCCAGATACTTCTTTGGTTAAATTATGTTTATATTCTAACACAAATTCAGGACAAAATTCTCTGATAGAATTGTATGTCTTCTTTCTATATGATGAAAGTTATCTACAAATTTACTAGTTCCATTTCTGTGCTTTTTCTTCTTGAATTTTAAATGTGTTATGAGTTTCGTGGTTGTTTTCCCACATTTATACGTTGACGTTCTAACCCCCAATGTGATGGTATTTGAAGCGAGGCCTTTGGGAGGTAATTAGGTTAGATTAGAGTGTGGGATGCTCATGACAGGATTATTAAGCTTATTAGAAGAGCAAGTCAGAGAGATATCTCTTTCTCCGTGAGCATGCACCAAGGGAAGCTCATGTGAACACACTGCAGGAAGGTGGCTACCTGCAGGCCGTGATGCAGGCTCTCACCACGAACCAACAGCACCCTGATCTTGAACTTCCCAGCCTCTAGAACTGTAAAAAACAAATATCTATTATTTAAGCAGCACAGTCTATGATATTTTGTTATAGCAGCCTGAGCTGACTAAGATACCATCTTTCTCTTCCAATGTATTCTGATGTTCTCAACCTCTGACAGCTCTTCAGGATTTCTTGTATGATCAGCTTGGAGATTCTATTCATCACTTTCCTGTTACATAATGCTACTTTGGATCCTATCTCTTACACCTTCTAAAGCACAACCTATAGTTGTGTCAAAGCAAAAATTTAACTGGACAAATTTAAACAGGCAAGAAATAATTAAAGGCTCTTGTAATATGGGAACAAGGGCACAACACAATCTGAGCTTCTATCTACTGAAGCAAAGGGCTTCAGTTTTTAAAAACTAGAGTGGGTGGATCACAGGCCATCTGTGCTTGTTAATTGGCTTTATTCAAATGAAAATAAACTCCTCATATTTTATGACAGGAGATGGTTTTACAACTTGGAGGAAGACACCTGCTAAAGTTAGTCTCTTATCCTTCCACGAAAACTAGGATATAGGGGCTCTCTCTTCCTTGGTAATTACACTTCAAAGGAATGGCTCCCAGGTCCTTGAGAAAGAGATTCCTGGGCTGTAAAGCTGCCAAGTCTTTTTAGAAAATTTTCACCTCAAAGGGGCAGAGAAATAACTTACAATGACAACTTTTCTAAAGTAAATGCTGTAACAGAAGAGAGATTAGGAATCTAGAGTAAGGAAGATTGTCTTAAGTTTAGTGTAGCCAAGGGGATTGTTTAGGTTTTCTTAGTCAGTAAGGTACTTTTCTGGTCTTTTGAAACCTTTTTTTGAAACATTACATATCTCACCCTTGAATAACAGTTTGTATTGATGTATAATTCTAGCTTGAAAGTCATTTTTCCTCATTAATTAACAAGGCATTGTTCCATTGTCTTCAACTGCAATACTATTAAAAAATTCATGTTATTCTCATTTTGAATCCTTTTTTTCCCCATAAGATTAGAGTCTTATTTTACGTTCTATAATTCTGAAGTTTTACTAAAAATATGTTTTTGTGTGGATCTCCTTTAATTTATTGTGCTAGGTACCCAGTGTGGCTTTTAAAATGTATATATGTCTTATTCTTCAGTTCAAGGAAATACCCTTATATTATCTCTTGATGATTCTTCCCATCCTTATTTTTGTTGTTGTCCACTTCTGTATTAATTGAATGTTAAAACCTATGAATTGATTTTAGTTAGTCTTTTTTCTTTCTACATATCCATCTCACTTTCACTGTTACTTTTCTAATGTCCTGAAGCATATCCCCAAGTCTGTCTTCCATTTTTCTCTAGCTCTGTTGTAGCCGTGGTGGTGGTGGTGATGGTGGTAGAGGATGTTTCTGAATTTTTGTCCTTCTCTTATAATTTCCAAGAGTTATTTCTTGTTGTCTAAATTTCTTTTCCTATAGTGCTTTTGACATTTTAATTTTTTTGGTAACATTTGTATATAGTCATCTCTTGGTTCTCTGAAGATTAATAGGCATTTTGAAGTTCTGGTATTCTCTAAACATTCCCTGGTTCCTTGAAATTGCTCTCTGTTTATCTGTTTGCTCCCATGCTTTTTCTTTTGTTGGACTCTTTTTTCATATAACTGGCTTTCCTCAAATCTATGCTGATTATTATCTGCCATTTGTGTCTAAGTGGAAGGTACTGAAAAGATGATTTGAGCAGTTGGTGCATAAACAAAGTTTATCTACTAACAGTCCTCAATGTAGTGTGGTAACAGAGACTTGGTCTTATTAGGCCTTTTCCTAAATGTAGGAATCTATAAATGCTTTCTCTTAGACTCTCCAATACCCTTGGTTGGGGCAATGGGTTAAAAGTAAATATAGAGACTTCTGCCTTAATTTGCTACATTGAGAACTAATGGTTTGGCTGTCTCCCCACCCAAATCTCATCTTGAACTGTAGCTCCCATAATTTCCTCATGTTGTGGGAGGGACCAAGTGGAAGATAATGGAATCATGGGGGGCGGTTCCCCCATACTGTTCTTGTGGTAGTGAATAAGTCTCATGAGATCTGACGGTTTTATAAGGGGAAACCCCTTTTGCTTGGCTCTCATTCTCTTCTCTTGTCTGCTGCCATGTGAGACGTGCCTTTTGCCTTCTGCCATGATTGTGAAGCCTTCCCAGCCACGTGGAACTGTAAGTCCATTAAGCCTCTTTCTTTTGTAAATTGCCCAATCTTGGGTATATCTTTATCATTGGTGTGAAAACAGACTAATACAAAAACTTAGCCTCACTTTTACTATCAACTTTTTCCTGATATCCAAGTACAGAGTCTTTCCAATTATATATCTCCAGATGAATAACCTCCTGTTTTTCTCATTGTTAGATTGAGGAAGTTGCCTAGATACAAAGGCTCCAGGCTTTTAGAGATCAAACTGCTTCTTCTAAAGACTTTCATTTAGGGCCAGCTATTAGTCAAATTCCTGAGCCTTTCCCAGGTCAGATTCTTGTTGGTTCTCAATGTTCTTGAATGTATCATCTTTTTCATATGGCTAAATCATGTCAGGTAGCCTTTGTTTGTCAGCTCACCATTTTCCAAAGTAGGTTGACATATATATATATGACATATATGACATATATATATATATATATATTTACTATTTTTTTCCTTTTTAAAAATATTGATGGATGTATATGTTTTAAAATTCTTAACTGTTTTTTGTAAATTTGAAGAATGTTTTATATAAGCACACATATTCAATTGATGTTTGAATTCAAAGTAACATAAATTGTATAACTCATTCAAAACATATTTCCCATTTGAATTTTCATGTTAAAATAGGTTGTGAACTTAAATATCTACTGCAAGTCTTTATTTCAAACATATTGATTTTTTTTGGAGTTATTCAGCTTGGATGAGTAGGACGCAATTGTAAGAAATTTATACACACAAACACACACACAAAAACCAAACTCTGTAAGATATTTGAGTGACCATGGCCTGAGGAACAGTCTCAGGAGGGCCTGAGTGTATGTCCAAGTCAATCAGTGATACGGTTTTGCTGTGTCTGCAACCAAATCTCATCTTGAATTTTAATAAACTCCATGTGTTGTGGGAAGGACCTGGTGTGAGGTAATAGAATCATGGGAGCAGGACTTTCCCATGCTGTTCTCATGGTAGTGAGTAAGTCTCACAAGATCGGATGATTTAATAAAACGGCAGTCCCCTTGCACACACTCTCTTGCCTGCTGCCATGTAAGATGTGTCTTGCTTCCCCTTTACCTTCCATGATTATGAGGCCTCCACAACCATGTGGAACTGTGAGCCAATTAAACCTCTTTCCTTTATATATTACCCAGTCTCCAGTATATCTTTATTAGCAGTGTAAGAACAGACTAATACAATCAGGTTATAGTTTGGTTTTACATATTTTAGGAAAACGGAAGTTACAGACACAGACATAAATCAATTGATGTAAGGTACACATTGGTTCAGCCCAGAAGCGTGGTGAGGTAGGTTAGATAAGGTGGTCATAGCCTCTCTTAAAGGGGAACAAACTTGCCAAATAGATGGACAGGGCAAACCATCCAGCAGTGCACAGAACACATCCTGGGTTTGTGGTTAGAATAACCTGCAGCAAAGAGGTAAAAGAACAGAAAGAAAAAATCCCCAAATTCACACAAGTGCAGAAACACATTATTTGTGTCCCTGGGCTGAATTATGCTCACTAGAATAGTAACAAATACTCCTGGGTGGAGATTTAGGATGCTAGTGAACATGCAATATATGCACTAGCATGTACAACCACTAGGCATGCAGGCTTGGGAAACCACCCACAACATGCTTAACAGCAACACCCCTTCCCTCTCCTTTATGAATAAATAATCATGTAAATCTCCCATAAAGGGAAGTGCCTCAGTGCCAGATGGCACTGTCACATTCTTGAGCAGTCCCTTCTGACCCACCTATCAGAGTATACTTTCGCTTTGCAATAATAAATTTCTTTACCTACTTTCACTTTGGACTTGCCCTCAAATTGTTTTGTGCAGCAAAGTCAAGAACCTGAACCAGTCCACCAACATCAATGGGACATCTCAAAGCTGGGAGTGGTATTTACAGGTCATAGGTCATTCAAAGATTTTCTTTCTGACAATAGTTGAAAGAAAGAATTAAGCTAAAGACTTGAAGTTAGTAGAAGAAAAAGCTTGAGTTAAGGGGGGTTGTGAAAGCCACAGTTCTTGTTATGTAGATGAGTCCTCCAGGTAGCAGGCTTTAGAGAGAATAGATCGTAAATGTCTATTTTTAGATCTGAAAAGGAGTCAGACTATTATTTAATGTCTTCTAGATCTGGGAAAGGCCTAGCAGCCTCAATGGAGATTCTTTACAGATACGAAAATTCCCTCCCAAAATGGTTTTTCAGGGCCATTTTGAAATATGTCAAAAAATATATTTTGTGGTAAAATATTTAGATTTCCATCAGGGAGATCTATTTGTCATGTGAGGCCATACCGGAGTCAGGTAGGATTTTGATATCTGATTGCCAAAGAGTCTGTTTTGTCGGTCTTATGGTCTCTGTGTTAATGTTAATGCTGGTCAGTTGTGCCTAAACTCCAAAAAGGAGGGGATATAGCAAGGCATGTCTGACCTCCCTTCCTGGCATAGTCGGGAATTCAGATGTTCAGGTTTCCCTTGGCCCAGAGTCAGTTGAGGGAGCCTAGGATGTTTTGTTGTTGTTGTTGTTGTTGTTTGCTTTACAATGCACACAGACAGAAAGGCGCACACACACACACACATACACACGTTTAAAGTAGAGGAGAAATTGGAACATTCTCACTCCCACTGTGTGTGTGTGTTTGTGCAGAGAGGTTTAGAAATATAAGAGAAAAAAAGGAACACACCCCCCAAAAAAATTTGTGAGTCTGGGACTAGAACAAAAACGTAAGTAACATTTCTAAGTGCCCGGGAGACACGATGCATGAAAACAATTTCTCCTTTACAGTATAAATATATATATAGTAATTAATCCAAAAAGAATACTTTGCAGATTTCCTGAAAATTTCTGTGGTACAAATAACTTTATATCAATACATAAATAGATAAAGTATAAATATAGATTTTTTTATATACATATAAGTTTTTTAAAAGAATGGCATGTACAATCAAAAATTTCAAAATTAAAGTTGACAAGTATTTCAAATAGTAATATAAAGACTCAATATTATTGCACTTGAACTAGAATATTAAAATGCATGAAGGAAACATTTACCAAAAAAAAAAAATCGACATTCAGAAAGAAATAATAGGCAGGGCGCAGTGGCTTACGCCTGTAATCCCAGCACTTTGGGAGGCCGAGGTGGGCGTATGATGAAGTCAAGAGATCAAGACCATCCTGGCCAATATGGAGAAACCCCGTCTCTACCAAAAATACAAAAATTAGCCAGGCATGGTGGTGGGCGCCTGTAGTCCCAGCTACTCAGGAGGCTGAGGCAGGAGAATGGCCTGAACCTGGGAGGCGGAGCTTGCAGTGAGCTGAGATCACGCCACTGCACTCCAGCCTGGGTGACAGAGCAAGACTCCGTCTAAAAAAAAAAAAAAAAAAGAAATAATAAATGTTATATTCTTAAAAAGTAAAGTGATTAAAAATGATTCCTTGACAGAAAGAATTGTCTGTAATTTGGAAATTGTTTACTTTTGAAACTGATTTTATACTTTAAAATTTGTTTCTGTTATATAGAATACAATAGTGTAACAATTTGCCATTTTTAATAAAATGTTTACTAAATTTTTATTGTAAGAACATAAAATATTTTATGTGAGATTATGCATTCCTATGTACTTGTATATTTTTATGTTATTGAAAATATATTTAAGATTCAATTATTAAGTTTCATAATCAATATTTCCTAGTCTATGCAATTTTTGAAAATCAGAATACTGAGGAAATCAAAGTGTCATATTCTCACATTAACACAATTGTGTTAAGGTAAAACCTAAATTCATCCTCAAGTAATTGATATTATATTTGAATTCTTGGTTTCTATCTCCCCATCAGCATAGTGTTTTACATGTTTTCTCCAAAATGGAAAAGTTGAGTATTTATACTTTTCCTTATCCTTAATTTTATTATCTAATTGCTAATCTCAAATTACACTAAAAAAGTGAATCTGGACTACATGTGAGGAGAAAATCTGAAACTAACTGTTTAAATTAACTAAAAAATAATCAGTTTTTAAGAATTAGTATTTCTCAATAAGTATAATAGCTATAGGGTATTGATAAGAGAAACTTTATCTGTTGTGGTTTCATGTTATAAACAGTTGGAATTCTAGTGAGTGAAAAAGATCTAAACCTATCATGAGAAAAAAAGTTGCTATTTGAAAATCAATAACAATTCTGGTTACAGATATATGGACAATTATGTGTAATTGTTTTAAAACATAAGACCTTTAGGATACTCAGAATATAAAAGATTCTTTATTTGATGTTCCCAAATCAGAATCCTCAGTCATTTCTGTCAGTGTGTTGGATTGAGTGCTGTGGGACTTTCAGTAAGAAAAGTTTTGCAATTACCTAGAATTATAATACCATTTTCTACAGCATACCATCCATTCTACATGTCAAGTGAATCGTAGTAAGCTATTTTTATAGCGATCTAGAAATTAAACTAACATAAGTCTTAGACTTTTTGTTAGTTTGCTTTGTCTGTTTGTTAGTGGCACTTTAGGCAGCATATATTAGCTGTAAAGAGGACTAAGGGTCATATTAAGACAAGAACGCTTATTTAGTAGATATTGCAATGTAAACACTGCAACCACGTTGCATCATTTACTTCCACATTATTATTATGAGTCCACCATTTTAAATCTAGAGATTCAGCAGGAAGACACAATTTGGCTATTAGACATAAAAAAATCTGTAAATAAATTTGAAAATCTCCTCCTATCTATTCTGGCAACCATTATGCTCTTGGGTACAAGATCATGTACCTCCTTCTGAGTTTTACTTTTCACTCTGGAAAAGTTCTCTAGGATGACGTCATGCAGTAGCTCATCACTCACAGCACGCCTGGTGAAAGCTTCGTGCACAATATCATTTTCTCCACATATGGAGGGGGGATGCGTCACTTGTCACAGGCTATTGAAAGTAGTCAGCTTTCATCAGTGGATCCTGACAACACAGAAAGAATGATTCACCTGAAAGAAGCAGAGGGCATAGCATTTCAAAAGTGATCTCTAAAGACTGATTATTTCTTGTCCTTGACACCCTGCCAAGGGCTAGATACATCGAACATTTGGGATGTAATGGGGCCTACAAATCACTAGTTGCCTAGAGTCTCCCTGGGCCTGCAAGAGGATAGCATGCTTGACTTTAGTTCAGTTTTTATTACATGTTGTAAACTTTTGACTGCTCTGATATGCCTTGTCATTGATGTGTCAAGATTGGACTCTGACAGGGTGTCTGACCTGATTGAAATCAAGAATGCTCTTTTGGATCTTGTGGAAAATAATGGGAAATTGTTGTAGGAACTTGGGCAATGGAATACATTTCATAATCATCTTCCTGAAAAAACAGGGACTTCTTTTAAGAACATTTTGGTACAAGTAAACAGGGCTTTCCAAGTTTTCCTGGCCTGCAAAAGTTATAGTTTAATCATACATGATAAAAATTCAAAAGCTATAAAGTGCAAGTTATACATTTTCTTTTGAAAAGGTCTAAATTTGCTGGTGAAAATGCATCTATACAATACCTGCTGCTAAGTGGCATTTTGTTGTTGTTGTTTTACTGCAGTTAATGTAAATGGTTTCTTTAGTATACAGGAGAAATCACAAAAGACTTGTTATCAAATGAAAGATAAACTCTGCCTTTGTTATTCTAGTATTCAAAGTGCTCACTTGATGATATTTGAAAATCTTTTATGACTGCTTCATGAAATGCAGTTTTGAACAATAGAATCTCACCCCATAAGAACACTATCAATGATAACAGTGGTTTACCCCGTGGAGAAGGGATTGGGAATCAAACTGTTTTTTTCTTCTCCAATGATATTTCCTGCTCATAAAAGCTGGCAAACAGGAAGATAAGGGTATTATTTTAGCCACAGTAAATCCTAATCAAAGCAGCAAAGTACTGGTGGGAAGGAGTAGCTCCAAAGCATGCTTCAGGTTGATTCTATAATTTTTCCGTAGGATAGTGCCCACTTGTAGATTAAAAGATGCAGTCCATCACTGTCTGACAAAGTTGACATTTTGAAGAAGTTAAGTAAACAATCATGCTCCCCTCTTGAGTTTAGAAATATTGCCAGAGCAAATAAAGACGACTTTCCCACTAGTATTTGAACAAAATGATCAATTCTAAAAACTTCTATGCAGAGTCCTGTAAATACAGGCAGAAAAAAAATAATGCGGTGTAAAATATCACTATATTCAGAACACATTCCTTTCCTCATGTTTCTTTTTCTTGCATGTGTACAGTGCTAAAAAAAAAAAAAATCAGAATCTGACAGGAAGGTAGCAAAACCAGATTTTATTCAGGAAATAGTCCAATAGTTACCTCAGTACAGATCTAGGCTCAACTCTGAATATAACAAGAACAAGTATGGATTTATAGCCAAGGAGTGGGGAAGGGCATTAGTATATGAAACATTACTAATGAAAGACATAAAAAATAGGGAGATTCTTATTAAGCTGACCTAATTCAATTCTTGCTGAAGGCAGGCCAGGGTGATCTGATATCACATGAGGGACTGAGGAGGTGAGGAATTTGATGAGATATGAAGGTTATCAGATATCAAGGGTGAAGAATTCTCTACCAACTTACTTAAGAAGGATGTTTACTAATCTTGGGCAATGCAGGCACCACAAAGACAGGAAACAAGGTTAAGGCCTAGTCAAAAAACAAGGCTCACTAAAGTTTGGCCTTTGTCACTTGCTAAAGGTAAAAGAATATTCTTTATTAACATTAAGTTTAATGTGCACATCAATTGTAACTTTTTCCTAAATTTTCTAATTTTCTTGTCTTAAAGTATTACACTGAAAATAGTGGAAACTCACCATAATGTTCTGCCACATTCGGGCGTCTTTCATGAAAATCTCCTACTATCTTTGGGAAAGCTAATATGATTTATCCAAATTATTATATGTTTAATGTTTGCAGCATTTAAGAATTTTTTTTGTCCTTTTCAATTAATTCTTTTATTATTATTATTATTATTACACTTTAAGTTTTAGGGTACATGTGCACAATGTGCAGGTTTGTTACATATGTATCCATGTGCCATGTTGGTGTGCTGCACCCATTAACTTGTCATTTAGCATTAGGTATATCTCCTAATGCTGTCCCTCCCCCCTCCCCCCACCCCACAACAGTCCCTGGAGTGTGATGTTCCCCTTCCTGAGTTCTCATTGTTCAATTCCCACCTATGAGTGAGAACATGAGGTGTTTGGTTTTTTGTCCTTGTGATAGTTTACTGAGAATGATGGTTTCCAGTTTCATCCATGTCCCTACAAAGGACATGAACTCATCATTTTTTATGGCTGCATAGTATTCCATGGTGTATATGTGCCACATTTTCTTAATCCAGTCTATCGTTGTTGGACATTTGGGTTGGTTCCAAGTCTTTGCTATTGTGAATAGTGCTGCAATAAACATACATGTGCATGTGTCTTTATAGCAGCATGATTTATAGTCCCTTGGGTATATACCCAGCAATGGGATGGCTGGGTCAAATGGTATTTCTAGTTCTAGATCCCTGAGGGATCGCCACACTGACTTCCACAATGGTTGAACTAGTTTACAGTCCCACCAACAGTGTCAAAGTGTTCCTATTTCTCCACATCCTCTCCAGCACCTGTTGTTTCCTGACTTTTTAATGATTGCCATTCTAACTGGTTTGAGATGGTATCTCATTGTGGTTTTGATTTGCATTTCTCTGATGGCCAGTGATGATGAGCATTTTTTCATGTGTTTTTTGGCTACATAAAGGTCTTCTTTTGACAAGTGTCTGTTCATGTCCTTCGCCCACTTTTTGAAGGGGTTGTTTGTTTTTTTCTTGTAAATTTGTTTGAGTTCATTGTAGATTCTGGATATTAGCCCTTTGTCGTCAATTTTGGCTTTTGTTGCCATTGCTTTTGGTGTTTTAGACATGAAGCCCTTGCTCATGCCTATGTCCTGAATGGTATTGCCTAGGTTTTCTTCTAGGGTTTTTATGGTTTTAGATCTAACATGTAAGTCTTTAATCCATCTCGAATTAATTTTTGTATAAGGTGTAAGGAAGGAATCCAGTTTCAGCCTTCAACATATGGCTAGCCAGTTTTCCCAGCACCATTTATTAAATAGGGAATCCTTATCCCATTGCTTGTTGTCAGGTTTGTCAAAGATCAGATAGTTGTAGATATGCGGCATTATTTCTGAGGGCTCTGTTCTGTTCCATTGATCTATTGTCTCTGTTATGGTACCAGTACCATGCTGTTTTGGTTACTGTAGCCTTGTAGTATAGTTTGAAGTCAGGTAGCGTTATGCCTCCAGCTTTGTTCTTTTGGCTTAGGATTGACTTGGCGATGCAGGCTCTTTTTTGGTTCCATATGAAATTTAAAGTTGTTTTTTCCAATTCTGTGAAGAAAGTCATTGGTAGCTTGATGGGGATGGCATTGAATCTATAAATTACCTTGGGCAGTATGGCCATTTTCATGATATTGATTCTTCCAGCCCATGAGCATGGAATGTTCTTCCATTTGTTTGTATCCTCTTTTATTTCATTGAGCAGTGGTTTGTAGTTCTCCTTGAAGAGGTCCTTCACGTCCCTTGTAAGTTGGATTCCTATGTATTTTATTCTCTTTGAAGCAATTGTGAATGGGAGTTCACTCATGATTTGGCCCTCTGTTTGTCTGTGATTAGTGTACAAGAATGCTTGTGATTTTTGTACATTGATTTTGTATCCTGAGACTTTGCTGAAGTTGCTTATCAGCTTAAGGAGATTTTAGGCTGAGACAATGGGGTTTTCTAGATATACAATCGTGTCATCTGCAAACAGGGACAATTTGACTTCCTCTTTTCCTAATTGAATACCCTTTATTTCTTTCTCCTGCCTGATTGCTCTGGCCAGAACTTCCAACACTATGTTGAATAGGAGTGGTGAGAGAGGGCATCCCTGTCTTGTGCCCGTTTTCAAAGGGAATGCTTCCAGTTTTTGCCCATTCAGTATGATATTGGCTGTGGGTTTGTCATAGATAGCTCTTATTATTTTGAGATACGTCCCACCAATACCCAATTTATTGAGAGTTTTTTAGTGATTAAGAGCTGGGCTTTAGAGTCAATTGTCAATGTTAGCCTTACTATTTCTTAGCTCTGTAAACTTGGCTATGTCCCTTACTTGTTCTCTTAATTTCAGTTTCTTAATATTTAACACGGAGCTCATAATAATATCTACATTATAAAAATATTGTGGGATCACAGAAGATATATAAACTTCTTGGTACAGTATTTTCTCACTTTAAGGAGACTTAATTAGAGATAACAATATTCAAAAGTGAGGAAATTTGTTTAAATAGTTTTATTTATTTGGAAAAGTAAGGTAAACAAGGTTTCTAGAAGTGAATAAAACTCCTTGAAATTCTGGACTCTGGATCCTGACATTGCAAAGTGCCCTCTCTGTCAATTGTGGTTTGGAATCTGTTACTTACACTTGTGCAGCTTCTCAAAGTGATAAATTATTCAAAAATATACAATGTCTACACTTACTTTAGGATTGAAGCAGGTAAAAAAAAAATAGGATATCTGAATTTAAAAGAAAATAAATCAACTTTGGTTCAGAATAATAACTGGAACAATGTTTACAATTATTTATGGGAAAAAAGCAAAACATATAGTTGAAAAGAATCTATTAGCTTAACTAGTAATCTACTTGTTCCTGCAAAAGACAAATATTAGGGGGTATATATGTGCGGTGTATGTGTTTTAGGGGCTTTTTATTGTGATTTTAATTTACCCATGAAATTGAATTTCCTCATTTCCCTTGGGAGGCAGTTTGCTGCATAGTCTTGAATATTTCATTCAGAGATGTTCATCCATCTCATTCAAAAAAGTTCACCTATACCCAGCTTCACTGTTTTTATTTTCAAATTTGAGTTGGTCTTTTTCTATTATAATCTATTGCCATAGCCTAAAATACATTTTTTCTGAATTGGCGACCAGGTCTTATACTACAGCATGATGTAATTAGAAGACGAGAATCATATTAATTTAATATACAGTTATAGTCAGCGACCCATGCTACCTTATTTTTAAAATTAGATCAAAAGATGCTAAATGCCTACTGTCATTTTCCTGATTAATATTTATCCAAAGTTCTTCTTCAGTTTTAGAATGTTTACTGTTCAAATAAAAAAATGATGTGAGCAACACTCAGGGGATCTCTGGCACTCTTATTTTTAAAAATTTTACTAGCATCTACTCTGTGTAAGACAGAGTAATATGTTATCAGTACTAAATCCTTTTCTTTGTGCTAGAAACTAACTGCTGCTCTTACAGCGAAAACCAAACTTGATGGCACTTGGCATGGGAATGCAGAGCAGCTTCCAGTACAACCACCATGGGGCTTCCATGGGGCTGTCCCTTGGGTTTCCAATAACACAGATGTTGCCCAGTTGTAGGGGGAGCAAGAAACAAGATGGCTTTTACAGCTAATGAAGGAGCTTTCTTTTTTTTTTTTTTTTTGCCATGTGTGGTGGCTCATGCCTGTAATCTCAACACTTTTGGAAGCTGAAGTGGGAGGATCACTTGAGCCCAGGAGTTCAAGACCAACCTGGGCAACATGGTGAGTCCTTGTCTCTACAAAAAAATAAAATAAAATTAGCCAGGTGTGGTGGTGTGCACCTGCGGTCCCAGCTACTCAAGAGGCTCAGGTGGGAAGATCGCTTGAGCCTCATAGGTGAAGACTGCAGTAAGCAGTGATCACACCAATACACTCCAGCCTGGGTATCAGAGCAAGACCCCATCTCTAAAAAAAACAAAACTCTTGCAAAAGGAAGAAACACTTTTTTTAGGTTATTTGTTGATGAATTTTTCCAGCAGCATGATCCATTTGTGAAGGATTCCATAGAAAATGGACAAAAAATTACCCCCATTATATTGCTGATTTTATTGTTATGTATATAAGAATATTCTCAAGATTTGGTAGAGGCATTGGCATGGGCACAGAGGAGGAAAAAATGAAATTTATTCAGAATAGATGTTAGTGTTAGAAAAATGCTTAGACTTACTTCTTAATTTTACTGAAGAGCAAATTGGGAATCAAAAAAGTAAAGCTTCTTATTCAATGTTATTATGGATCCTAAACAAGTTGCTTATTACTTTGCAAGCCCACACAAAATTTCGTTTTGTTGTGTTTTAAAATTATTTTTGTTCTGCCTTGAGGTATAATGTATTACCAGCAGATTAAGATGACATGGAAGTCTTTATCTTCAGCTTCGATCGCTTCTATAGCTATAAACCAATTGATCTAGTAATCTTCTAGATACATTAATGTCTTCACAAAATTATCTTAAATGTTTCACACAATATGTATTTTGTCTTTCACATTTTTAACTTGTCATTTTTCTTTCCATCCACGTGTGCTCCTCTACCATATTCTGCCATCTTTGGTGAAAGTCAACATTACTCTCAGTTTTGGGGAGTCATTCCTTAATTTCTCTTCTTCACCTTGACTTCTAATAAGTAAATAAATAGCAGCACAATCATCTGTTTACTTGTCTCCCACGTTAGGCTGTATGTTCTTCGGGAAACAGGCTTAGTCTTATTCACTGTGAGGGTTAGTTTTATGTGTCAGTTTGACTGGGCTAAGGTGTGCTCAGATTAAAAATTATTTCTGAGTCTGTCTGGATCAGTGTATCCAGATGAGATTACCATTTGAATCAATGGACTCAGTAAAGTCCAGTATTCTCCTTAATATGGGTGGGTATCATCCAATCTATTGAGGGCCTGAATAGAACAAAAGGCAAAGGAAAGACGAATTTTCCCCCTTTTCTCCTGCCTCACTGCATGTGTTGGAATATCTCATCTCTTCTCCTGGCCTCAGACTGTGATTTACACCATCAGCTCCCCTGGTTCCTAGCTCTTTGGACTCAGACTGAATTACACTGTAGCCTTTTCTGGTTCTGCAGCTTGCAGAGGAAAATCATTAAACCTCCCAGTCTCCAAAATCATAGGAGCCAACTCCTTATAATAAGTCTCCTTTTACCTATTGGTTCTGTGTCTCTGGAGAACCACAACTAATACTCTCACCTTTGATACTCAGGATTTGCTAAGCTTTCTTGCACACAGTAAAAAAAAAAAAAAAAAAAAAAAAGCACTAATGCATATGAAGCAGAGGACAAAACCAGGATTTGGTTTGTATGTTTGCTTGTTTCTGCTGCAGTAGCACTTCTATCCTACTTTCCAAACAAAAAATTGGAGCACATGGTATGAGAGAGTAAGTTCTTGCTGTACTTCAGGCCCTCCTCCAGTCTCCTTTGGCTATGCAATAGTTTTGTAACTGATTCTTTTGATTCTCATGGTGCCCACATTCATGTCCTCAACACTACTGCTTGAAATCAAATAAGAAAAATAAATCCCAATGAAACTTTTGAGGTTTTCATATTGTTATAGATGTATGCTGGAAACACAAAGCATACCTATTCATCAGCGTAACTAAAAGATGGCAAATTGCCCTACCCTACTCAATAAATGTTTGGTGAGTGATATAGTTTGATCATGTGTCCCTGTCCAAATCTCATATCGAAATGTAATTCCCAATGTTAGAGGTGGGGCCTGGTAGAGGGTGAATGGGCCATGGGAGTAGATTTCTCCTGAATAATTTAGTACCATCCTCTTGATACCATCCTCACAATAGTGAGAGATTTCTTGGGAGATCTGAACCTTTAAAAGTTTGTGGCACCTCACTCCTCACTCTCTTGCTCCTACTTTTATCATGTGATGTGCCTGTTCCCCCTTTTCCTTCCACCATGATTGGAAGCTTCCTGAGGCCTCCCTAGAAGCAGACTTCTATGCTTCCTGTACAGCCTGCAGAACCATAAGCCAATTAAACCTCTCTTCTCATATATTACCCTTTCTCATGAACTTCTTTATAGCAGTGTGAGAACAGACTAATACAGTGAGTAAATTTAACATCTATGAAGTGTGATCTTTCTAAGAAAGCAGAATTATTTTGTTGAGCTAGAAAAGCAGATAGTTTTCAGTGAGGTTTCCTCTCTTTAAATGCTGGCCTTAAACTGTGAGACTGTATGCTTTTTTTTCCTAACTTCTCTGCATCTGTTTTCTTGTCTCTTAAATGGGAATGATAATAATACCTTCATTTGAGAGTTCTTTTGACCTCAAAAAATAAATGAGACAGTGCTTACATAGAGCTAGTATTTTGTTTTACGCATCATAAGAGCAAAATACATATGTTATTACTGTTTATTAAAACATAAATCTAGGATATATTAACCTCCAATAAAATCTTTTAATATTTCTAATAGTTTTTAGGGTCAAGTCCAATGCCCTTAATTTAACACGCAAGGCCCTTCGTGAGTCTCGTCTATTGCTTTAAGTTAACTTTAATTACTCAATTTAATTAAATACTCCTAAACACAGAAGAGCAAACAAATAAACAAAATCTATGCCCAAGTCAGTATGCCATCTCCTTCCCAGATTCCTCCACACATATTATTCCTCTGCACTTAAGGAGACAGAACCTTTTTCAGACTCTTCTCCTGGAGTTAATTTCTATTTGTTATTTAGTAATATCATTGTTGAAGGTGTTGCTCTCACACTTCCAGTCTCATCTGGGGTCCCTTATGTTCACTGCTATTTCTCCAGCACCTAGAAAAGTATCGAGTACTTGATGGGGCTCAATGAAATATTTGAATAAATGAACTACATTGAATGAATGAATGAATGAATGAATGAATGAACTGCAGCATGCTCACATGTTTATTTATTTCCCACATTTAACTGTATGTTCTTTGGTGGAACAGGCTCAATCTTACTTACTTTGAATACCTAGGGTTTGCTAAACCTTACTATATACTATAAAGCATTAATGCATATGAGGCTGTGAACAGAATTAGGACTTTTGTTTTTGATGTAGTAACACTTATATGATTATTTCCAAACCAAAAAAAAAAAAGAACATATAGTATGAGGAAATGTTTCAATGTGTTCATCTTCTGTATTTCAGGGGAATAACATGTTACCCAAACTTAAATTACTCAAAGTTGAAAATTGTATCTTTCACTGATTTTTCAAACCTACTCCCTAAACACGGATGTTTTGTATACTGTAGACAGTTCTTAGTAAGCTCCCTGATACACACAGGGTATAATTCTAATGAGTCTTCCAATTACCACCTCTGTTAGAACTAGGACGATATACTGAAGAATGTTGTTACTATTATTTTCTATGCCCCTGTGTTAGTTTTTCTTAGCTCCCATCTATTTTATTTTCAAAGAGATTAGCAGCCAGATTTTTAAAACTAAACAAGACTTAAGAGTATGTCTTAGAGAATAAAAGGCAAGAAGTTTCAACTTTTCCATGCCTCTTTTGACCTCATTTTGACGTAAACCAAGGAATATTTGAAATTAAAAAGACAGGACAAGTTATAAGAGACAGGAAGAAGATGAAGAAGAAGTAAAGAAGAAGAAAAAGATAAAAATTAGAAAAAAATAAGAGTGCTCCATTGGTAACTGGCTGTCAACATTTACTTATTATTTACTTATTTATATTTTACAAGCTGGATTCTCCCTTTTATACAGTTTGGTTTCTGTCTGTCTTCTAAAAGGAGGCTGGTATTTAGCTTGGGGGCAAATAACTCCTTTGATATTCAAAACTGCATTAATATATCTTTTTCTGTGGCAAACTTAGGCATTTTGTCTAAGCATGGTGGCACATTGACTGGAAGATAAAAGACACCAAATAAACAATTTTTTAAAATTAAACCAAAGAGTATGCTTTGGCTTATCTTGCCCACTTTAGGATTATATATGTGTTGGGTGTCTACAGCTGTAGTTGGAAAATTTATTAAATAATTTTTTCTACTTCATTCAGCTGTTGAGAAGATAAAGAAGCTAAAGCTAATATTTGGAGTGATTTAATTCATCCTGGATATATAGTAATATCTTAAAGCTCTCATTACACTATTCAGCTATGATTAGTAATCAATGCACATGTACTTGTTTTATGAGTCCCTTTAGGTTCCTTTATGTGTACATTCATATGTGTGCATCCATATGAATCCAAGAGCATGATTAATATGTATTTCTAAAATCACTGACAATTATTTCTTACTTTATTTTTAGATTTAAATTTATGTATTTTAAAAGAATGTACATTATTACTGCATAATGCATAATGTACATTATTATTGCATAATGTGCTTTTAGATAATTTTTAAAGTTATTTTAATCTTTTGATCTTCATGACTTTCAATATTTAAAAATCTATCTTTAAAATGTGGGATTATCCCCTTGAGCCTATGAGAAAAAGCCCTTTCCAAAATTGAAGAATGTATATCATTTCTATCTAGAGCACTGGCACATGTGAATTTTACAGGAATGAGGAAGATTAACTAGGAACACAGTACAATGTAAAGGAATCTGAGAAGCAGTAGGAGATGATACTTGACCTTTTAAGGCTTCTCAGGGGATTGAAGTTAAAGCAACTCCAGGTGGTCTTTGGAATCACTTGACATTTCCTGTAAGTGATGGGCCAAACAAGAAAAAGCCAGAGAAAGCCAGGGTTACAATAAAGTTCAATTTCACCAATTTATTAAATATATTTATTTAAAGTATCCCTTTGGCTCCACAATTATTAAAGCTAAAAATGCTTCCCTGTATTCATCACAAAAACCAACATGGTGCTCCTGTTTATCAAGGCTCAACCTCATGTCTTTTCCTTTCTATATCCTTCTTCTCAAGGCTCTCTCAGTCAATTCCAGAGATTCAGCAATTACCTCACTGTTAATTACCTAATTCCATGTTTCCACCCCTGATATTTGTCCTAGATTGAGACTCATATTTTTTATCACCTGCTTTATATCTCTGTTTGGATAGACTATTACTACCCAAGACTCATGTTACCATTTTTAAGGATGCATGTGCAGCTACTATTTGATGTGTTCTGTACATCACAGTGGATACAAAGAGAAAACAAAATTATTGAGCCCCCTTTTTTTGAGAAGCTTGTGGCTTAAACAACAGGTCAATAAACTTTTCTTTAAAGGCCAATTAGACTCAATTCACAATAGAAGCTGAAAAAATGTTTCCCAGTGTGATGGTTAATACTGTCAACTTAATTGGATTGAAGGGTGCAAAGTATCGATCCTGGGTGTATTTGTGAGGATGCTGCCAAAGGAGATTAACATTTGAGTCAGTGGGCTGGGGAAGACAGACCCACCCTTAATCTGGTAGGCACAATCTAATCAGCTGCCAACAGATATAAAGCAGGCAGAAAAACGTGAAAAGGTGAGACTGGCCTAGCCTCCCAGCCTGCATCTTTCTCCCCTGCTGCATGCTTCCTGCCCTCAAACATCAGACTCCAAGTGCTTCAGTTTTGAGACTCAGGCTGGCTCTCCTTGCTCCTCAAGCTTGCAGACAGCCTATTATGGGACCTTGTGATTATGTAAATTAATACTTAGTAAACTCCCCCTTATATATAGTTCTGTCCCTCTAGGGAACTCTGACTAATACCCCAGTATGCAGTGGTAGTAAATGGCTTTCCCACTCTGTGTCCATTTTGCGTCATCCACACACTCCTATTATACTACTCATCACATTTCCTTATACAGTTTTGTGTTACTGAACTACATTGACACCTTCTGAGAAATGCATTGTTAGGCAATTTTGTCAAACAATCATCATAGAGTGTGCTTACACAAACCTAGATGGTGTCGCTTACTCCACACGTAGGCTATATGTGTAGCCTTTTGCTCCTAGTCTAGTAACCCACACAGCACGTTACTATACCGAATACTGTAGTCAGCTGTAACACAATGATAAAAATTGATGTATCTAAACATAGAAAAAGCAAAATAAAATATGCTCTGAAAGATTAAAAAAACTAGTACACCTGTATAGGGCACTTACCATGAATGAAGCTAAGAGCACTAGAAGGTGCTCTGGGCGAGCCAGTGAGTAAATGAGTGGTGAGTGAATGTGAAGGCCTGGGACATTACTGGAAACTACTGCAGACTTTATAGACACTACACACTCGGGCTACATTAAGTATATTTTTAAAATTTTCTATCTTCACCAACAAATTAAATTTACCTTACTCTATAAACTTAATATTAGTTTACTTTAAAAAGTTTTTACTCTTTTAAAAATTTTTTACTCTTTTGTAATAACGCTTAAACCACAAACACATGGTATGGTTGCACAAAAATATTTTATTTCTTTTTATTCTTATTCTATAAGCTTTAACTTTTTTTTGTCTTTTAAAAATATTTTGTTAAAAACTAAGACACAAACACACATTTACTGTTTTCCACCTCCACATCTTGTCCCACTGAAAGGTCTTCAGGGGCATTAACACACATGGAGCTGCCATGTCCTATGATAACAATGTCTTCTTCTGGATGCCTCCTGAAGGACTTGCCAGAGGCTATTTTAGAGTTAATTTTTTCATAAATAGAAGGAATATACTTTAATGACAAAAAGAGTAGTATAGTAAATGCATGAACCAGTAATATATTCTTTTATTATCATTATCAAGTATTGTGTACTATACATAATTGTATATGCTATACTTTCATACGACTGGCAATACAGTAGATCTGTTTGCACCAGCATTAACAACACATGAGTAATGCATTGAGCCATGAAGTCACAACAGCTACGACATCACTAGGCGATAGGAATATTTCGGCTTCATTATAATCTTATAGGAACACCATCGTATATGCAATTGTCATTGATCACAACGCTTTTATGAAACCCATGACTGTAATTGTTTCTTTATACCTGGCGTCAGTAACTACATACTGCAGGCCCACTAATGAGCTGAGTGCTGAAGGATAAGTAGATCACACATACTTTGAAAACATGAATTATTTTTACTTAAAAAAAATCTGAATTAAAATTTCTGATAAGGAAACTTCATTTCTAATCAAGGATATCACCACCCTCTGTGACTGTCAGGCTGGAAATGTTTGATTTTCTCTTATTCTAAAATTTACCTGAGTAGGTTAATTGTCAAGGCATGTGATAGGGGCTGGTGTAAGCTCTGTACAATCAGAAATTTATATAAAGGGGGCCTTTATTTGAATTAAAGAATTCCAAATTATTCACACATAATTCAATACATGCTTTCGAGGAGAGTTGTGCAAGTGAGAGTCTGTAGCACATGAGTTTTATGGTAAGTTCCACATTCACATATGTTCCTTTCTGCTTCTACGTCCTCCCTCTATAGTTCAGACCTCCATTATGCTTCACTTGGACATTTGCTCTAGCCTCTTATATTCATCTGCCAGGGTTTCTGTAACAAATTACCACAAACTGGGCTGCTTAAAATAACAGAATTTATTATCTCATAGTTTGGGAGACCAGAGGTGTAATCAGGAAACATAGTATTCCTTTGATGTAGCAAACGACTTCGATAGATTTCAGATATTTTAGGAGGCAACCAATTGCATCCCAGAATGTAGATATGCTCCTGCCATTCATCTACATTATTATTCTTACCAAAGGCCATTATTTCTTTTCTTTTCTTCCAGATCTATAAGACTTTGAGATACCTGCCTGAACACGTCTGTGAAGAACTATGTTGAATCAAAAGGAACTGGTTGAATAGAAGCAGTTTCAATGGATCTTGCCTAACATTTAAACTTCCTCAGAGCGAAGTGTGATTTTCAGTGCAGAATAACAGGTGAGAAGATATCCCACATAGGGAAGGAGCAAAAACACCTAATACCTCCTGTGTCCCCATGGCCAATTGACAAGCATTTGTCATTCCTTCACTATGAGCCAAAAAGGCTGATTAGGCTGAAGGAACAGTGCGGAACCTCTGGTAAATTTTCTATATGTATATTAGTCCATTTTGGTTACTATAAATGAGTATCATAAATTAGGTGGTTTATAAACCACAGAAATTTATTTCTCACAGTTCTAGATGTGGGAAGCCCAAGCAAGAGTAAGGCACTGAAAGATTTCATGTCTGGTGACTGGCTTACAGATTGCCACGTTTTTGTCCTTCCCTCACATGGTAGAAGCAGCAAGGGAGCTCTCTGAGGTCTCTTTTATAAGGGCACTAATTATGTTTATGAGGGCTCCTCCTTCATGACCTAGTAACCTTCTCAATGCCTCACCTTCTAGTAGCATCATATCAACGATTAAGATTTCAACATATGAAATCTGGTATGTTGTGTAACAAAATTTATACAACGCAAACATTCAGTCCACAGTAATATCCTAGAAGTACTAGAGATGCACCTTAAGGGGCAGAAAAGCAAGGGGCCCATCATATGGGTCATATTCTCAGATATCATCTAGGATCTTTGAACTTTAGTGCAGAATCCAATGACCCATAATCAAGTATGAGCAAGGCCCCAGAACCTACATATAAGCCAGGATGCAAAATTGCCTTCTCTCCCAACATCAGTCTATGATTCATGGGTCACTAAATTTAGACAAAAATTGATCCAAGGAACAAAACTAGTACTCAGAATGTCCTCACTGGATGAAAAGGATCTGATGCAGGCAGATATGACAACAATCCTGAAGTTGCTGGGAAAGTGGAAAAATCTGGGAGTTTCACTTGGAAACTCTACTGAGTGCTATTCAAATGTATACAAACACTCTTCAGATGCCCGCAAGGGATACCAGGAAGGCTAGGCCATAGGAATGTTTACACTAGACTAAATACTGATTGAGGGATGGAGGCAGCTCCATATCTGGTATGAATAGTTAGGACTGTGGACAAAGATGTCCAATCTAGAATCCTAGACCCAGTATAGGTAGTGAGGCAGGCAACACAGTCCGTTATAGATAGCACCTTATTCTGGAAACTCCCAGTATACTTTAAGTGTGTGTCTAATTGTTAGTGCTAAGCAGCTCTCCCTTTTGTCTTCTTGGATTCTGCTGAACTTTTTGGTCAGTTCAATATGGACTACAGTAGAATTAAAGAGCTCTGATTTTGGGGAATTTACTATTCCCTACACTGATAATTACAATTTTCAGTCTGTGGTTCCTTCAAGATTCTCTATGATGACAGAAAGCCTGGGTATTGTTTAAGCTCTACTCCCTCAACATCTGTAGATGGCAGGTTTGGACAAGAAGACTACCCATAGACAGTTCCCATTTCACAGAATCTTTTAGGCCATCAAGAAGATATGATAAATACATGGTGGAGGGGAAGAAGGACTAGATTGCATCTCTGACTTGGACAGACAGAGCAGTGTGCAGAGGCTCGCATTGTGAATTTTAGCTGCTGAATGACTGCAGGAATAAATCAGGAATCCCAAGAGGACCCACAGATCCTCTGAAGGAAATATACTGCTCCTGCAGGACCCAGGAGACACCTCAAAAACTGTGAGTTCCCAAACTGTGGAAGGGGGAAAGGGAGATCCTCCACTGACAAACACTCCCCCTCCACCTGTCCCACTGGAGAAGCTGAAGATCCAGTTTGCGGGAGAAGATTCTGATCTTACCTGGAGCTGAGTCAGTTTAGAGAGCTGAGTGAAATACAGGGGTAAAGGAAGAACCAGGAAAGGCCCTGGACGCTCTCTGGGTCCCCCGGCAGGCTATTCCTGCCTGCCTGGCACCACAGGGATCCTTCGGCAGGGCAGCCAGAGGTGCAAGGAAAATGCCACAGGGAGAAGGAAGTCTCCAGCTGAACTTTGTAACAATTTTAACTGGTCCAGCACATATCCGACATTCAGACTCCACAGGCAGGGGAGAAACTAAAGCCCTTTCCTTTTGCAGCTGGGAGGTGGGTAGCCTGGGGCAAGTTCTCAGCCCTGCTTGCCCACTGCCTGGAAACAGACTTGGTGCTATTAGAGGGTGCACAGTGGGAGTGAGACTGGCCCTTCAGATTGTATGGGAGCTGGGTGTGGCCTGTGACTGCCGGCTTTACCCCACTTCCCTGACAACCTGCATGACTCAGCAGAGGCAGCCATAAATCTCCTAGGTACCCAATTCCATTGACCTGGGAACCTCACCCCCATCCCCCATCCCCCATAGCAGCCACATCAGGACCCATCCAAGGAGAGTCTGAGCTCAAACACAACTAGCCCTGACCCCATCTGATGGTCCTTCCCTACCTCAGCTGAAGACAAAAGGTATATACTCCTGCCCACTGACAGTTCCTCTCCATGCTACCATAGCTGATGCTCTCTGAAAAGTGCCACCACCCAGAAGGAGGCCAACCAGCAAAAAAATAGATCATTAAACCACCAAAGCTAAGAAATGGACTTAAGGAGTCCATTTCACCTCCCTGCCACCTCTACTGGAACAAGTGCTAGTATCCATGGCTCAGAGACCGTATAGACAGTTCCTATGGGTCTCTATGAGACAGGACTCTATGCAGACAACCCACAGTACCATCCCAGAGCCTGATAGACTTGCTGGGTGGCTAGACCCAGAAGAGAAATAACAATCACTGCAGCTCAGCTCACAGGAAATCATATCCACAGGAAAATGGGGGAGAGTAAAACACCTAGGGAACACCTCGTGGGACAAAAGAATCTGAACAAAAGCCTTCAGCCCTAGACCTTCCCTCTGACAGAGCCTATCCAAATGAGAGGAAACCAGAAAACCAACTCTGGTAATATGACCAAACAAGGCTCTTTAACAACCCCCACCCCCAAAATCACACTGGCTCACCAGCAATGGATCCAACCGAAAAAGAAATCCCTGATTTACCTGAAAAATAATTCAGGAGGTTAGTTATTAAGCTAATCAGGGAGGCACCAGAGAAAGTGAAACCCAGTGCAAGAAAATCCAAGAAACAATACAAGAAGTGAAGGCAGAAATATTCAAGGAACTAGCATAAAGAAAAAACAAATCAAAACTTCAGGAAACATTGTACACATTTATAGAAATGCAAAATGCTCTGGAAAAGAATTGAACAAGTGGGAGAAATAAATTCAGAGCTCAAAGACAACGTCTTCAAATTAACACAATCCAACAGAGGCAAAGAAAAAAGAATAAGAAAATATGAACAAAGCACCCAAGAAGTCTAGGATTATGTTAAATGACTAAACCTAAGAATAATTGTTGTTCCTGCGGAAGAAGAGAAATCTAGAAGTTTGGAGAACAAATTTGGGGGAATAATTGAGGAAAACTTCCCCGGCCTTGTTAGAGATCTAGACATCCAAATACAAGAAGCACAAAGAACACCAGGGGAACTCATTGCAAAAAGATCATCACCTATGCACATTGTCATCAGGTTATCTAAAGTTAAGATGAAGGAAATAATCTTAGGAACTGTGAGACAAAAGCACCAGGTAAGCTACAAAGAAAAACCTATCAGATTAACACAGATTTCTCAGCATAAACCCTATAAGCTAGAAGGGATTGGGGCCCTATCTTCAGCTTCCTCAAACAAGACAATCATCAGCCAAGCATTTTGTATCTAGCGAAACTAAGCATCATATATGAAGGAAAGCTACAGTCTTTTTCAGACAAACAAATGCTGAGATACTTTGCCTCTACCAAGTTACCACTACAAGAACTGCCTAAAGGAGCTCTAAATTTTGAAACAAATCTTGGAAACACATCAAAACAGGACCTTTTTAAAGCCTAAATCTCACAGGATCTATAAAACAAAAATACAATTTAAAAAGCAAAAGCAAAAAATCAAGGTACACAGGCAACAAATGGCATGATGAATGGCATGGTACCTCACATCTCAATACTGACATTGAACGTAAATTGCATAAATGCTCCACTTGAAAGATACAGAACTGCAGAATGGATAAGAATTCACCAGCCAACTATCTACTGCCTTCAAGAGATGTACCTAACACATAAATACTCACATAAACTTAAAGTAAAGGGTGGAAAAAGGCATTTCATGCAAATGGACATCCAAAGCGAGCAGGGGTAGCTATCCTTTTATTAGACACAACTAACTTTAAAGCAACAGCAGTTAAAAAAGACAAAGAGCAACATTATATAATGCTAAAAGGCCTTGTCCAATGGGAAAATATCACAATCTTAAACATATATGCACCTAACACTGGAGCTCCCAAACTTATAAAATGATTACTAATAGACCTAAGGAATGAGATAGACAGCAACGAAATAGTAGTAGGGGACTTCAATACTCCACTGACAGGTCATCAAGACAGCAAGTCCACAAACAAACAATAGATTTAAACTATATCTTGGAACAAATGGTCTTAACAGATATATGCAGAACATTCCATTCAATAACCACAGAATACACATTCTGTTAAACAGTGCATGGAACTTTCTCCAAGACAGACCATATGATAAGCCACAAAATGAGCCTCAATACATTTAAGAAAATTGAAATTATATCGAGCACTCTCTCAGACCACAGGAGAATAAAACTGAAATCAACTCCAAAAGGAGCCTTCAAAACCATGCAAACACATGGAAATTAAATAACATGCTCCAGAATGATCATTGGGTCAAAAACGAAATCAAGATGGAAATTAAAAAACTGTTTGAACTGAACGACGATAGTGATAGAACCTATCAAAACCTTTGGGATACAACAAAGGCGGTGCTAAGAGGAAAGTTCATAGCCCAAAATGCCTACATCAAAAGACCGAAAGAGCACAAACTCATACTTTAAGGTCGTACCTCAAGGAACAAGAGAAACAAGAACCAGACAAACCCAAACCCAGAAGAAGAAAGGAAATAACAAATATCAGACGAGAAGTTATTGAAATTCAAACAAACAAAAAATACAAAAGATAAATGAAACAAAAACCTGGTTCTTTGTAAAGATAAATAAAATTGATAGACCATTAGTGAGATTAACTAAGAAAAAAAGAGAGAAAATCCAAATAACCTCAATAAAAAATGAAATGGGAGATATTATAACTGACACCACAGAAATACAAAAGATCATTTAAGGCTACTATGAGCACCTTTACACACACAAACTAGAAAATATAGAAAAGATGGATAAATTCCTGGAAAAATACAACCCTCCTAGCTTAAATCAGGAAGAATTAGATATCTTTAACAGACCAATAACAAGCAGTGAGATTGAAATGGTAATTAAAAAATTACCAACAAAAAAAAGTCCAGGACCAGATGGATTCACAGCAGAATTCAACCAGACATCCAAAGAAGAATTTGTAGCAATTCTTTTGACACTATTCCACAAGATGGAGAAAGAGAGAACCCTCCCTAATTCATTCTGTGAAGCCAGCATCACCCTAATACCAAAACCAGGAAAGGGCATAACCAAAAAAGAAAACTACAGACTGAGATCCCTGATGAACATAGATGCTAAAATCTTTAACCAAATACTAGCTAACTGATCCAACAACCTATCAGGAAGATAATCCACCATGATCAAGTGGGTTTCATACCAGGGATGCAGGGATGGTTTAATATACATAAGTCAATAAATGTGATACACCACATAAACAGAATTAAAAACAAAAGCCACATGATCATCTCAATAGATGCAGAAAAACCATTCGACGGAATCCAGCATCGCTTTATGATTAAAACTCTCAGCAAAATCGGCATATAAGGGACATACCTCAATGTAATAAAAGCCATCTATGACAAACCCACAGCCAGCATAATACTGAATGGGGAAGAGTTGAAAGAACTCCTGCTGAGAACTGGAACAAGACAAGGATGGCCACTCTCACCACTTCTCTTCAACATGGTATTGGAAGCCAGAGCAATCAGAAAAGAGAAAGAAATGAAGGGCATCCAAATCAGTAAAGAGGAAGTCAAACTGTCACTGTTTGCTGATGAAATGATAGTTTACTTTGAAAACCTTAAAGACTCCTCCAGAAAGCTCCTAGAACTGATAAATGGATTCAGCAAAGTTTCAGAATACAAGATTAATGAACCACAAATCAGTGCTCCTCTGTATACTAACAGTGACCAAGCTGAGAATCAAATCAAGAACCTAACTTATTTTACAATAGCTGCAATAAAATAAAATAAAATAAAATACTTAGGAATATACCTAACCAAAGAGGCAAAAGACCATGACAAGGAAAACCACAAAACACTGTTGAAAGAAATCACAGACAACACGAACAGATGGACACATCCCATGCTCATGGATGGGTAGAATCAATATTGTGAAAATGACCATATTGCCAAAAGCAATCTACAATTCAATGCAATCCCCATTAAAATACCACCATCATTCTTCACAGAATTAGAGAAAACAATTATAAAATTCATATGGAAAAATAAAAAGCCCACATAGTTAAAGCAAGACTGAGTAAAAAGAACAAATCCAGAGGCATCACACTACCTGATTTCAAACTACACTATAAGGCCATAGTCACCAAAGTAGCATTGTACTGGTATAATAATGGGTGCATAGACCAATGAAACAGAATAGAGAACCAGTAAATAAACCCAAATACTTACAGCCAACTGATCTTCGACAAAGCAAACAAAAACATAAAGTGGGGAAAGAACACCCTTTTCAACACATGGTGCTGAGATAATTGGCTAGCCACATGTAGGAGAATGAAACTGGATCTTTATCTTTCACTTTACACAAAAATCAACTGAAGATGGATTAAGGACTTAAATCTAAGACCTGAAGCTATAAAAATTCTAGAAGAAAACATTGGAAAAACCCTTCTGGACATTGGCTTAGGCAAGGATTTCATGATGAAGAACCCAAAGGCAAATTCAATAAAAACAAAGACAAATAGCTGGAACTTAATTAAACTAAAGAGCTTTTGCACAGCAAAAGGAACAGTCAGCAGAATAAACAGATAACCCATAGAGTAGGAGAAAAATCTTCACAATGTATACATCTGACAAAAGAATAATATCCAGAATCTACAATGAACTCAAACAAATCAGCAAGAAAAAACAAACAATCCCATTAAAAAGTGAGCTAAATACATTAGTAGACAAAAGAAGATATACAAATGGTCAATGAACATATGAAAACATGCTCAACATCACTAATGATCAGGGAAATACCACTCTTGCAGGTGATACCACCTTACTCCTGCAAGAATGGTCATAATCAAAAAAAAAAAAAAAAGATGTTGCCATGAATATGGTGATCAGGGAACACTTCTACACTGCTATTGGGATGGTGAACTAGTACAGCCATTATGGAAAACAGTCTGGACATTCATTAAGGAACTAAAAGTAGAACTATCATTTGATCCAATAATCCCACTACTGGGTATCTACCCAGAGGAAAAGAAGTCATTATACAAAAAAGATAATTGCACATGCATGTTTAAGGCAGTACAATTCACAATTGCAAAATCGTGGAACCAACTCAAATGCCCATCAATCAACTAGTGGATAAAAAAACTGTGATATATATGTATGTGTGATGGAATACTACTCAGCCATAAAAAGGAATGATTTAATGGCATTTGCAGTCACCTGGATGAGATTGGGGACTATTATTCTAAGTGAAATAACTCAGGAATGGAAGACCAAACACTGTATGTTCTCACTGATATGTGGGAGCTAAGCTATGAGGATGCAAAGGCATAAGAATGATACAATGGAAGGTGGGGACTTGGCGAGAAGGGTGGGAGGGAGGTGAGGGATAAAAGACTGAAAATAGGGTGCAGTGTATACTGCTCATGTGATGGGTGCACCAAAATATTACAAATTACCACTAAAGAACTTACTCATGTAACCAAACGCTACTTGTATCCCCAATAATTTATGGAAAAATTCTTAAAAAGAAGATATTATAAATGACCTTTTGATCCATAGAGAAATATGTTAGGTACTTTACCCTGATTATAAAAAGAAATATATTTATATTTGTGGTCCCCTAATTTTTCCTATTCCAAATCAATGGGGGCATTATAAGCAACTATTATTTCACTATTGGTTTTGGTAAGAAAGATAAACTTTGTTCAGGAGAGTCCAACATGCAAAGTTTCTAATGTAAGTGCATCATTTTAGACACACATCCCTTTTGTAATCCTTGTGCATCCCATTTCTCACTTCCCTGGCTACGTTGCGCTATTTGGCATTTCTTAGTTACCAGTTCATAAGCTTCTATTTGATTGAATTAAGTAGTTTCTGTTTACATCAAAAATAAAATGTAGTAGAATAAACATCTAACCAAATTATTGCTGAAACCCACCACTGATTTTTTAACTAGTGAGGGAGTATGAACATCATTTCATGAGTATAGTGATAAAAATATTGATTTGAAAATGTTCTGATATAATACATTTTAACAAACTTTTTGTTAGATTTTTACTTATTGACACAGTTCTCATTTCTCAGAAGCTTTTTGCAGTCAGGAATATATATTAGGAAATATTTAATGACTCTCTTGAAATATAATATTGAATTACACCCTGAAAATAGAATAGAATTTCTGGTTAATGGTCAAAATGCTTTTTCTTTATCACCAACTGCATTTATTTTTTACTCATAATGAATCCAACTATGATAACTGGTTCAGGAAATCATGAGGAAGACAAATAGTTTCTGTCTGTCTCAGCAACTTTCTTGATGCTGTAGATTAGATTTCCCACTTGTATACAAACTCTTCCTTGCCTCTAGACATGGCTTTTAAATGTTATATAAATATACAAATAGTAAAATTATTTTAGGTAGGCGACATATGGGCCTATAATATTTTTTCCTCGTAGACACATACCCATTTCAAGAGGTATCTATTTATTTTAAACTGCATTGTGTTGGAGAAGTATAATTAAAAGTAAAATTTTCTCCTAACCCCCAAATCCTTTCTACAAAGGTAGAAAAGAAAGAAAACACTTTTATTATTAAGTATTGAATCAGAATGTGATGTGCCTCACAGGCAGTCTACTAAGACAGGGGTCCCCAAACATCATGCTGCAGACTGGTACTGGCCTGTTAAGAACTGGGGTGCACAGCAGGAGGTTAGCGCCAGGCAAGCGAGAGAAGCTTCATCTGTATTTACAGCTTCTTCCCATTGTTCACATTACCGCCTGAGCTCTGCGTCCTGTCAGATCAGCAGAAGCATTAGATTCTCACTGGACTCTATTGTGAACTGTGCATGTGAGGGGTTTAGGTTGTGTGTGACTTTTGAGAATCTAACCTGATTCTCTGAGGTGGATAATCTGATAATCTGAGGTGGAATAGTTTTATCCCAAAACCCCCCTCTGACCCCCATCCATGGAAATATTGTCTTCCATGAAACTAGTCCCTGGTACCAAAAAGGTTAGGGACTGCTGTACTAAGAGATCTCAAGAGCAGAAAGAATGCTCACTCATTTATATAGCGAAGCATATACAACTAACTGCATACATGTCTTCAACATAAACTTCTGCACTCATCCTCAGGTAAGAAAATAACTGGTCCTCAAGTAAGAAACTTGATAGCACTATTTGTCACACATAGTACATTATAACTTTACCCAGTAATTGGAGTGACCATCTGTATTAACTAGTTTTATCCAGAGGAAAAATGAACTTCTCATATCTTTATGAGACGAAATACTTTTGCAACTTTTAGTGACACAGGAGTTTTCTTGGTCACTTTGCCAGCCGAGACCTCTGGCTGGTGACACCCCTGCCTGGGCCTTGCTTGGGCTTGAGTTCACCGCAGGAGATGACCTGTCTACTCAGCTGCTGGGATGCACCTGGCTTGTACTCCAGCATGGATCTCTTGGCTGCTGTGACTACACACTCTGCCCCTGGCTGGAGGGGGTGTGTAAGTGAGCAAGTGTGGGGTCTGGCCAGCTGTTCCAAGCACCAGCACAAGAGCAAGCTCCACACAGCACTTGGGGGTGGACCAGGCATGTCACAAACAACTGCCACAGTGGACTCTGGCGTCCAGATGAGGGGAAGGTAGTGGCTCCCAGGCAGGAGTTCCCCTGACCCTGAAGCCCCAGAGTGGGTGTTACAGCATGCTAATTAGCTCTTTTATTCCCGCCCTCTGCAGCCTGACAGATGGCAGCGCATTAACATCTCTGTCATCCCCTTGCTCTGCTATGGCCTATGGCTCCAGGGCTAGCTTGGCCCTGCTGCTTCCCATTGTGTGGGGCAGATTCCCTCTGACAGTGGTGGTCAGAGGGGACACAGTGTTACAGCCTTCTTTGTACCCATGTTTGGTAGGTCCCGAGTTCTTATCCTGCATCCAAGAAGAATGAGGTTACACTGACAATTGAAAGGTGAGGAGGGTGGAGAAGAATTTTATTGAGTGACAAAACAGCTCTCAGTGGAGAGAGAATGCGAGGGTGGTCCCTCACCCAAAGTCCGGTGGTCTCTCTTCCAGTGTGGCTGGGTCGGGGTTCTTTTATGAGCTCAGAATGGGGAGTGTGCGCTAATTGCTTTGTGAGTATGCAAAAAAGGCTAAAACAAAGGCACCACACAAAGGTCAGCATGACAGTGTAAAAAGCCAATTGTGGAGGGTAGGTATATGTAAAATAGGTGGGGAATGAGGATCAATCATAGGATAGCATGCCAAATGGAAAGAGAGGTTCTCAATCCAGTCCGTGGATTTATCTGAGACTTGTAGCTTGGCCTTCAGTCTTTAAACTGCCTTTGGTTTGAAGGTGGGGTTTTACTAGGGACCCGCCCCTATCTGCCTAGGCATTTGTCTGCCTCCTACCACTATCAGGATCAAGGTATCCACCAAAGTTATGCTCCTACCCTCCCCCAGTAACTGGGATATATGGGTGTATCTACTTTGATGCTTACATTTCAAATGGGTGACTCTCAAATCCTTAAGAACAGCATTCCTAGGTTTTAAAGCTGACAAAGGCCTATCTAGTTTTTGAAAGGATTTATATACATTTGAGAAAGGAGAAAGTATATACAGTTACCAGTTTTCTAACTTAAATGCTCTAAGAAACTGGGAAGGAAATTCTCTTCCTTTATTTTCAACTGGGAAAATTAAGCCCCTGTGTTAACTTTTATTTGTCCATACAATCATTCCCATAGCGTCTCATAATATTCACATAGGAAAAGACAGTCTTCATGATTGATTGTAATGTAGTGTTTCCTTCAAAATTTACTCATTTTCCCTTAACTACAATACTACCATAGAGGGCACCACTATAATAATAAAGACAAAATTAACAACAACAACAACAAAGTCTAAAAGGCAAACAGGGTAGTTGTTTTCGTAAATGAGGCAACCATGGCCTGCTCAGGGAAAGATTACACCATGGTGTCAGAGGCTAGGCATTTTTCCAGCTCTACCACCAAGTGTGCTGTTGTACATATCACTCAACAGCTATAAAAGACAGATTTAGTCAAATAATTTCTGATATTTGGCTATTTGGTCTTGTTCATAACCAGATTTTGCCTCCAAAATATACACATATGCTAACCTTTTGCTGGTATCCTCAAAGAAATTAATGAGACCATTCTTAATATTCCAATACATATTTCTGAAATGTTTTCCTTTTTAATTTTTCTTAGAAGGTGTGTTATCTTTTTTTTTTTGGTTCCAAGAACACCAGGGGTTAGCATTTCATGGTAGCACAGGCCAGAATCACAGCACCTGCTTTTTATGCTTCTGATAACATTTCTTTATTGTCATACATGTATTTTCTTATAGGTTATTCGGGAAAGAGGGTGCATATTGCAACCATGAAACAGCAGAGGTAAAGAGGAAAAAATCCAAAAGGTCAATGGAACATTGGTGGAGTTATTTTCATCAGAGAAAAACAGACAATGTATCCTTTTAACAAGTCCAAAACTGTTGGTTTGCTGTGTGAAACACAACTGAGAAGAATACCGTAGAGGAAGGAATCTAAATGGGAGAAAGGCAATGCCCATTAACATGCCATTTAAATGCTCCTTGAAGAAAAAATACAAATACAAAAGTAAAAGAACCGTTGTTTAAAAGGATTTTTCTAACTTTTATCAAAAACGAGTAAAAGAGAAGAATACAGCCACTTCAAATTTGAATCTGACACTTCGATAATGCAATGCTTATTGAGGAACTACTGAACACCATGACACCTTCCCATGGTTTTCTACCTCACCTTTAAAATGAGGTCAAGCTATCCGTGACCACCAGGCCCAGTGTTCTTTTCAAAACGCTACAAGAAGGAGGACTGCTGTTTCTTGTACCTGAAAGGTTATTTAATTGAATATTGGAAGGCATCTTAAGAGATAAGTAATTTTGCTCTCGCCCAAGGAGAAAAGTTAAAACAAATGCCACATGGCTAATCCTCTTTTCCATGTTTCCAAGAAAAACATAAGAATATATTAATAAGAAGATGCCTAAAATGGAAATTCTTCAAATTAGAATCTAAATTTACTGAAATACACATCTAGTTTCTAAAATATATACATCCTAGTATCCTAATATTTAAAAATAAAGCCACTTATTCATATTTTAAGAGGTGCCTTCCTCATCTCTCTAATACTTCATCATTTCTAAATATATAAATAATAACAAGGCTCATTGAAAATCTAAAGCATACAAACACCATCCTTGATGGTAGCTTGGCCTTCAGTCTTTAAACTGCGTTTGGTTTGAAGGTGGGCTTTTACTAGGTGCCTTTTTAAGAGGTGCCTTCCTCACCTCTCTAATACTTCATCATTTCTAAATATATAAATAATAAGTCTGATTTAAAATCTAAAGTATACAAACACCATCCTTGATGATTTATGTTTAGAGTTGCAATTATGCAAAAACTATAGATTAGAAAAATAATAAAAATAAGCTGCATTTTTTTCTGCTGTTGGAAATACTTTACAGAGGGTTTAGTATGGCAAGACTGTGCCAAAGATTTGATAAACATTGTTATTCGATATTTATGACATTTCTGAAACAGAGGCATTATTTTCTTCATTTACAGAAGAGAGAATTGAGGTTCATAGGTTTATTTCATGAAATAACTTCCCAAATAATCTGAAATGATGCATGATGAAGTCCCTGGCTCCTCAGCAGCTTCTTCTCACAGCATGTTCTCCTGAGAACATTGTTTTTCTTTTAAGTTCTCTAGCACTCCAGGTTATTCCAGGCCTCAAGGGCTTCTCCCTCCAAACTCACCTAACTGCAGTATGCCTACCTTGATTAATTTCTAGTCATTATTTAGACCTGAAGTCACCTGTAATTTTCCCAGGCAAGACTTGCCTAACATGCAACAGAGATTAGACCATCTCTTGTCTCTCAGACTACTCTATATGCTTTTTCAAAGTGCCTACCAGAAATTCCAATAACTCAGTTGCTATTTATTTATCTAATGTGTGTCTTTTCCAGGCTAGAATGTAAGTACTATGAGGGGGGGCTGAATCTGCCTCGCTCATTGCTATATCTTCATTATGTAGCACAATGTCTTATATTCAGTAAAGATTGTTTAAAAGAGTAAGTGGATGAATAAATAGATGAATCTAAAATTCAATTGCACAATTCAAATTTTTTTCTCCATACCTCACACCTAAAACCAGTAAACTAGGCTAACAACGTGACTAACCTTCTAGAACAAAAACAGTTATTTTATATGAAAATGAAGAACACAAATCTTATTCTAGGATGAGTTTCATTTGCTCTTGGGAGAAGAAATCTTTTAGAAACACAGCTTTGATTTTAAAATGTAATTATGTTAATGATCCCTATTATAAATAACTCCTTAATTTTTGGCGAGACAAAAACTACATTAAATTAGCTATTGTATTGATGTTAATATAAGAAGGTCAAAGGAGTTTTCATTCATCGTAGTGGTAAATACTTTTCTGGCTTGTGCCACTGTGAAATTTAAACCCCTGAAGTCCTTAGAACAAAAAATATGTCATGCCTTCCAAGAAAAATGAAAAAGAAAATACTTAGGAGATATGTATTGGAATATTATAAATGGTCTCATCAATTTCTTTTACCAACAAAAGGTTAGCATGTATGTGTGTATTTTGGGGGCAAAATATAATGGTAAAGACCAAAGAGGCATCAGCTATCAGAAATCATCTGGGCTAAGCCCATTATTTATAGCCATTGAGTCATGCCATCGTGGGGACATCTGGTATTGAAATGGCTCATTTGTGCACCCAGAGCACATATTGGTGATAATGCAGCCCCAGGCCAGAGGACTTTTTTCCCCTGCTTGCTTGAAAACTGTAGGCAAGCTTTGTCCCACATAACCTAATGAATTTCTTCACCGGCCAACTAGGTCTTAACCTTATCCTGGTAAGGTGCTGGGGGCTGTGGGAGGTCCTGCTAAGTATATACTTCCTTAGGTACTTTTTCTTAGCCCTAGGAAAAGGTAGAGCAACACTTCAGGGTATACTTGAGTCATCTTTTCCTCTGTATGGTAAAATTCTACCATAGCTTAGTAATTTTTTATATAAAAAAACTTTATTTAAATGATTTTGTGGCTCTGTCTGCTGATTTGATCCAGACACATATATTGTCCATATACAATATAATAAAGAATATTTTTTTAAATTTGTGACAATTTTTAATGACATAAATGGCTATAATAGCTGGCATGCATTTTTTTTAAGTAATGTTAAGTCCTAGGTCAGGAATCCAGCTCAGAATTATAAGCATTTTTTCTCCAGGGGGAAAACAATCATACACATGGTGACAATATATTTTATTTCATTGTATCACAGAGAAAGGCTTTGACTTTAAATATAAATGGTATGTCATACTTTCATACTATAAGAAGAATGTTATTTGGAAGCAAGTAGAAAAACTACTTCTTTCACCTAAGTAGTAATGAATCAAAAGTGAGAGCCTTTGTAAATATATGCATATGAAAAATATTGAGATTGTATATCTAAAGTTATAGCCTTCAGATAGTATTCTAATTAGAGACTAGCTAGAAAGCACAGCACAATTTTAGTTCAGCGTATGAATGCAGGTAAATTTTTCTTAAAATTTTATCAGTACAACTGATTTACAATGCATTTTTTCTTTATTGGAGTGACATAATTACCTCTCTATTAGCTATCATACAGCAGTTGCTCTCTACCAATCTAAGACTTGTAAGTGCAGAAAGAGTTTAAGCTGGATAGATGTGGGAGACTAAAAACCAACACTGAGATAAAATCAGCTCTTGGAAATTGAACAAGAATCAAATGATGAAAATCCAGCTACACAGTCAAAGCATTTTATCTAGAGAATACAAGCATGAATACTGGACAGTAATGGATCAAGCCAGGCAGACAGATAGGCAGGCATCATAGTGGTGTCAGGGAAATCCAGGAAGAGTGTAAGTGTTAAGTGCCAAGTAACTTAAAAGTAAGTACCAAAGCAGAGATTCTAGAGAGGATTACAAGAGTGCCAAGGAAATTGGAGAAAAGTATCGTAATTCTGACTTCAAGAGAGATTGGAATAGAGACTCCCTAAGAAGATGATGGTACTAAAATGCTGAAAGGATGGGAGAAATGTGCAGGAAATCCAAACCAAGACCTAGGCATGAGATTCAATGAGAGAGAGAGAGACAGTTGTTTTATATAGAATATAGCATGGCTTTATCTCAATAAACGAAATCAGGAAGGAGAATATGACAACGAGAAAAGAATGAGATCAGCAAAAAATTACCTATTATCTAGCATAGCTCAGATAGATAATTTTACTGTTCCATGTAGTATAATGAGTCACTTGATAAAATTCAGCTGTTACATAGTCTGGACTGAAGGGTGGAAATGGCGTACTCACACATCTGGCAACTCATTAGGTATACACAAAAGATTGAGTCCAGCTGGGGTTGACAACAAAATACCTGGATTTGGCACCTTTAGTATGGCAGCCACAAAGTAGTCAGATAAACTTACATGTTGGGTCAAGGTGCCAAGAGTAATTGTTTCAGTGAACAAGGTGAATGGCTTTATCTCAATAAACAAAATCAGGAAGGAGGATATGACTACGAGAGAAAAACTGAATTGGCAAAAATTTACCTCAGTGTGGAAATGCTGATTTGCTGAACTGGAGTCTTAAAATTCTATATGGCTAGAATCTGTCTTGATCCTGGAACTGGATTTACCCTAGTGGGGAAGATAGTGTGAAATTGTTTCTCATTATAACTATATGGAATGAGACTAAATGAGGGCAGATAAAATGTAGGGCTTTAAATCTCCGTCACAGAAATAACACATTTTTATTTCAAAGTCCACTAAGAATTAGAATTAATGTTTATTATCTTCATATGTGAGCAGAGTCTAAAACTGTTAGCTACCTAGTAGAAGAAAAGGAAATAAATGGAAATAAACAGAAGACAGAACTAACAATAACATTGTTAACTTTCATAAGTTGATATGGTTTGGATCTGTGTTCCACTCAAATCTCATGTTCAGTTTTAATACTCAGTGTTGGAGGTGGGGCCTGATGGGAGGTGATTGGATCATGAGGGCAATTTCTAATGGTTTAACACCATCCCCTTGGGTGCTGTTCTCATTGTGTGACCTTTTACAACCTAGCATCACTTACTCCATACTCTATTTGGTTTAAGCAGTCGCAGCCATGCACATATTCAAGTGCAGAGGGTATAGACATGAATGTCCACAAAAGAAGTTTCAAATAATTCACTACCATGCTTAAAAACCATGAGATACCATCTCACACCAGTTAGAATGGCAATCATTAAAAAGTCAGGAAACAACAGGTGCTGGAGAGGATGTGGAGAAATAGGAACACTTTGACACTGTTGGTGGGACTGTAAACTAGTTCAACCATTGTGGAAGTCAGTGTGGCGATTCCTCAGGGATCTAGAACTAGAAATACCATTTGACCCAGCCATCCCATTACTGGGTATATACCCAAGGGACTATAAATCATGCTGCTATAAAGACACATGCACACATATGCTTATTGCAGCACTATTCACAATAGCAAAGACTTGGAACCAACCCAAATGTCCAACAACGATAGACTAGATTAAGAAAATGTGGCACATATACACCATGGAATACTATGCAGCTATAAAAAATGATGAGTTCATGTCCTTTGAACTGGAAGTCATCATTCTCAGTAAACTATCGCAAGGACAAAAAACCAAACACCACATGTTCTCACTCATAGGTGGGAATTGAACAATGAGAACACATGGACACAGGAAGGGGAACATCACGCTCCAGGGACTGTTGTGGGGTAGGGGGAGGGGGGAGGGATAGTATTATGAGATATATACCTAATGTTAAATGACGAGTTAATGGGTGCAGCACACCAACTTGGCACATGTATACATATGTAACAAACCTGCACATTGTGCACATGTACCCTAAAACTTAAAGTATAATAGTAATAAAATTAAAAAAAAAACCACTAGAGTTTATTGACCTGGCCACAAAATTATTGATATTCCTTTATTGTGCAAGAAACATAAAAAGTCTCTCTATTACGATGTGAGGCTTAGATTCAAGGTCCAGCATCTCATCAGCAAAATCAGGTCTAGCTTCATAAGAAGTACCTTGGATTCTTTTCTTCGAGTATAAAGTTACTTTTAGCCTGAAGACCAGTGAACTAAAGAAACAAGTCTTTCCACCAACATGCCCAAAGATGAGAAAAGCATAGGATAACTACAGTAAACACTCTTGTTCCATAAGGAGAAAAATGGAAAGCACACAGCCATCACTTTCCCAGGGCAACTTTTTTTTTTTCTGAGATGGAGTCTTGCTCTGTTGATCAGGCTGGAGTGCAATGGCACTATCTCAGCTCCCTGCAACCTCCACCTCCCGGGTTCAAGCGATTCTCCTGCTTCAGCGTCCCAAATAGCTGGGATTACAGGCTCCTGGCACCACACCCAGCTAGTTTTTGTATTTTTAGTAGAGACTGGGTTTCACCATGTTGGTCAAGCTGGTCTCGAACTCCTGACCTAAGGTGATCCACCCACCTCAGACTGGCAAAGTGCCAGGATTACAGGCGTAAGCCACCGTGCCCGGCCCCCATGGCAATTCTTAAATACATCCTGGCACATGCTTACATCACCTTGATTGGGACTCATTCCCGATTCCTGTGTAGAACTCTTGGCTTTTTTCTTGCCCTCTGAAAACTTCCTTTTCCATGTAATATAGCCTTTTTCACTAAAACATTTCCCTTAATGACGAGTTTTCTTATATTACTTACTGCCTATAGATATTGGGATAGCTAATGGCCTCCTTAAATATTGTTTACTCTTTCTGTCTCTTTCAGTTTATGTTACTATAATTAAAAAAAAATCCTCATGAGCTTTTTTGCATGTTAATTCCCAATCTAGTCCATTGACCAAACACACACACACACACACACACACACACACACTCAGGAATCTTTTTGAGACACCCATCTTTGTCTTGGTTTCCCTATGAGATTGTTGTTTATGCACTGAAGAATCTAAAGGTCTATTGTCCACCCTAAAGCATCCAAGTGACATGCTCTTAGAGGCTTCTTTTTCTTTTGGTAACTGCCAGTGTATATGAGATACAGCATTAGATCCTTCAGAAGTCATAACAAAGGAACTCACAGCCACAGCCTGGATTCATTAAGGCTGTGCTCCACTGGCAGTACCCTATAGTTATTTGATCTTTACCCTGAGGCCATCTCTTATTTGAGAGCGACTCCTTGGTTGGAAAGATTCTCTTAAGCCCCTCACATTAACTCCATATTGTACTAGAATCAAACAGTTGATTACTTAGTTCATTTCTATTTTTTCTCATTTTGTCATAGACAGCTGGAAGAAACCAGGTGGTATCTTCAACACTATGCCCAGAAATCATCTTAACTAGATTATCAAGTTCATTAAGTACATTTATATTTTTCAGGTTACTTCAGGTGGCAGTATTATGAACTTTATGCCAGCTCCCAGTATTTTTTCTTTTCAATCTCCTTTAATCTTTTCATACTAGTCACTTCAGTCCTTATCAGATTTTTACCCACTGCCCTGTTCCCAAACAAAAACACACAGTTTAGATTTTGTAATGGTAGCACCTCACTACAAGGTACTAAATTATTTTTATCTATTCATGGATTTTTTAAAAACCTACCCAAAACTGAACTGCCTAAAACAACAATGAATTTGTTTTATCTTATAATATTGTGAATCAATAATTCAGCAGCATCCAAATGGTTAATTGCTCTCTTTCATGTAGTGTTGACTGATCATTCAAGGGTATTCAGCTGACAGATGGGTTGGAATGAAAAGCCCAAAACTATTTCAGTCACATGATGCTTCACTGGGAATGGCTGGAAGGCCAGCCTCACCTTGAATCGTCAAGAAGAATCTCTGCAGGTAACCTCTCCAGCATGGCAAAGTAACAGGTCCCTGAGAGCAGGGGGACTCTCACTGGGTGCCTCAGAGCTTTAAGAGCAGTGGCTTCAGCTATCACCTCTTGGATGGGAGGCATGAAAAATATTTTTGGTCCTGGTTTAAAAATGCCAAAATTGGGCTGGATGATAAGTAACATAAATTTTGTTTTGAAAAATCTGTTTCAAAAACACAATACAGATTTAGCATGACTATGAAATAAAAACATTTTAACTTCCCATAAGTTATAAACACCTACGACTGTGGAAGCATTAAATAGTCTACCACATTTATTTTTCAAAAGATTTAATTCCAAGCCACTGAAAAAAAAACATTTATAGCTGAGATTGGATGGAAAATATCTAAAAATACATATCTTTGTGTTTCTGTAAAAACGGCAGTATTACTTATAATCTCTTGCCATGAAACATGCTTTTATCCACTAAGGCTTATAAATAAAACAGAAAAACATCATTCTTAAAGTTGTATTTTTATTTAATTTATTTTGATAATACGAAAAAAATTACTGCCAGAGAAGGTGCTTTTAATGTAAGTCATTATTTATGGTAATGTTACCAAACTCAATAAATAATATTCTCCTCTTGATATGGTTCCATGTGGTAGCTGAAATAATAAAAACATAGAAATGGGAATAATTCTAGAGATCATCTGGATTAAATCCTTTCAGCCACAGATGAAAGGACTGAGCCCTACAGAGACTATGAAGCTTGTTCAAGACCTCTTAACTGGTTAATGGGCAGAGTCGAGGACTTTTTCTATGACCATGGTACTAACAGCTACAATGGCACCCTTGAGAGAAATAAGCTCCTCAAATGCTACGGCAATTCCCTTGCAGTTTGTGAGTTCATTAATTTTCTGTAAAAACCCTTTCTTCATCTGTTGTACATAATTTTTAGACCATCCTCACTGAGTTGAAACAAATTCTGATCAAGCTGAACTAGCAAAATTTTACTCTTTCATTATAGTTAAATAGAACAACAGATAACTGTGAATATATTTATAAAAATAGTGAGGAACTGCTAAATTTTAAGAATAAATTCATCACTTTATTTCTTGTATCCAGTTTCAAGAATTATAGATTTTCTATGTGAGAAATTATTTTATAGCCTGTTTGCCTTTCCCCTCAAATTTGGAAATATTTTCTAAACCACACTGAAATATAAGCATATCACTTGAGAATGCATACATCCAGTGAAAAAGGTGTTCATTGGCTCTGAGAAAAAAAGAGAGAAATCTTTTTCATTTGCAATAATTATTATATAACATAAGCAATCATTATTAAAATTATATATATAATTACAATAATACATTATAATATATAATAAATACAATAATACATTACAATAAATGTTATTTATATTGCAATATATAACATTTGCAATCATTATTATGTCCTACCTTATAAAAAAGATATCTATTACTAAATTCTCTCTATAGATATCTAGATTGATCTATCTATCATTTTATCTATCTAACTATTTATCTATATTCATTCCAGTTTGGTCTATACACTATCATAAAATATACCTGCATCCCCTTTTAGAAGGACATCTTCAAATATTTGAGGACAAATATCAAGTTGTGACTTTCATAATTTAAATATTCACAATTTTTTCAATTGGCAAAAATTCTAAAATAAGGACGCATGCAAATGGAGTAAGGATGGACTACACTGGACACCCAGCTGAGCAGACAGAATTTCTGTAGTTTGTCTGATTAGCCTCTAGTTTATTTCTCTCTACTCCTCTCATACAGTGCACGTATCACTTATCTTTTTGCATTTTTTTATTTTAAATATCTTTATACTATGTGTACAGTTATATTAAATCAAGATTTTTTTATGAAATACATTTGGGGTGATATTTTTCATGACAAGATTTGGACAATAAGGATTTAAAAAATTTTTATGGTTGGGTGGTATGCTTCAAGATAGAAAGATCCCACAAAATTATAAACCACTTAACTGAGTGAAGTTATTGTGAATAAACCGTTCCAAACTGAGGACAAAGCTTGCATTTGTAGGACTATACTTCTAATCGCTTTTGATTTTTTTTAATAAGTGGGTTTTAATTTTGATGAAAAAAGTGGTTTGAATTGAGAAGGATAATGCAGTCTGCTGTAAACATCGATGTAATTATCTGTGAAGGTTTTTTTGTTTTTTTTTGGTTTTTTTTTGAGATGGAGTCTTGCTCTGTCGCCAGGCTGGAGTGCAGTGGTGCCATCTTGGCTCACTGCAACCTCCACCTTCCGGGTTCAAGTGATTCTCCTGCCTCAGCCTCCTGAGTAGCTGGGACTACAGGTGCCCACCACCACACCTGGCTAATTTTTGTATTTTTAGTAGAGATGGGGTTTCACCATGTTGGCGAGGCTGGTCTCGAAATTCTGACCTCAGATAATCCATCTGCCTTGGCCTCTGCTGGGATTACAGGTGTGAGCCACCACACTAGGCCAGAACTTATTTCTTTAAGTGAGGTAGGATGTGTTCCCATTACCCGCTCCCATAATGCTACCAGCATATGAGTCCAATTACAGTAAGGCTTTCGGTTACAACGTGTGCAGTGTGCTATTCCATGTCAACTACATTCAGTTCCAGTGTGTATATTCTCTATATCATTTCTGACAGGCTTAGGAGTTATTTGTCTATGGACTTGTATTATCACACACTGAAAGTTACAGATGAAGATTCTGTTTTATATATCTTTGTAGCTAGTCAAATGAACCTAATCAAATGAAAAGCAGATCACTCAAATAAATTATTGAATTCAATTATTAATACTTTCATATTACTTAGTCATTTTAAAAATCTGTTGCCTAGAAGTAGACTCCATTTGAGATCTGACAACTGTATGGTATAATTCTCTACCTTCAAAATCTCAAGTACGTAATTCCTTTTGCTGCCATAATGTTAATCTGACTGTATGGCATTTTTAGTGATTTTTGAATTCACAGTTATGCTATTCATAGTTAACTAAAATTTAAGGCTTTTTAAAATTATATGTTTAACATTTAAAAAAAATTTAAATATAATACTTTCCATTCACCCTAATGTAATTTTTGTTCTTGCTTTTATTATGATATAACTTCCTGTTTAATTTTCTTTCATTCCCATCAAATTTTTCTAAGTTTTAAGGCTTTCATCTATCTTTCAAAAATTGAAAACTATTAATTGCAGAAACCATGTCTATCAGAGATGAGTGTTCTCTTGCATTGGTCACATGCAAATTTTTTTGAGATAGAGTTTGACTTTCGTGAAATTTCTTTATAAAGTGCTATATAAATCAGGTATTCTAAAATAAATGTTTGGTCCTAGAATATTGAATTTTTGATAACTGTCAGATCTGAGTGGAAAATAATGTAGTAATTTGTGACTGAATTAGAACATGAGTTGTATAATTTTTCATTTCTGTGCTGAGATGCTCAGAGACATGTATTTCTGGTTTCTCTTTTATCTTCCTTATACAATGCACATTGAATGGACAGAAAAGTTAGATATACTTATTGAATTTACGTAAAGTATACCATATTCAAAGTCTTAGTTATAAGTAATTCTGGTATCAAATTCAGTATATGAAGAAAAACTTGAATATATTCACAAGACTTCAAGCTTTATAATACATATTTTGGGCAAGCTACATATTTTTATAAGTACCCTTCTTCAATGGTATTTGCTGAATAGATTCCCAAGTAGCACTTACATTTGAGTTATTTTCCTTTAGAGATGTATTTGTTCATTTTTCTGTACACATTAGTAACTTCAAATTTAATATGAATTTTATCGACTATCTCCTCACAAAATAAATGCAAGATCATTTTACTGTTAAATCCCCACAATTCTATAATAATGATACCATTACCAAGATAGCGCTCTTTCTCATAACTGTGAGTCATTCTCAAATTTTTTTTAGCCAGTTACTATAAACTGATGGGAACAAAATTTACCAGAAATTCTAGTAGATGAATAAAAATACTATAATTTTCAGGGAAACTATTCCTAAAATGTGTAACTGTTACTTTAGTGTGCATTTCTTTTCTACCATTGTGACTATTATCTTTGTTTGACTTTATATGTTTCCATATTAAGAAGCTGAAAAGGGCATGTCTTCCTTTTCACTTATTTTTATAGGTTGGGAAAGACACAGATACTCCTTTAATATAATCTCCTTTCTATATAAAGGGAATATTAATTTGGATCTGTTAAAAGAATTAACTCCTGCTCAGAAAGTTTAGTAATAAAGCTGTGTTTCTATTTTAAGTTAAATATATTAGACTAGACTGAATTAGTGAGGAGCAAAGACAGGAAACCAGGCAGTTCCTGGCATTACGGTTGATTATACAAATTAGAACCTTATGGAACTACTTGATCAAGTTCACTAAATATACCTTCTCATTTCTGTTTCTGTGTGTGTAACTCTTCTAACTGAAATAAATGCACTAGTAACAATCCTCGTTGCTCATTCATAACTGTGCCTGTTCTGTGTAATCTACCTCTCTAGTTCTTAAGACCTGGCACAGGGATTACTTCCTCCAAAAAGCCGTATGTGGCTGATGTATGTGGATGACATATGGGATTCCATAGCACTCTTGTTTTTTCTGTTGTAGCATTATTTCAGTCTATTGTGATTATTTATTTATTTTTCTGTTTTCTTTCTCCCCCCTCTGTTATACTATGGATACCTTCAAAGGAGGATTAAGACTTCTTTCTATAATCTTGTTTTTATCTCCTACATTTTACTCAAACCTACATTACTTAGGATGCAAGAGGACCAATTTGTTCAACTTCACAAAGTTTGATGTCAGTAGCATTTTATCGTGTTAGATCACTCTTGGTAATCTTTTTCTTCCTTTGGATTCTTTGGCACTAGGTTCTTCTGGTGTTCTTTTAACATCTCTCTCTTCTTACTGACCTTCATTTGCTGCTTCTTCCTCCTCCAACAAATTATACTTATTTTATCCATTGGTTTATCACTCATGTGGGTTCTATGGATTCACAGGCAAAAGATAATAATAAAGAGGGTTTTTTTAGGGCTCTGTTGTAATCTCTCTCCTTTCACTATCTCTGTCTCCAGGCCCCCTTATTAGCATCTGTGATTTCCAGTATTATGTATGTGTTAAAGACTTTTGTGTCAGACCTCATTTCTGAAATTAAAATGATAAATCTAAATTCCTATAATACTTCTGCATACAAACAGCACAATGAGGATATCTAAAACTAAATGTATTATTTCATTAGAAATTACTCTATTACAGATAGAAGGAAATATAGATTTTTTTATTAAAATAAGCTTGATTTATTTGAAAAGACTCTGTCATAATGAAAAAGACCCTAAATTTGTATTCTTGGCCTAACTCTGCAAGCTCTCAGTAACTGACTTAGTAATCCTGGAGACCTCTCAGAATTGTATTTTAATTGCTAGAAAATATTTTACTTCTCATCTAAAATATAAAAATTATTTGTTCCTATGATCCTAAGATCTATGGTATTAATATTGTAATAGCATTTGAAAAAAACCCTGAAAATGAAACCCTAGAATCTTTGAATCTAGATGACTTTATCCAGGCATGTCCATTAAACCATTCTGAGGTTGCATTTTTGCTCCCTCTTTTCTGTGGTTTCATCTTTTAATGCATTCTTCCTTGACTTTCCATCTTTTCTGCATTCTAAACCCACAGAATAAAACAGGGAAATCTGACTTGCTACTAATTTCCATATATCTACCTATAGTTGCCATTATTATTAGCAATCTAAGAAGACAGGCCCAACATTTATTTCTTCCTAGTACAAAGTTAACTTGGCATTTAATGGGAACCATTTCCTGGAGCCAACTGTTTTCACATGATTTCCAAGCACAAATTTCATTACTTCAAGCATTTTAGAAGAGAATATGTCATTTTTCTTTACCATCATTTAATGTTGAAACTTATCAACACATACATAACCACTTTTTTCCAATAGTTAAAATTAAACAATTTGTATTTTGAGTGTTTCTCCAGAAATAATAATACTGGAAACATACAACGCAATATTGGTTCAAGAAGTAAACTATTGTGACAGAAAAAGTCAGATTTAGATATATTGGGAATAAATACTAACCCCGCCTAAAAAATGATATACTGAATAGCCTAGTAGTAGTAGCCTTGGACAATGGTTTAGAAAGAAAGATAGATCTGACCAAGTGATTAGACTTTTATATTACATTTGAGAGATTTGCAGTCCTCTTGAGGAAACGCGATGTATGCCTTCATTGCTATTTATATTTAGTTCTACTGCTATTACTTCACTTTGAACCTAAGAAATTAGGAACTACTTTTCAGACTTTGCAAAAGGAACAGCAAAAGAAGTCTGTGAATGATGATCAATTCCATCATAAAGACCAAGTTTCTACTTTTTTTTGTATTTTAAGATTTACTATTCCAATTTTACATCTTGAAGTTAATGTAATTTTTTACTTACTGAAAAGAACTTCATTAGCTAATTGCATAAAGTTAAACCTTAGCTGTGATAAATGAAAGTTTTCTGACAGTGTACATGTAAGATTGATTTTAAAGGCCTGTCTAGTAGGCTTATAGTTAATAGTAGTATATTGTTTACTTACAAATTTCTTAAGAAGATAGATCTCATGTTAAGTGTTTTTACTATGATAAGAATCTTTTCAAACTTACCTCCATAAAAGCCATCTACATGTATAAAGCATTTACTTGTGTGTGTGTGTGTGTGTGTGTGTGTGTGTGTGTTGTGTAGATAGATAGATAGAGATGTATTTTCTCCTAATCACATAAATAAAAATTTTAAGTGACTGGAATAGTATGTATATACACTTTGTAATATGCATGCATATATACATACACAAACATATATATGACTTGGTATATGCAAATATATTATATAACATGCACATAATGTATACATTTGCAAGTAAAACACCTGTTAAATTAAACTACCCAAAGTAAAAGCTAATGAAAGCAGAGATCCCGAGAAACAAGCCTAGCTTATTTGCTCTTGCAATCAGCCCTTATAAGCTTAAAGTCTTTAGAACAGATTGTGCTTACCTAAAGATTAATTACCTTTTTAAGTCATACTTATATTGTCATGTAAATATTAAGTCTTTATTACTGATCATTATTTTTGTGCTCTCTATAAAACTCCAATAATATATGTTTTTCTGATTTGTTCTAGTTATGAAACTGAACTTAAAAGGGTAATTAAGAATATTTGTACTTGAGAGGTTTAAGTTTTGCCAAGTTAACCAAATCATTTGTGTAATATTTTCCAAAGAAAACGAACTCTACATAATAAACTAGTCAAAATGAAGCTAAAATTCTCTTGTGATGCTTTCCTTCTTGTTAAAAGTCTTCCATGAGCTATAAAATCTGCCTGGAAGTTATTATCTGAAACACTAACAGTGTTCTCATAGTTGTATTATTGATGATCAAAAATTCAAGAGAGATTAGAAGATTGCAATGAATTCTTACAATTCTATATTGCCCTGACATCTGTTTTCCATGCAAGTTTAACTTTCTCATACCAGAAGCGGGGTTCAGTCACCCCTGACACATTTTCAGTTCTACATCACACATAAAAGGCTCAAGCCAGTGACCAGAGATACGAAATTAGAAGCATCTCTCCTGATTAGCAGACTGTGATCCAGGCTTTCCTTCTGCTTTCTTCAAAGGGACCCTTTGGGCATTTGTCCGTGAACTTAAAGTGACTTGCATCCCGTTCACTTATACATGTTGCTAGTTGTCACATTCTCTCTCTCATTCTCTTTCACTCCTCCTGGGACTGGGAATAGAGTACTATCCTCCTGACTCATTGCACCCTCCTTGCTCAGGATCTGTAAGTAAAAATCTTTGAACTTGTTTTCTATTGTGGTAGTATATTGAATTTGCACCTTTCATGGAAAGAACTAAGGGCTGCCCCAGGCCAGGTTTTTCCACAGGATGTGGATGAGGGGAGGGGAAACCCAAGGTCGGGCTTCCAGCACCAGAGTGATGGTCAGACACAGGTCAGACAAGACCCACAAGAGCACTGGCCAGTGTAACCAAGTTTTCTGTGTGGGGGGTCCCTATTTAAGAGTTGGGCAACTAGGTATTTGCTTATACAATAAGCAAATTCTAGTTATTTATACATAATAATTATTTTTATTTATACAAATAAGCGAATATACAACAAAAATTATTATTTATTTATACAAATAAGCAAATTACCTGGCCTTCCACCAGGTAAAAGAAGTATCCCATGAAAGGCAATCTGTAAACACCCATGTCCAGCTCCCCTTCATTTCCCATTAGGGCAGGGTTGCTAGCTGCTCCGTTACTGGAACCTCACTTTAGCTGGGGCTCTCAAAACAAAAATGAGAGTGTAGAAGAGCAAGGTATAAAACAAAACCCCTGAGGCCCATATCTCTTGCTACTTGGAAGACAATTATAGTAAATGGAATGATTACATATACAAGAAAAATAATCAGAGATGCTATTGAGGATATTGGCAAAACAAAACAAAACCAACCAACCAACCAACCAAACAAACAAACAAAAACAGAAAAAGATAAAAGCAAAGAGAAGAGAAGAAAGCTAGGAGAAAATTAGGCTCTCTTTTTGCTTGTTGAAATAGAAACATTTGTACTTAAAAAAAAATTCAAATGAGAAGATATCTCTGTAGAAGTTGTTCCCAAAACAAATAGAAGAATCCTCTCTCAGAAAAAGCAGGGAGTTCACTCATGCACTGTCTCTAGTTGATGACTTTGTTAAGCTGGGAAATTTCCTGGGTAAGTACAATAACATCACCCTTAAGAAAGTCTTAGGGGAAAAAACATAGAAGGAGAGCACAGAAAAATGCCTAAATTTTTAAAAATTCTAATGTATGTATTTAATGTGTGTATGAGAAATAGGAATAGCTGACATCTATATAGGCTGATACTTATATAATATATAATATTTGATATGTGCATATCAGATAAACATGACATGTGAAAGCAGATGTCTGTTTAAAGTACCAAAGTGCCACTTGTGATTTTATGTATGGTTCAGCATTACATTGTTTTCTCTGTCAATGGTGTGTTGGGTCTGGCTGTGAGCCCAATTCTCTCACATAATGATTAACCTGAGACTAGCACAGCACCATCTGGTAGTGTCTCAGGTATGAAATACAGGAAAAAAAATCTACCAATTTATGTATTTTATCCTGAAAGTGTAATAAGTCATGATATGACACTTTTTCTGTGATGAAGCCATGGCATCTCTTGCAAATAAATGAAACAGATAAGATTTTACTTGATTGATACAGAAGAATGAAAAAAACTATAAAATCTAGGGAACAGGTGCAGGATAATAACTTTTTTTATGGAGTCAGAAATTTGAAAGTAATCACACACTTTTTTAATACGGTGAGGAGCTGAATAGTTATATAATTAAGGGCAATGTAGTAAAAGACAAACAGGCACTACTGGGCAGGATTGTGTGAATCTATGAACTTTTCATCAGAAAAGAATTAATGATCTTTAACACTACTTTGTAACAAAGGAATGGAAAAAGATCATTTTCTTTTCTTTTTTTTGTGTGTGTGTTTGTTTTCTTAAGACAGTGTCTCGCTCTGTTGCCCAGGCTGGAGTGCAGTGGCATGATCTTGGCTCACTGCAACCTCCACCTCCTGGGTTCAAGCGATTCTCCTGCCTCAACCTCCTGAGTAGTGGGGACAAAGACGTGTGCCACCACGCCTGGCTAATTTTTGTATTTTTAGTAGAGATGGGGTTTCACCATGCTGGCCAGGCTGGTTTCGAACTTCTGACCTCAGGTAATCTGCCCACCTCGGCCTCCCAAAGTGCTGGGATTACAGGCATGAGCCATCGTACCCAGCCTGAAAAATAACATTTTTATCTTATTAAATGATTTATATGTGGGTTTAGGTAGACCACTTTGTATAATCTACATGTTTATTTGTCTTTTTTGTTGTCTATCTGTTATCTATTTTATTTTTTTTTGCTATACACATGATGTTTTAATGTTTCTTGTGTTCTATTCCTATAACTACCCCAGGGACTAATATGCACTGTATTCACTATTAGGATTTTCAATAAATACTGTTTGCTAATTCTCAATATTGCTGGGATAACAGTTCACATGACACAGGATGAATTCATTTCATTCATTGAAGATTTGAGCATAATAGAGAAAATTAGACCTGTGCTTATAAAACATGGATTTTTTTTTTTTTGAGACGGAGTCTTGCTCTGTTGCCCAGTCTGGAGCGCAGTGTCACCATCTCAGCTCACTGCAAGCTCCGCCTCCTGGGTTCATGCCATTCTCTTCCCTCAGCCTCCTGAGTAGCTGGGACTACAGGTGCCCGCCACCACGCCCGGCTACTTTTGTGTATTTTTAGTAGAGACGGGGTTTCACAGTGTTAGCCAGGATGGTCTCGATCTCCTGACCTTGTGATCCGCCCACCTCGGCCTCCCAAAGTGCTGGGATTACAGGCGTGAGCCACCACGCCTGGCCAAAAGATGGATCTTTTTTATTTTATATTTTATTTTGTTAATAAATATGCCTTCATTAAGAATCCTCATTAGAATTTTTTATGTTTTTTGAAGTATGTGTAGCATTAAAAATGTATCATGTGACTAATTGGATAAGGAATAAATAAATGAACACATACATCTTATATGATACTCTTATAAATAGTTATTTTGACTGTAACTTTAAAATGTTCCCTGATCAGTTATTTTCTTTTTCAAAAAGGACACTGGAGTATATAACATGCTCAACAACATGTTAGTCTGTTATAGGTTAAAACATGTTACAACTACATTCTTTTGCTACTTTAATGAATCCTCTTGGAGGAAGTCTAAGATAGTAATGTCTCAGACAGAAATTCATCTTATAATAGGTCATGTAATAGCAAGGCTTCAGGGCATTTAGATATAATTTTTTTAGTTTATTGTTTCCTTTATTTGCCAATCTGAGGTTTTTCCAAAACACAAAACTGTCTTCCAAAATTCACTGTAATATTGGTATTTTAAGTAAGAGTTGAAGGTTGAATGAATCTTTGACCTTGGCAGAAATGATGGTGTATGTATATTTTTCTTCACTGAAACTTTTCTTTTTTTTTTTTGAGACGGAGTCTCGCTCTGTGGCCCAGGCTGGAGTGCAGTGGCGGAATCTCGGCTCACTGCAAGCTCCACCTCCCGAGTTCACGCCATTCTCCTGCCTCAGCCTCTCCGAGTAGCTGGGACTACAGGCGCCCGCCACCACGCCCGGCTAATTTTTTTGTATTTTTAGTAGAGAAGGGGTTTCACTGTGGTCTCGATCTCCTGACCTCGTGATCTGCCCGCCTCGGCCTCCCAAAGTGCTGGGATTATAAGCGTGAGCCACCGCGCCCGGCTGAAACTTTTCTTTAACTCATCATTTTCCTAATTGATTTATAGTGCTTGCTGTTGCTCCCATTCATTTGTACTGATATTTTAGATATGGAGACAGCCCAGAGAAATCTAATTCCCCTATTCTTACTGCAATGTTTTCATCATCTTTCAAAGGGACCTCAGACATGGTATACAGTATATTTGGACACTAACTGAACGCTGGATCATGGAACCTTAACTATAAATTTTTCATCATAAATTGGTAAAAAAAAAATCCCATTAAGGAATGATGAAATCCTAAGATACAGTGAAAAAAAGGTATGCAGTGTTAGCATATTTTTGAAGATGTCTATATAGAGACGTAAAGCACAAATAAATGTTTACCTTTCTTTGAAAATACGCAAAGGCATTTTGATCCTTAGGAAACATAAAAATGTCAAAATTAAGGATTTACTTTATTGTAATTCTTACGGAGAGATTATATTCTTTAGTTGCTGTTGATTGATTTGATTGTGGGCGTGTATATTGGGACAGCGCCTTTTTATGCTATTATCTCATGAAATCTAAATATCATATATGTCTACATTTTTCTGCGTACGTGAAATATTTCAGCTGAGATACATGTTAAATTTGGTAAGATTTTAGAAAATTCCAATTCATCTCTCTTTCTGAGAAAATCTTCTTGCTGCCATCCTCAATTACTTCACAAACTGATACAACTTGGCATGTTTAACTGATAAGGGTCCCAGAATTGTGATTAACGTTGCAGATGGAAATGGTAAAAGGCAAAGTTGTGCTAACAACGATATGGTTGTTCAAGTGTTTAAATTAGAAATTTTAGCAAACCAGCTTCTTTGCACTAAATTTAATCCCTTAAGGAAATGGCAGCTACAAAACACTGACAGCTCTTTTTTCTCCTTATAACTAGCTATAAATGAGTTACTAGTGTAGCATAAAAATAGTTTGGGGTGAGAAATACACACTTTGGTTTTGTAATTTGAATTGTTTTAAAATTCATTCTTTATAATTCGGTCTATTGTGATATTTAGTTGACATTTTTAATACATTTAATATGTCTATTTGGTATATTGCACAAGTGAATGTAATGTAAGAACATAAGACTATTTCAATTATGAAGCATGTCCTCCCACTCCTCACTTAATACTATCAAGATTTCTTAGGGCAAGGACTCTTTTCCAGTATCTGTACCTTTAGAAAGCAAATAACAAGAATTGTTCACTATAGACCTATAATTTATTGCTGTGTGCTCACTATTATCCAAATAATCAAAGTATTGAATATCTTACACACTTTACACTGAATATTCTTATGGCTATATATCACTATAAAATAGTACTTTCAGTTTGCATTCATCCTTATGGTTGAATAGTTTGTAGTGAAACATATTTAAAGAAAAGAATAAATTTAAAGGAATTCTGGCATACAGTTACATTTGATGTAGCTTCTGTTTAAAGCAGCTTATAGCTAAAATCAGTTTTCATTATGGGCTCTCAATAAAGGTTAGGATTTATCAGGCACATTCCATGTTGGTATCTCTTTGATTTGTTTACTTCGCTTTTGAGGTTGGACAATGTTCGAATTTTCAAATTTATTTGTGGGCTAACATAGCTTTCAATGAATATTAGACCACTGATGGAAAGAGTTGAAAAGGTATTTTAATTCTCTTTTAGAATTCACAGAAAAGGATTAAGCAGCTAAAAGTAACATAGATGGTCTGTTGCTATTTAAAAAAGATAAATATTTGTTTCCAAATAGGTGAAGAAAAAAATACTTGGAAACTATGGTTCCTTTTCAGTTTGTCATTAGGTAGTTTCAGTGTGACACTTCGGTGTAATATCTTGCAATCCTACTCAAGGTAATATGACGCCAAGATACGGTCTGCAGCATGCAGCTCAGCACTTGATCTTGTGAACTATATTTACCAGGGAGCAGAATGGGATAACTGGGTAACCAAAATACTAAGAAGAATGTGTTTTAACGGGTTAATTCATTATAACAGAAATATCTTAAGCCTTTTTATTTCTTCTGTTGCTTCTGTTGAAAGATAACACATAGATACAGTAAACCAAACCAAACAACTGTAAAGATTATTGAGTTCTATAAGGTAAATATCTTTGTAACCAGATAAGGAGATAACAATTTGCTAAGGACCCCAGAACCCTCTCCATGTGTCCCATCCCAATTATAGTCCTGTCTCTTTGCAAAATAGTAGCCTCCTCTCTGGACTTTTGTAGTAAACACTTCTCTGTGTGTTTTCATTTTATCTGTCAAGTGTGCAATTCTAGACACTGTAACTCAGTTGTCCCCATAAAGCATGATAGAGCTTTTGAGTCTCTTTACTTACACATTCTTCCTTTATCCTATTCTTCTAACCATAGTTTATCTGTTGAGGAAGCTAGGCTCTTTGACCTGCAGAGTGTCTCACAGTCTGGGTCTTACTGATTTCACTCTCTTTACATGGTTCAATATGTTCTACTGACATCCGTATTTCCTAGGTATTGGCAACGGAATCCTAAATTGGGGTTTAATCTTTTTGGAAGTCATATAGGTGATGTGGTTTTTCAATGGGAGGCACTTAAGACTGAGTGTATACTTCATGTAAGAAAGGAAGGATAAATGTTTAATGCTTACCCACTTACCCTTTATTTACCAGTTAATAAATTATTCCCCAATACTATTTAAAATTTTTAAAAATATAATTATAAATGTATTGATTGTAATTAGTATGCTTTCTGAAGCTCAGGTGATCCCATTTTTGACTAATTCTGGATTCTTCACATTGCCTTTCAAGTCCTTTTGACATAACCTGGTAGTCCTGATAGCCTCCTGACTATTTGTTATGATGACATGATGGTCCAGGTTCAAATTGTACATTTCCAGCTTCAGTTGTGAAGTCAGTATTTTTTCTAGGAATTCTGGAGTGTTTTTGATTGAAATTAATGTTTTGAGATTACAGTCTAATTGCTTCTGTTGGCATTGTTCCTTGTACTTTTTGTTTAAGAAAGTATATATATATAAAATATATATTATATATGATAAAATAGTATGTGGAGATAAACATGTAGAGATATTAATATACATGTATAATATTGCTATGTATATCTACATGTATTCTATATATGTTAAAATACTTCTTGAGTTTATTTGGTAACTTTTCATCCACAGTTAGGACGATTAGGTTTTTGTTTAACTGAGGCTATGGACTGCATGTTTGTGTCCCCTCAAAATTTGTAATTTGAAGCCTAATTCCCAATGTTATGGCATTTGGAGGTTGGGCCTTTGAGAGGTAATTAGGTCATGAAGGTCAAGTCCTCATGGATAGGATCAGTGTCCTTAAAGAAGACCAAAAGACTAGGATATTCTCACTCTACTCTTTGCCCTATAAAGATACAACAAATAGACGACCATCTACAAACCAGGAAAAATACCCTCGCCAGACACTGAATCTATTTATACCTTAATCTTAGACTTCCCAGACTCTAGAACTGTGAGAAGTAACCTTAACTTGTTTCATCTACCCAATCTACAGTATACTGTTAGAACTGCCCAAACTCACTACAACAACCACTTTAGTATTCCATCTATTTAGTATTCCATCTATTTCCTCATTATTACATACTATAAATTCTGTCTCTCACGGGCAGAAAGGATGGCATAGATAGAATGTCCTATAATTACTATTTTTTCTGTCATATCACACACACAATAGTATTAGATAGACAAAACTAAACATGATTCCCTCAACAGAATTACTGAGAAGAGTTAAAACACTTTTTGCATATGTTTTTGTGTTGTCCACTCGGTTTTTTATAGTTGTACTATATCTACGTTATTAGAACACACAGCCATTACATACTATACTCTGCCATTTTTATTCCTTATATAGTCTTAGTTTCACAAATAACTATAATTGTAATGCTCATTATCTAGTGATGTTATCTAAAGATCGCACACTAATAAAAGTCTCAGGAGGAGCTCATGGGCGCAATATTCCCTGAGTCCTACACATTAATAGCAGTTTGTCTTTACCCTTATACCTGTAAGTAATTTCTTTTTCATGCATAAAATTGTTGGCTCACATTTTTCTCCCTTGGGTAACTTACATATGTACATTCAATTCATTCTGGTCTTAAACTGTTTTCATAAAGTCTGAGGATAAAATACTTTCTTTGAATTATAAGTTGAATGCTATTTTTTCCTAGATGCACAAATGATTTTATAAAATATCTCTTTAATATCCAGTAATTTCACTAGCATATTTCTTGGTAACAGTTTTTCTGGTTCAATATTTTCAGGTACACATGGCAATCCTTCAGTATGTAGTTTCTATTCTATTCTGAAAGCTCTCTTGAATTATATTTTTAGTACTAATTCTATTGCTTTTGTTTCCTTCTTCAAAAAAACCCATTATTCATATGTTGGTTCTTACTTTCCATAATTGAATGTTTATCACATTTTCTTTTGTTCTTCTTTGTTTCCTTTTTCTCTTCCTCTTCCCTCTTTCCTCTTTCTCCTCCTTTCTTCTTTCATTCTAATTATTTTAGACAGGATATTGAGGTAAAAATTAACATTCCATAAATTTAGTATTTTATAATAAAGTGCAATTTAATAGGGGTATAATTTATATTCAGTAAAATTCATCTTTCTTAAATGCATTATATATATATATATATACATATGTGTGTGTGCATATATATATATATATATAATATATAAATCTACATGATGAAGTAACCAGCAGCACAATCAAACTAGAGAACATTTTTAACATCTCACATAGTCTTTTCAGGTTCCTATTTAGTCAACCATCTTCTGCTACCCTTGCTCCTGGTGACAACCACTGATAGGATTTTTTTACTGGATATTTTTTTACTCTCGTAGAGGTTATATAAATGGAATGATACATTATGTAGCCTTTTATGTCTGGCATTCTTCGCTTAGCATAATGCACTTTATAAACCTATGTTTTCTTTAATTTTCAATCAATTCATTTATTCAGTAAATATTTACTGAGCGTCTACTGTGTACTAGGCATGTAGTACACTTACCAGGTTCTAGGCTTTAGGGATACAAGAGGAAACAAAGCAGACAAAAAATACCTATCTTCATGGAGAGAGAAGATGTAGGAATGGGCAACAAATAATTATTATAAGTTTGTTAGAAGGTAATAAATGAAAAAATAGAGAAAAATAAAACTAGTTAGCATTTGTGGGGTGGGATGTGCAATTTTAAATAAGATGGTTAAATTAGGTCAAATTGAGAAACTGAACTTAGAGGAAAGATTGAAGAGAAGAAGAAATAATCCATAATTGTGTGTGTAGCTTATTCTCTGCTACCATTTATATTTTGCGGCTATTGTGAATGGTTGATTTTCTTATGTTTTCTAATTCTTTGTTAATAGTATAGAAAGGTACAATTGATTTTTGCATTTATCTTTGTCCTATATTTGCTTTGTTTTGATTTTTTTAATGTACACAACCAGCTTATGCAAACCAAAATTGTTTTTAATCATTCCAATCCTCATATATTTATTTCTTTTTTTAAAAAAACTTTTATTTTAGGTTCAGTGGTACCTAAAATAAATTAATACATGTGTTAATTTATTAACAAATTAATTAATTTATATAGGTAAACTCATGTCACAGGGTTTTGTTGTACAGATCATTTTGTCATGCAGGCACTAAATCAAGTACCCAATAGTTATTTTTTCTGATCCTCTCCTCCTCTCACCCTCTACCCTCAAATAGGCCCACCGTTTGTTGTTTCTCATTCTGCATCCATGAGTTCTCATCATTTAGTTTTCACTTATAAGTGAGAACACGCAGTATTTGGTTTTCTGTTCTTGCATTAGTTTGCTAAGGATAATGGTCCTCCAGCTCCATTTATGTTCCAGCAAAAGACGTGCCTTCGTTCATTTTTATGGCTGCATAGTATTCCAAGATAGGTATGTACCACATTTTCTTCATCCATTCTGTCACTGATGGGCATTTAGGTTGATTCCATGTCTTTGCTATTGTGAATAGTGCTGCAATGGGTATTCATATGCATGTGTCTTTATGGTAGAAAGAGTTACATTCTTCTGGGCATATACACAGTAATAGAATTGCAGTTCTATGGGTACTTCTGTTTTTAGCTCTTTGAAAAGTCACCACACTGCTTTCCATGATGGTTGAACTAATTTAAAATCACACCAACAGCATATAAGCATTCCCTTTTCTCTGAAACCTAGGTTGTCTTCCAGTGTTTTTGCAGTTTTGGGGGAAAACCCACACTCTTAATATATCAATAGTTTGTTCCATTTCATTGCTGAGTAGTATTCCACTGTATGAATGTACCACAATTTGCTTATTCATTCACCAGTTATAGGAACTCTGGATATTTACCAATTTTTGTATATTATGAACAAAGCTGCTAAAACCATTTATATAGAGTTCTTTGTGTGAACATTTGTTTTTATTTATCTTGTATAAATAGAAGTAGGCTCACTATGTTATATTGCAAGCATATATCCAACTTTATCAGAAGCTGCAAATCATTTTATAAAGTTATACCATTTCACATTCCCACCAGCTATGTGTAAGTATGTCCCATTACTTTACATACTTGCCTGAACTTGAAGTTGTCAGTTTTACTTTAAAATGTATTCATTCTAATAGGATGAATAATTTTTATATTCAGGTATTGAATAGCGGTTCCAATTTTTATTTCCCTAATGACAATATTGTTGATTATATTTTCCATATATTTATTTGCCATCTGTACTGTTCTTTTTGAAGTAATTGTTCAGATAGTTTTGTCTTTTCAGTTGGAATGCTTGTTGTCTTATTAATATGCTGTAAGCATTTGTTTTAATTCTGAATACGAGTCCTATGCCAGGTATACGTTTTAAAAATATTTTCCCTCAGCTGACAGTTTCATTTCATTTTTATAAAGTGTCCTACAAAAGACCAGATGCTTTAATTTTGATTATGTCCAATTTATCAATTAAAATATTGTCTCTCATATAAAAGTCTTTGCTTAAACCCAAAAACATGGTCGATACTTTCATTTTATTAAGTATTCATTAAAGCTTTCATCAATGTTTTTGTAGTTTGCATTGTATAAATTCTGCCAATATTTATCCTTAAGTATTTTATTTTATAAATGGTTGTTTTAGTTTTGATTTCTGATTGTTATTAGCTATTGTATAGAAATGCAATTGTTTGGTCTAGTATCCTGTGCTCAACTCACATAATTAACTTTAGTGAAATTTTTGTAGATTTTTCAGGATGTTTGCACATAGAGGATCAAGTTGTCTGTAAATAAAATATTTTTACGTCTTTCTTTCTTTCTCATATCCATGTCTTTCCTTCCTTTTTCTTCACACTTTCTTTATTGTACTGTATAGACTCTCAATACGACAACAATGCTGAATAGGATTGGTGAGACATCCTTCTCTTCTTCAATATCTTTAGGGAAAATACTCGGTGTTTCATCATTAAATGTGTTACCTGTTGGTGTTGTGTAGATGTGCCTCGTCACCGTGAGGAAGCTCTCCTCTATTGTTTGTTTGTTGAATTGATGATCACAAAGGATGGTCAATTTTTCTCAACTCTTTTGTCTGTATCTGTTGAGATAATCACGTGAGTGTTTTTTTCATGTATTGATATAATGAAGTGTATTGGTGTAATGAAGTGCATCTTTTATGTATGGATATAAGGAAATGCATCTCTCTATGTTCAAGTGTTGAAATCAACTTTTTTATTATATTATTTTTTATTATATGAAGCGCAATTGTTCATGATGTATTTTATCTATATATTACATTTAAATGTTTGCTAATATTTTAAGTATTTTATATATTCTTTCATAAAGTACCTTCATCTGCAGTTTTCTTGTAATGAGGTGAATGCAAGTGATGACAACAGAGTGTCTTCTTAATGGTGCTTGCATGAGGCCAAGGCCATGAAATGTGCAACATTCTCCAGCTACAAGTGTTTTCAGGAAAATTTCAGGCTTAGTGTAACTTGAAAGACAGGAGAAAAGTGGTGACATAACAGTCATACCAATGTAAACACACAAAGATGGGAACAACAGCTTTTAATACCATAATCAGAAATAGAATGAAAGACTCTTATCTACATTGAGAGCTAAGTTTTGTCTACCGCATTCAGATAGCACAGATTCACAGAATATTTCCAGATGCATTGCAAAGCAAGTACCTTTTAAGAAGATCGAGTACTTAAAGATGATAGGACTTTTACTTTGGATTATTTATATCATATTTAATTACTTGTATTTTGAAATTATGCTATTCATTTAAAACTTCTGTTTTTGCTGTGTGTGTGTGTGTGTGTGTGTGTGTGTCCGTGTGTGTGTTTAATTTGTAACGCACTGTCAACAGATTTTTGTTTCAATAAACTCTTTGTGGTATACCAGTCTCTCTCTCTCTCTCTCTTTTCTAAGTGATTTCAACTTTTAGATTCAAGGGGTACATGTGCAGGTTTATTGCATGAGTAAATTGAGTGATGCTGAGGCTTGAGGTACAAATGATGCTGTCACTCAGGTAATGAGCATAATATCCAATAGGAAGTTTCCAATCCTTCCTTCACTACCTCTCTCTCCTCTCTAGTAGTTCCCAGTGTCTATCTTTATGTCCACATGTACCCAGTGCTTAGCTCCCACTTATACATGAGAATATGTGGTATTTGGTTTTTCGTTCGTGCCCTAATTCTCTCTTAATTCACTGAGGATAATGGTCCCCAGCTGCATCCATGTTGCTGCAAAGACAAGATTCTGTTCTTTTTTATGACTGCATAATATTCCGTGAGGTATGTGTATTACATTGTCTTTATCCAATCCACCATTGATTAATATGTAGGTTAATTCCATGCAAATTAATTCAACCACTGTGGAAAAAAGTTTGGAGATTTCTCAAATAACTTAAAACAAAACTACCCTTCAACCCAGCAATCCCATTACTGGGTATATACCCAATGGAAAATAAATCTTTCTACCATAAATACATGTGCAATTGTATGTTCAGCACAGCAGTATTCACAATGACAAATTATACCAGTCTTAACATGAGTTACACTTCCTTAAAAATGCCTTTACCATCTAGTTTAAATTACCTCTTTCCCAATCACTGTCTATTACATCATTCTGTTTTAGTGTATTCACTGAACTTATCAATTCTGATATTATATCGTTCAATTTTCTTTTGTTTATGTACTATCTTTTCTCCTGAGATAAATTGTGAGTGTGTGTATGTACACGTGAATATTTATGTGTGTCAAGTGGATGAGATATAGAATGGCAGAGTGAATTACTTTTATTTTATATACAGAAAAATGTAAGATAATAACTGAAATGTTGTTACCAGTGAAATGTTGTATCATACAAATATGTCCATTAACAACTCAGGAATCTGCTTTTAGCTGAAATATTAGGATATGACTTTTTCCACACAGGGATCAAATAATAAAACTGCATTTTGTGATTTCAAGACTAAAAATAATTGACAAATGTTTTTCATCTTAAAGAAATGCTGATCATAGCACAAAAATAACACATTGACAAAGAACTCATAAATTATTATGAAAAAAGAGAAGCAATTGCTGCCTTAGTGGTTAATGAAGGAAGTAAAAATTTTGCATCACTTATTGGATGAAATCAAGTTTCATAAAAATCAATTATTAAAAACCATGTTTAAAGTTAACCTATAACATTCACAGCAAACACAGTAATGACAAATGACATGACTAAGTGATTCTCACAACTGATGACGCTAAATATAAAATAGATCTCACCCTTGGACTTGTTCTGTAGTAAGATACAATAAAGAGCTCTGTCAAACATGAGAGAAAGGCATTTGGAGATTGGGGAATTTTTCCATAGCTGCATTTATTAAGGTTTGCATCACATCCGAGCAACAGATCTATGTAAGTAGGAATTAAAATGTGTTATCAGAACACCAAAGAATGGCGTTTATAATTATATACTTTATGCTTGAAAATATGTTGTATGTTGTATGGCATACAACATATGTCATTCCAGCAGTTTTAAATGGGTACTTAAAAAGTTTTAAGAATTTAATTAACTTAGATTTTATCATAAGCATATTAATTTGTTTTTCAAGTGTGACACTTAAAAGTATGATGTTTGCCCTCTTAAGAGAGCAAAGCGATCAAATACATTCTTAGGAATATACATGCAGAGACTGTCAAAGTGATTTGTTGATAGCCTGTAGAATATGATATACATTTTTTTGTCAGATGAGAATGAAAAGTAGATGTTCTATAAGAATAGGATGTAAGTTTATTGCAATAGTCACAGTTACAAGACCATTTTTCTATGTTGTGCCCTTCTACATTGATTAAATCTTCTTGGTTATTCGAATCAAGTATGTGATTTGATTAGCCTTATAACACTTTGCTCTTTATCTCACTTCTAATCTCTTTTCTCATTTTCCAAGGCTCTTTGTTCAACTTCATTCTATTTAGGCTTTTATTTCAATAGTAGTCTATTTGATCTTTCCTCTAATGCCCTATTAGTGTTATTTGTATGAGTTCTCAGAACTCTTACTCATTTCAACCATTTTTACTCTCCTTAAAATATTTAAAGTATGGATAAGTGAATAAAGAAATTTAGTAATTTCTTGCATTGTTTACTGAAAAGCATACTATTCATACACATTCTATAAATTATTTTGTTCAAAATAAGTAATTTTAAAATGCTATGAAATGTCAACAATTCTTATAAAAATTATGCCTACTGGCGAGGCGTGGTGGCTCATGCCTGTAATCCCAACACTTTGTGGGGGCCAAGGTGGGCAGATCACCTGAGGTCAGGAGTTCGAGACCAGCCTGGCCAACATGGCAAAACCAGGTATCTATTAAAAATACAAAAAAATTAGTCAGGTGTGGTGGCGCATGCCTGTAGTCCTGGCTACTCAGGAGGCTGAGGCAGGACAATTGCTTGAACCCAGGAGGCGGAGGTTGCAGTGAGCTGAGATCACACCACTGCACTCCAGCCTGGGCAACAGAAAGAGACTCTATCTAAAAAAAAACCAAAAATTATGCCTGCCAATATTTGTCAGCAATTGGTAGCAATATCAGTTATTAGTAATGTTTTATATTATTTCTGGATATCTGTTTATTTACGGTTAAGGTGATTGCTTGAAAGTCATACCAAAATAAATATATGGAAACTTATCCATAACTTAGAAGGACAAATTCCATCTTATTATTGGTAGCTGTCATCACGATCATCACTATCACAAGAGTGTAGACTTATTTTGAAGAGATCATTTTACCAAGTCAATAAAGCCCCTGATTAATAGCTCCTGCCTTATAGGTCCAGATACTTAAGTTTACATACTTTACCTTACCATAAAAACCAGATTGAGGAAAACCAGATGTACTTTTTAGAATAGATTATTCTTTGTAAGGATTATTTATGACTTATTATAGTACCATTATCAGTACACATACCTTGCTATCTACCTTTAACAAGACTAAACCATATCCTAATGTAACCATGGACATCAATTCTCTCCGTGATCAAGGAGCAGTTTTAACTTTGTAGACATGAATAAATAAAATCATGAACGATTTCCAAATGGATTTATATAATATAGTAATCTCCTGTACTTTACAAAGATTTACAAGCAACTGATTCAGCTTTAGAATATGACAAAAAAATGACTTAGAAGTAAAAGTATATCTGTCGTGAATTTTTATGATGTAAACCAAGTACTATCAAATGCTTAAAATATGCTCAGAATGAGGGTTACTTCATGAGAGATGTTTTGTACCTAAAAGCAATCTTTGTGTGAGTTATGAATTTTGAGGTAAAATTTTGAATCTGCCACCACATGGGCTGGAACATGTTAGTTACCTCATTCTGAATGAAAATATTGAATGAAAATCTCTCCCAACTCTGGGAATAGATATACTTCTCTAGCAATTACTCTCATCATAATATTTAGGAATTTTTGAATGACAATTTTATTTTCTCAAAGTGATTAAAAAATAAAAAACCTAAATATTCTCCCACTGATTACTTAAGGCTCTCTCTACTACTGATAGTAAATCGGAGAGGCTAGCCTAGTCAGTGTAATATCATGCAACTATTTCCGAGAGACTCATGGTTTATTCTATTGGGTTTAGTGAGGTGCAGAAAGACAATTTATGACCCATATGGCACATTTATGAACTTTAAAACATGGCATCACTCTTTTGTGATTTTTATGGACCTAAGGAACTTGGGTTCAATAACAAACTGAGTTATGTACTTGGAAATCTCTACTTCTGCAGAAAGTCTTTGAAAAAGAGATGTGACCAGACAGTGTCAGAGGAAGATTAGAAAGAAAAACAAAACCTTCTCTTTCCCTATAGATTATTTTATTAGACTTTCTACATTATATTTAATAATAAATTTTTTTTCTGTAATTCATTTACTTAAAGGTCAGTAGATAAAAAGTGTGTCTATTATTTGAGATATTAGAGGAAATTATCATCTCCAAATAAATACAGATAGAGCCCTCCTCATCAATGGCTACAGTTTTATTTTAATGGTAAAAATTAAGTAATGGAGTGTCTTTCGAAATGACACTGCTCAAATGCTAGTCTTAAGTGAGCAAAAGGAAATAGAATAGAAGCAATGAAAGTCTGGTGATAACCAGTAGCCACAGAGCGATAAACTTGCCTCATCTCCGCAATTTCTACCAGAATCTTAAGTTCACCACAGTGCCTGAGATTTGCTCTCTCATTTCTACACTTCCAGAGGATCCTAAAAACATGTAAGGATTCTTCATTTGGCTTCATATTGTATGGATATAAACTCTCTCAGTATCCAAACAACTTCCTCTGGCATACTTTTATTTTGTTAGTAAATTTTAAATCACAGAAGTCTATAAAATATCAATGTAGCTTATTATAATCAGAGATTTGACTGACTGCTGGTCCCTAAAAGCTTTTTGGTAAGTGTTAGAAAACTAAAAGCTTTTGGTAAATATGTGAAAAAAATTTATACGCAATTCAACAGACTTTGTAAGATGCAAGTTATTCATGAAGCTACGGTAAAAATTTCTCCAAAACAGATTTAAAATGGAGTCCAAATGATTACATTGTGCTTAAAAATCAAATGTAAAATTGGAATTTCATCAGAATATCATGAGCAGATTGAATTTACCTTTCAGTCTATTAACTATTTGCTTGGGGTTGATTTGCCTTAAGAAAAGGGGAAAACTCAACAACCCATTTTGTGCCAAAATTAATTCTAACAGTAATACATTTTGTGGTCCGCTGACTTTCAATTTATTACCAGTGGAGCTTGGTTGATTGTTTTGATCTTCAGTTTATTGGCAATGAAGTAGGATTTACTGTGCCACTGCCTTTCAATAACATAAATGTTACTTCACTGTGCTCGTGCTGCATTGTACGGCACTACAAGAAAATGATTTAATTGTCTGTCTTTGCTTAAACTTATAATACTTTGGAGTGTAGTAGAATGTTTAATGTCAAGCTTGTCTCTTTGCGTATTTATTTTTGCAATCTCAACTCAGAAGAGGTAAAAAATGTGTTAGTCTAAGGACCTGCCATTGCAATTTGGTTACATTGACACCAGATGGCAGTGAATAGGTCCCTAGGTATTAGATATTAGAATACGTGTAACTTTATATCCAAAGAACTGGATAACCTTTAAAAAACATTTGAAATTAAACTTCATGCAATGTGCTCAAAGATAATTTTTTAAAACAGCTTTAAAGAATAAAGATAGTGTGATAACTGTATCTTTTCTTAATAAGGCATGACTTTTTACATTTAATTTATGTCTTGGTTTGGAAGCCTAGTTTCAGTGTCAAAGTAAGTCTGAATTTCAAGTTTTTGGTAAGTTTGTTTAGACTTTTGCTTAATTTCTTATAAACTCAGGTTTCTTCATTGCCAATATTCTGGCAACTCCTCAATAAGTTCAAAAATATTTTGATTTTGTTTTCCTCTCAAAAAACTGTAACAACTTCTGTTCCATATAGATATACCCTAAAGTAGACTATTTCACATTTAGTTTAATATAACTCTCTGTCAAAATTACTGACTCCAGAAGATGTTTTCTAGATATTGATTGTCTGAAAAGCATCAACTTGTCTCTTTACATATTCAAGTACACAACTTTTACCTCTCTTAGAATTTCTAGAAGGACATTAGGATTACGATGGCACAGTGTTAACAATGCCTTATATGAAATGTGGGGGCCGAATATTAACAAGACACAGGAGAGATATTTGGTAAGGGAAAAGCAATAACCCTCCAAAAATATCTCTTGGGCAAATGCACGAATGATGTTTTCATTCATTTGGCTAAGTGTATGGACTGGAGGCAGGGCAAGTAAGTTTCAAAGGATAACATTATTTGTGACTTTTTGTATTTGTGATGATTCTGTGAATTTCAAGTAGTGATATAACATAGTAGGTACGTTAATTGATTTAAAGATCACATAAAAGATCTGACCTAGATATGTAGATCTGAGGATCATCATCAACATATAGGTAATAGTTCCCAGGTTAAGCCTGACAAAGTATTATAGGGTTCTTCCCATATTTTAGGAGTGTGAAAAAAAGTGAACTCCTTAAACAAGATTGACAAGTAGCATCTCAGTATATAGAAAGGGGCAAAAAATGCTACTGCCATGAAAATCAAAAGAAAATAAATGTTCAACTAGAGAAATTAATAAGAACACATTCTATGGAATACTCCAAATGAAAGAAAAATAGTTACTTACTGGTTTTGGCAATGAATAATTTTACTGGTACCCCTACTGATAACCATTTCTGTGGAGTGGTGTGGGAAAAATTCAAATTGCAGAAGTGGTAGATATTGATGTGGAATTATTGATAAGAGATCACTCTTTACTATTTATAGTTGTGTGTCTTTGAGTAGACTGCAGAAGGGAATACAAAATCTATACCAGGGTATATAAATGTATAAGTTGCTTCGGTCTCTTGCATAAGGTATTTAGCTTATGGTAAGGGCTCACTACAGGTTAATTGTGATTCTTTGTAGGGTGAGAAACTATTTCTTCCCTTCTGATACATTTATGTGTAGAGAAAGAGTTTGGGTCTTGTATTAGTCCTTTCTCATGCTGCTACGAATAAATATCTGAGACTGGGTAATTTATAAAAAGAAATAAGTTTAATTGACTCAGAGTTTTGTATGGCTGGACAGGTCTCAGGAAACATACAATCATTGTGGAAGGGGAAGCAAACATGTCCTTCTTCACATGAGAGAGAAGTGCCAAGCAAAAGGAGGAAAAGCCCCTTATAAAACGATCAGATCTCATGAGAAGTTACTCACTATCACAAGAATAGCATAAGGGTAACCACCCACATGATTCAATTACCTCCCACAAGGTGCCTCCCATGACACATGGGGATTATGGGAGTTACAATTCAAGATGAGATTTGGGTGAGGACACAGCCAAACCATATCATTCTGCCCTGAACCTGCCCAAATCTTATGTTCTCACAATTCAAAACACAATCTTGCCCTTCCAAAAGTCCCACAAAGCCTTAACTCATTCCAGCATTAGCTCAAAAGTCCAAGTCCAAAGTTTCACCTGAGACAAGTCAAGTCTCTTCCATCTATGAGCCAGTAAAATAAAAAACAAGTTAGTTATTTTCAAGATACAATGGGGGTACAGACATTGGGCAAATACTCACATTTCAAATGGGAGAAATTGGCCAAAATAAAGGGGCCACAGGCCCCATGCATGTCCAAAATCCAATAGGGCAGTCATTAAACCTTAAGTCCCAAAATGGTTTCCTTTGACTCTGTGTCTCACATCCAGGTCACGCCGAAGCAAGAGGTGGGCTCCCATGGCCTTGGGCAGACCCAACCCTGTGGTTTTGCAGGGTACAGCCCCACTCCCAGATGCTTTCATCAGCTGGAGTTGAGTGTCTGTGGCTTTTCCAGACCCTCGGTGCAAGGTGTCAGTGGATCTACCATTCTGGGGTCTGAAGGACAGTGGTCCTCTTTTCACAGCTCCACCAGGCAGTGACCCAGTGTGGACTCTTGTGTGAGGTTTCCAACCCCACATTTCTCATCTGCAGTGCCCTAGCATAGGTTCTCCATAAGGGATCCACCCCTGCAGCAAACTTCTGCCCGGACATCCAGGCATTTCCATACATTTTCTGAAATCTAGGCAGAGATTTCCAAACCTCAGTTCTTGTCTTCTGTGCACCCACAGGCTAAAAACCACATTAAGCTGCCAAGGCATGGGGCTTATACCCTCTGAAGCAATGGCCTGAACTGTATGTTGGCCTCTTAAGCCACAGCTGGAGCTGAAGCAGCTACCATTCAGGGCAGCATGTCCCGACGCTGCATACAGCAGGGGGCCCTGGGCCTGGACCACAAAACCGTTTCCCTCCTAGGGCTCTGGGCCTGTGACAGGAGAGGCTGCTGTGAGGGTCTCTGACTTGCCCTGGATAAATTTTCCCCATTGGCTTGGTGATTAACATTTGGCTCCTCAATACTTATGCAAATTTCTGCAGCCAGCTTGAAATTTCTTCTCAGAAAATGGGGTTTTCTTTCTAGTGCATTGTCAGGCTGCAAAGTTTCCAAACTCTGCTTCCTCTTGAACACTTTGCTGCATAAAAACTTCTTCTGCCAGATACCCTAAATTATCTCTCTCAAGTTCAAAGTTCCATAGATCTGTAGAGCAGGGGCAAAATGCTGTCACTCTCTTTGAGTAGCAAGAATGACCTTTACTTCAGTTTTCAATAAGTTCCTCACCTCCATCTGAGACAACCTAATTGTCCATATTACTATCAGCATTTTGGTCAAAGCCATTCAACAAATCTCTAGGACATTCCAAATTTTTTTTTTTTTTTTTTTTTGAGACAGAGTCTCACTATGTTGCCCAGGCTGGAGTGCATTGGTGTGATGTTGGCTCACTGCAACCTCCACCTCCCAGGTTCAAGCGATTCTCCATCCTCAACCTCCCAAGTAGCTGCGATTACAGACACCCACCATCATGCCTGGCTAATTTTTGTATTTCTGTAGAGACAGGGTTTTACCATGTTGGCCAGGCTGGTCTTTAACTCCTGAACTTAGGTGATCTGCCTGCCTCAGCCTCCCAAATTGCTGGGATTACAGCTGTAAGCCACCATGCTTGGCTGGAAGCTCCAAGCTTTCCCACATCTTCTTGTCTCCTGAGCCCTCCAACTCTCTAGGAATTTCCAAACTTTCTCACATTTTTGTGCCTTCTTCTGAGCCCTCCAATTGTTCCATCTCTGCCTGTTACACAGTTCCAAAGTCACTTCTGCATTTTTGGGTATCCATATAGCAGTACCCCACTCTCTGTGGTACCAATTTACTGTATTAGTCCGTTCTCATGCTGCTAATAAAGACATACCTGAGACTGGGAAATTTATAAAGGAAAGAGGTTTAATTAATTGACTCACAGTTCTGCATGGCTGTGGAGGCCTCAGGAAACTTACAATCATGGCAGAAGGGGAAGCAGACACATCTTTCTTCACATGGTGGCAAGAGAGAGAAGTGCCAAGCAGAAGTGCCAAGCATCGGATCTCATGAGAACTCACTATTATGAAAACAGCATGAGGGTAACCACCCCCATGATTCAATTACCTCCTACTGGGTCCCTCCCATGACACATGGGGATTATGGGAACTATAATTCAAGATGAGATTTGGGTGGGAACACTGCCAAACCATCAGGTCTCATTTGATATCCACTCCATGAGAGGAGGAATGACTTGCTCATATTTTTGGTTATGCTGATTCTAGTTCTTAAAGTTATGCATATAGTAGTCATAGAAAAAGTTTTTAATCATTCACTATTGTCTTTTTGGAGGGCAAAAAGGAAAAAGGCAGCATCACTAGTATATTCCTAAGTACCACGATCTGCCATCCAACAGATGCTCTCTGCATTGAGGCAGTGTTTCCGTATTAACACTGAGGACTTCTGGCCCAGAGTTCATCATATAGGCTTATTAGAAATAAGCAAACTAGTCTATGTTGTCAGTATACTATTGATTGTAAACGGTATTTATTAATTTTAATGTATTTTGTTCCAATTTGAAAAAATATTACAATCCTTTTTAGGTGATGGTGGAGGTTGATATTCAGTGTTACTTCAGATAATAATAGTTTTCTTGAAGGTAACACATTTGTTGGAAATGGTGATATGATCAAATACACAGAAGAAAATAGGAGATGAAATTCTGTCCCAATTGGAAGTTGGAAGACTGTGGCATATAAAATGATATATATACAAGGAGTTTCCTCCACAAAGTAGAGCTCTGTGAACCTGAGACAGTCCAACGAAGAGTGCAAGATTTAGTGAATGAGTCCTGCATTCTTATAATAATTCACGGATATTTTCCTCTGTGGTTGCTTTACTAAAAGCCTGAAAATTGTTACATTTTGTTACTATTATTATTAATATTTTATTATTACCAGCAAATGAAAAGAAATGCCTTTGTGTGATAAATATTCAAGTTGTTTGTAGGTCAGACTCCTTTCACATAGTTTTTAGTGTTACCTTTAGTTATTAATGTGGTAGGCTTATTTGTCTTCAGTTGGCCTGGTAGCAACAGATTATGTTTATATTTAGCAATGTTTATTCTTTTTTTTTCAGTTTTATTTCTCCTTTACATCATCATTTCACTCATAATGAATCAGATTCTGTACAGCAAACAAATGAATTTGGCTTAATTTCTACTTAAATAGATCACTTGGTAAGACTCAATCACTTTAAGTTTGTCTTGGGTGATAGATAAAATTTAGTAATTTATTGAAACCTAAATGCAGGAGTTAGACAAGCTGTGTAATTTTTTCTTTTATCCCCAAACCCCTGTGGCAGGGATCCTCTTGAATGGTCCCGTCTCAATGGATAGAGGGGAATTCTTGAGTGTTCCTCATGAGAAAATAATTTGTTCTTTCGTGAACATATAGTTTGTAAACCACCATCAGGTAGAATAGATTAAAAAAATGTAGTGCATATACACCATGGAATACTATGTAGCCATAAAAAAGAATGACATCAAGTCCTTTACAGGAACATGGATGGAGCTGGACGCTATTATCCTTAGCAAACTAACAGAGGAAGAGAAAACAAATACCATGTCTTCTGATGTGAACATGGACACGTGGAAGACAACAACAGACACCAGGCCTATCAGAGGGTGGAGAGTAGGAGAAGAAAGAGGATTAGGAAAAACAACTAGTGCATACTATGCTGAATACTTCAGTGATGAAATAATCTGTACAACAAAACCCTGTAACACAAATTTGCCTATATAACAAATCTGAACTTAAAATAAAAGTTAAAAAAATAAAAGCAAGATACATCACACTTGAGGTAATGTATATGTTATAACAAGAAAAAGTGCATCTACACATAATACATCTTTTGTTTGTAAAACTTGGACCAACACAGGAGAAAACATACATGCTTCTTGCTTTGTAATATATTTGTTAAAGAATAAAGAAAACTTTGCAATTCCTGAAATTAACAAGGCCACATTATAATTGTGTGTTACCAATGCCAAACAATCATGAGTACAGAATAGTCAACAGAAGGAGGCAAAATGGTGACCCTGTCTCATTTTTGGAGCTCGAAAGAAAGGAAGGCCTTGCTGAGACAAAACACAGGGAGTGTTCTCCCATTCTGTTTAGAGCTTCAAAGCTGTTTGAGTAGAGCAATACCTGAGCAATTATTGCAAATTAATATGTGATTTTACTTAATCAAACTTGAGTAAGAGAATAAAGAGGTTTTACTGAAAATCTGTTTGGATTAATACCTGTCCCTTGGAGTTCTAAAGCTCTCGTATGCTACTTTTGATTAAGCTGGGTCCTGGCAAGGAAAAAGTAGTCTGTCTTGATCTTTGGCCAAAATATACCTACATATGCTCTTTGTTCCTGAACACTCAGGAATTTTCTGAAAGTAGGAAATGTTAAGATGCGGTGATGCGGGGAGGAAATATATTTTAAATTTCTGGAAGAAAGAAAATGTGGTGCTTGACTACAGAACACTTTGTTCCCACGATATGGCAGGAGAAGTTTCCTTGCTGTGTTCTTTTCATGTTTCTCCTTCACTCTTTTATATTCCTTTCTTTCTTCTTCAGTAGATACTAAATTTCTTCACACAGGTTGCAGTTCCCTCAACTTCCATGACATAAGATATAAATATAAGCTTTAGTATGTTCACAAAACCCCTGCCAAATTGTGTGTGGGTAAGTGTATATTAATATATGCATTCTCTCTCTGTATGTGTGTGTCTCTCTGAGCCTGCCTCTTTCTTTCTCTTTCTTTCTCTCTTTTCCCTTCTTTCCTCCCTCCCTCCTTCCCTCCTTCCCTCTCTTCCTTTCTTTCTTTTCTTTCTTTTTTTCTTTCTCTCTCGTAAGAAATAAATAAGTCATTCACCCCCAATAAAATAAGAGAAATGATATCTACAATCAAAAGTGAAGCTAGAAGAGCAACATTAAATGTACATACTTGGAAATACATAATCTTAAGAAATAGAGAATTTTTCAGGCCAGGATATAACTTAATGAAGCTTTTACAGGTGTATAAAAATAAGGCATATTTTAAAACGGACTTGTTCAAGTAGGCAATGAATCCACTGTCCAAAAGACTGCCCAAGACCTGGATGCAAGAACTTCATCCTCAAGATACTAGTATAGAAATAGGTGCAAGCAGAAGTCATAGAATAGACTTTGCAATGAAACACTTGACTAATGAAACTAACACTTTCAGCAAATAATAATAATAATGATAATTATCACTAAATAATTTCCCCAATGGTAAACTTTATGTAGTAATAAGTGACCTGAAAAAAACATTCTTACCAAAAACTCACAGAGGTTAATCACACCTTTAAGTGAACCAGGATAGCCAGCCACCCTGGGCAAAAGCCTGGTATTTTTGTGGACCTCATTTTAAGCTCCTTAAAATAGTTTCATAGAATTTAATCAGAATTTCTTGCTTATGTCATTTATTCACTTCAACTTTCAATAAATATTTATTGAGCAACTGCTGTGGTGGGTATAGGGGCAATTTTATCTAAATAAAATGTATCTAAATAAAATATCCATGATAAGTGAACGTGGCACTTACTTTCTTTACTTACTAATTTTTCATCCCTTTTAAAGAAAAGAGCAAAGGTATGATTGGGCATAAGTAGTCCACTTTGGTTATTTTTAATCTAAATGTGGTAAAAAGAAGACGTCAATTTCATTACTATTTGTGTAGCCAAATATATTTTGATTAAAATAACTAATAGTTTCAAATGTTAAACTTTTATGGACTTTCTAAAACAAAGGAAACCTTTCCTTCTGTTCAAATTTAAACAATTAGCAAAGCACAGCAACCCTGAAATATAATTTGAAAGGTAATTTGTAAAATCCTTCATTCAATAAAATAAAAAAAAATTCTGAATTTATACAAATTATTTCCTAAATGCACTGAATTGATAAGTGAAAAAATGTAAGCAATAATTGGTCTAAGGTTGTTTATGTTAACCAAAATAAATGCTAATTACATCTTTCATTTGCTTAACATACCATAAGCATTTTTTAGCTAGATACTTTTTATATTTATAAAATTATTTTTATAAGCTTTGTATTTAAAATTTAATGAGAAAGATGGCTACTTAAAGAATGAATAATAAAATTGATGTCTTTCCTTCGATTATTCTAGTTCTCGGTTATTAAGATTATGACTTTAAATTGCTTGTGAAACTTACTCATTGATCTACTAAACATATAAAATATAAGAGTATTTCAGGACAGATTCCACTGAAAAATTATTCTACATAAACATAAATACAGAAGCATTTTGTGTTTAGTTTGTTCTCCGTATAAAATACTATCCCAGTTACCAAAGTAAAGATTACCACTATTACTTTATATCAAATTTTATTCTTTTTTTATATTGGACTTTTTGAGCAAATAATTTAAAATTTTTATCTCCTATAATATTTTAAAATCCATTATATTTGCCACCACTAATTTTATTTTACCATGAATTAACACCGCTTATGTGATTGGTTATTTCAAAAATCACATCTGGATATTCCCAAGCATTTCTATTAAGTTTGTCCTGGGAAAGATGTGTCTATATTGTTGCACACATATCCTGTTAGCGAAGTCCAAGTCACTAAAAAAAATCACTGCTTTGGGAATATAATTCTATGAGCTCTCTGTTTTCTTTTTGTTATCACTAAACTCTCTTAAATTCTCTATTTCTTCATGCAGAATTACTGACCAAAATAAATAATCTGGTGAGAGTGTGTCTGTATTGTGCATTTTTTTTTGTCTACAGCTTCTTGATTACCAGATAAATATTGGTTCTTGTCTTCTCTGAACACCTTTCATCCTCTGCAGTATAATTTTATGTTAAGGTTTAGAGACATCACAATTGAATTGCATAAATCTACTCATTATATCATTTAAGCTTTGACTTTCTATCGTAGCCTGTGGGAAAGAAGGCCTTTCCCTACTCTGCAGTCTAAATTTAAAATCTAGAAATATGACCAGATGTTCTCATTAAGCATTAAATGAATACTGTGCATGTATATCATTTCTTTCTTACACATAATATGCCCTGCAATTTTAGTTTTAATTAAATATGGATTTTGTTTTATACTTAGCTCATTCTCCAGATAGCTACCCTAACTGTAATAATATTCTTAGTATTCTCCAATGCCACTGAATTTTTATAGTCAATGTCTCACTGTGAAACCTCAGCTAGAAACGTACAACATTTATGATCTCTTCACATGAAATGGAAGCTCCTAAAATAAAATTTCCCCTTCAAAACTGAACACTTTAAGCATTACTAGCATGAAAGAAAATTCATAAGATTTACAAAATGTATATATTATGATTCAGACCAAAGGAGAATATTTGTCCATCTCCTCATAGGTATTCTTAAAATATGTTCTAGTATAAATAGAATGGCAGAAAACTTGTTCCGGCTTCAGTGTCAGCTTTCAAGGTACAGAATGAAAGGGCCATTCACTGAGAAATGTCTAGTCATTCATTTTTTTACATAAGTAATTACGGTGCATAAATCACGTGCCTGGCACTATGCTGAAATTTGGAGTATGGAAATTAGAGGACAAATTTGCTGCCTGCTACTGTGCAAATAGGCAAAATGTATAGCAGAAAACACAATCCCTGCTAAAGTAGATGTACATGCAAAGCACCAAAGACATCTCAGAGAGGAGGTGCTAACTAAGCTGGTATTGAAAAAAATACATTGCTTTTGCCACATGGATAAGCCAAGAGAGAGGAAAACATATGTATACTCAGAGGAAAGAGACTTTTTTAGCAGCCAATAGTAATGGTTACAAGCCAGGACTTTGAGACCACAGTTTTTAGGTTCAAATGTAACTCCACAACCTACTAAGTGAAAACTTAGGAAAAGTTACGTAAACTCTCTGTTTCCTCATTTATAAAATAGGAACTGCATCATAGAGTTATCGTGAGGATAGCATGAGTTAATGCATGTTAACTGTTTATAACAATGCATGTCTAAGTGTTTGTTAAAAAAATAAGTAAACAAAATTAGGAAACTTCAAGTTTTCTGAACACAAAAATTTAACAGGTCATGAGACAAGTTGGCCAGATGATAAAGGTTTTCAATTTCTTTAAAAAGATAAATAGAAAAGTTATTTTGAGCAGAGTGGTGCTGTGGTAGATTAAAGATAATTAAAATCTTTTGTCACTCTTCCCATTTCAGGAGTGGAATATATTAATTCCACTCCTCTTGAATCTAGGCTGGCTTTAGTGACAACCTTGATGAGAGGAATGTGGCAGAATGTATGTGCCAGTTTTGGGGCCCAGGCATTAACGGATTGTTAGCATCCACTTCCAATCCCTTGGGACACTTTCTGGGTGCCCCAAGCCTCGCTGAAAGAAGTCTGACTATGCAGAAAAGTCCTCTCCCAGATGCTCTGGCTGATGATCCCAGCTGAGCCCAGTCTTTCTGTTTCCTCCACCCTGGTAGCAGACATGTGAATGACAATGGCTGGGATTCTCTAGATTAGAACATCTCCTAAAAAACCCATAGTGAAGGCCACCAACATTAGATGTAAATGAGAATCATTTGTCTCAGCCTTGTCTGAATTTGGGACCAATAATATCTGAATATTTTATTTAAAAAGAACAGTTGTTTTAACACACTAAGTTTTGGGATAGTGTGTTCTTTAACAATAAATAACTTAATTAAAAGAAGTGACAAGATCCAATTTTCATACTATACATATCTATCCCTGATATGGTTTGGCTGACCCCACCCAAATATCATCTTGAATTATAGCTCCCATAATCCCCATGTGTTGTAAGAGAAAACAGGTGGAGATAATTGAATCACGGAGGCAGTTTTCCCCATCTTGTTCTTGTGATAATGAGATAGTTCTCACAAGATTTAATGGTTTTATAAAGGGCTGCTCCCTTCGCTGGGCACTCATTCTCTCTCCTGCCAGTCCATGAAGAGGTGCCTTCCACCATATTTGTAAGTTTCCTGAGGTCTACCCAGCCATATAGAACTGTGAGTCAATTAAACCTCTTTCCTTTATAAATTACCCAGTCTCGGTGATAGCAGTATGAGAATGGACTAATACAATCCCCTTGGCCTTTGTGACACTGGGAAGAATATAATCACTGGGTTTGAGTATGAATACTGTAATAATATAAGGAGGCCCTCAGAGAAATTCAAATGGGTGATTATGAGGGTCTGAACAAAATCAGTGTTATTAGATATGAAGAGGAAAAGAATAAATTAAAAAATATTTTTCTCTTCTGCATTTTTTTCTTTTGCCCTTAGGTTTCTTTTCCACTGCATGGTTACAGTTTAGGGAAAGTGAACTGACTAGAAAGCCAAAGTCCATTTGTTGTGCTCTTAGAAAATTCTTGAAAATAATCTTTTTTTTGGCATTTTTTTTTTGTTTGAGATACACACACACACACACACACACATATATATATACACATATATATGTGTATCAAAGATTTTGGAGAATTCAGAATCTACTGTTTGCATCATAAACCACTTAATGGGGAAAGATGCAAAGTGATTTCAGACCTTGCTGCAGCAACAATCCCCTAGGTGAAAGGAAAGAGAATAAGCAAAGGAGAGTAATATAGGGGGGATAATGGTGGTTTTGAGTATTTCTGTGTGAGCTCACCAGTATGCCCATTACCGGAGTTAAATTCTAAAGTATAAGGTAGTTTATATCACCTTTAAAAAAAATTTTTGGCCAGGACCAAGAGTTAGAATTCACCTAACAATTCAACCCAATACAAAAACAAAACAAAACAAAAAAACCCCCAAAACAGTCATTTTACAAAACATCCTGTTGGTCCTACAATGACAAATATGGTGTTTCCTGGGCTATTTTCTAAATTTTGGTTAAACTGTATGACCCAATAGGTTGACATCACAAGCTACAACTTTCAGTTTGAAAAACACTCTTCTCCAGAAAACAGTACGTTTAATGGATAGAAAAGAAATCGATTGTCAAGAATGTAGCCTAGGAAGACTGAAAACCTCTTGAAGAATGTCTACATAGAGCATAGATTCAGAGTGACTGAATATTTGCTTCTAAAAGATGTCCTGAGATCAACAAGAGAACATCCTAACTTGAAGTGGCAGATGGAGCCACAGGTTCCTATAGCTTGTTTAAAAGAGCTGGGGACATATCATAGAATGGGGCAAGGGATGTAACTGTCTGGGATCTGGGTGAGCAGCATGCAGACTGCCTGTATGGACGGTGACTGAATGCTGTCAGGACCCAGTGACAGGTTAATGCTGGGAAACCACACACACAAGGAACAGCTACATCTCAGCAGCAGCTAGCAGCAGATGCCACGAGGAAAAGGAGGACCAGTGACACAGTCTTCCTCTATAATGCTAGGCTGATAAAAAAAACAATGCTCTGACTCCCTGCCTGCCCCAGAGTTCTCTATTGGTCTGGGGATATGAGATATCTTATACATAAAATCTCTCTTTCCCAGCCAGATTTTGAATCATTTATGAGATGACAAAGGAGTCAGATTGATGGAGATCAAAATATATTTTTATTATGGATAAAGCAGAAGGAAAATATGAACTTAGGTTTATTGTATACATGTACTTCTTTTATCAATTAGTCAGTCTTATTTAGTCGCAGCCAGTATTATAAAACCATAGACGGCCCAAGAGGGCACTACTTATAGGAAGAGAGAATTTGTGCCTCCTGAAGGCAGGCTGTTTGTGTGCCTGTGTGTGTGTGTGTGTGTGTGTGTGTGTGTGTGTGTGTGTGTCAGAGAATGGGGTCAGTGACAGAGAGAGATAGAAAGAGAGAGCTAGAGAAAGGTGGAAAAGAGGGAGAGAGAAAGGATATGAGCAAAGCATATAAATTATCTTATATATCACATCATTGTTGTTACTGAATATTTCTTCTGAACGTATTTTTAGGCTTTGCCAATTTGGATGTCTTTTAATTTAAATTAAAATCGTGTTGAAATGAAAATGTAAAATAACACTATGTATTTAAAACATGAAGAAACTTGTAGCAATCCAGTTTTTTAAAATGAAAACACATGTACAAAATTATCTTAACAATTAGCAAACTACAGACAGTCAATATGAAGAACATATATAAATAATACTTGGAGAAATTAAAAAATGTTACTAGCAGTAATAACAGTAATAGTTAATCCTTTTTAATTTCTTATTGTTTTATCAGTTTGTCATTTGAAAATAAAAAAATATTTTTTCACTAGCTCTTGTTTACCCTTATTGTTTGCTGCATACAATGAATTAAGGGCCAATTTGCAAAACTAATTTTGAGACCTACCAGAGGATGAGAGACAAAGGTCTCAGACCAGAGGTTCTAGGAAAATGAGAGATATCGAGTTGGAAAGGAAAGTACTAATCTTCATCTTTACTTCTGAAGCTTGGGCAGTAAATTCTTCCATTAGCACCTATTGAAGTCTAATCCAGAGGCTGGGAAATGGACCACTGCATATACCACATGGATGCTTCTGCTAGGACCACTGTCCCCAATGCTTCTTAGAAGCAAGATGTTGCCACAAGCTCTGAGGCCACTACCACTCCCACTATTGTGGATGGGTCTGACTGGAGGGCCCTGATTCATGTGCCTGGGCCCTAGCTACAGAGAGGCTTGAAAGAAAACTATCTGGTACTTTCAGTATCTATATTGAAAACCAGGGGACCGGGCATGGTGGCTCCCACCTGTAATCCCAGCACTTTGGGAGGCCGAAGTGGGCGGGCCACTTGATGTCAGGAGTTTGAGACGAGCCTGGTCAACATGATGAAACCCCATTTCTATTAAAAATCCGCTGCCATGGTGGCACACACCTGTAATCCCAGATACTTGGGTGGCTGAGGCAGGAGAATCACTTGAACTCATGATGCGAAGGCTGCAGTAAACCAAGATCACACCATTGCACTCCGGCCTGACCAACAGAGTGAGACTCTGTCTCAAAAAACAAACAAACAGGCAAAACCCAGGCTCTGTCTAATAAGAAAAGGGATTTTACAGGTTTAAGATGGAGTTTCAGATGCTGGACAGAGAAGAATAATTATAAATATTTTTATGCCTCGCCATCCCCAGCAGTCTTGACTGTGTCACTTATAGGGATTTCTCTAATTACCAATCCAAAGAGAGGACTTCCCCTTCATAGAAGTTATCAAAGATCCTCACTATGCCAACATCCAGGAATAAAAGTACAAACACTTCCGCCCACTGCAATTTGGCTACAATTTCACCAATTGCCTGAGTTCAGAGACACAGAATGCACTCATACATATCAAGTTGTAGAAAGTGGGTCACTACTTACAAATCCACAGCAAGGGACAAAAGAAGACTCAGAGCCATCGTGAGCTTGTCTCTCAAGGCTCAAGAAAGCTGTGCACGGTGGATGGAGTCTTCAATGCATGTGTACCACTTGCACCACAGCTGAAGGACCCCAAAAGGCAGATCACCTTTAGGGGCTACACGATGAATTGGGCCAAACTTTAAAGGGCATCCTGCTTTAGGAGAGAGATCAAAGCCTGGGCTGTGGTTATTTTGAGAGCTACATGTAGAAAAGTAAGGGCGTTGGGGAGAACTGGGTCAGTCCAGGGCCACTCCGAGAACTGTCCACCACCGCTTTGCCCTTTTGTCTGTAGAGCAACCTAGTGGGAGTTTGCTGGGTTTATAAGGCAGTATTATCAAATTTTAGTTGATTTTCCTTAACATAGGTAGATAAAAACTTTGTGAGTCTGAGAGGCTGTTGAAAATCTATCAGATCAACTAGCAGTCAGAACCAAATTGAAAGAAGTGGTAGAAAAATAAGTGAAATGTGGAGCAGGGAAAGAATAAACAAGGAGGATATTGCCAGGGCTGGAATTTTAGGGAAAGATATTAATAACATAATCCTGCTAAACATCTGATAACAGCTTATCTGCTGTGTGATTGGACTTGCCCAGTCTTACTGATTACCTTGTGAACTTGTTATAAATAAAGATTTCTAGGATCAACACAGACGAAGTGAATCAGAGATTCTAAAAGCCTTGACATGTTTATTTTCATGTCCAAGATGATTCTTGTGCTCAGATTAGTTTGGGAAATTCCGGGACCTTAGATCATATTTGCTGACATTGGGTCCTAGATTGCAGTCAGTTAATCTAAGTTGCCTGGGTCAATATTCAGTTAAATGATATGATGTCGATAATTTAGGAAACTAACGAATAAGAGTTGCCCTTTCAGCTGGCACCTAGGAATTCTTAGCCCGAATGACTTCTTTTAGTGCCTAAACAGCTCTCTAGGACTTCCATTAACTCTTCTGGCCTTTAAGACACAGTGAAAAGGTAACTTTTGATGTCAGAGACATAGCTTGTAAATTCTCTGTGACCTAACAGCTTTTAAAATTCCTCAACCATGAAAGGAAGTCATATGATATTTATCTCTTTAATAAGTCTTCTTTATCTGATTGACTGAGTACCTGCTTATATCATTTATTTTAAAGTGTACTTCTTCTATTGATCTAGATACTTGTGTTACAGATGCATTGTAAAAATCACAAGAATAAAGCACTTTAGATCACTTTAATATGCAGATGTAGAAAATAAAATACATTTTCTATGAATGACAATTCATGCACTTTTAGTAAAATTATCTACTTGACTTTCCAAAACTATAGCATTTCATCTATAATTAAGGGAGAAAACACAAATTTTAGTCTTAGTCATTTGATTTCTGGGGAATTTGGGAGTATGTATATATGTGATGTATGGTGTGTTGTGTGTGGTCTTGATGTATATGAGTGCATGCGCTGTGCAGTGGGTATCCATGCATGAGTCTGTGTGTATATGTATGTTTGGTGTGTATATAGTGATACAGATGTGTGTGTGTGATGTGGGTGTGTGTTTGTGTGTGTTTTCTTCATATTTTTATTGAAGATTTTGGCCAGTCTTTACCTGCAGCACTCACAGGTGGAATGACATGTTGTCTCCGGTGTCCTTTTTGATATTAATAGGATTCCCCAGGGTCTGACAAAATGTTCATCTGTCTCCTTGGAGCAGATAAGAATTTCTGATTTTTTTTTGTCTTTTTTATTGTTTAGTAGCTGGATTCTTTTTGAGAATAAATGGAATCAGGGGAAATGATGTGAAGATAGATAGTGGGATAAATCAAATAGCCTTTACAAAACTAAAGGTCCAAAAAACTCCTTGAAAGTTTAATTTTAGCCTATTCTCATGCTTCAACTAAGGTATGTTTCTAAATTTTTTGTCCGAAGACTTTCCTTCCTCATTGTTTTAGGGGCATTAAAATGTTTATTTACTTGATTTGGTTATGACATTTCCATTTTGTGACATGTTGTTTTCTCTCTTACCAGCATTTTCATGACCTGTAATCTGCGTGGTAATATGAGTTAAACACTCATATTAATCTAGACTGTTTTGGTATAAAATTACCTTTATTTCTCTCAAATAAAACAATACATTTCTTGAAAGAAGTGAAACTTTCTCATGCTTTTTTTTCCCCTCAATTTTCCCAGGCTTAAAAACCCACTGTAAGGCACAGAGTATGCCTTCAATGAATAATTACTGATTTCACTTGTAAGATTTGGATGGTGAAATTGTTTAGTATATGTGTTGAAATTGTTTAATGTATGTATGAGGTCTACCTTTGATCTGGACTGATAAAAATGTGGTTAATTCTCATTAAACAGTAGGGAAAAAACCTGCCTTCTCCAACTATGTTCTTGCTCTTAGAAGACACAGAGAAGCTAAGGTACACATTTTGTCTAATAAAGATCCATAGGAAAGAAGATGTTTTCATTAACTGCATAGGATATTGGTAACAGAAAGCAACAAGTTAAAGGAAAAGCTATAATAAGAAAAATGAATAAAAAAGGAAGCAAGAGGAATAAGAATAAAAGTGACAGAACTATTAAAGTCATAAAGAACAAACCAATATATAAAAAGGAGAAGAGGCTATGAAAAGGGAAAAAAAATTGAAGATTCAGTATTTAAAATCATGAGTTAGTTAAATTCACCAGAACAAGCCTAAAATAGTGACACAATGACATAGATTTTTCAGTCTGGGTAATGTCTAAATGGTAAATAGAAAATAAAAATCAATTTCAGCTGGAAACTTTTACTGAGTTCAAGCATACATAATAAGTTGTACCTTCCGATGTAACATTTGGTTAGTTGGGCCAATAGAAAACTAGCCTTGCTGGGACACAGGGGGAGACAGGGTGGCCCCTTGAAAGTTTCAGTTATATCCATCCTGTGCAGAAGACCCTAAAACTGTGAGCACTCCACTTCTAGTCTCTCCTATCTTATTCTCCAAACACATATTACAAAGGAGCTTGGCAACCTGGAGGGACTGACAGTCAATGCCATTGTCATTAAATTTATAATATGAGACAGCATTCCTAAATGGAGACTGTTCAGAAATAGAAGGGGGCTACTCTAGAAGTGAAAAATAGGAAAATGGGAAAGGTTGTAATTGATCAAACTTTGTCTCTCCCCATCCTTAATATGTCTGGTATAAGAATTATTTTTAAAAATTTTGTACTTGCTGGTCCACACACCATTCTACAATAACATATAAGACCAAATTGAAGCCTAGGCAATACAGTGAGGCACATTTATACAAAAAATAGAAATAAAAAATTAGGTGGGTGTGGTGACACACAGCTGTTTTCCCAGCTACATGGGAGGCTGAGGCAGAAGGATCACTTGAGCCTGGGAGGTTGAGGCTGCAGTGAGCCATGATTGTGCCACTGTACCGTAGCCTGGGCAACAGTGAGAGACCTTGTCTCAAAACAAAAACAAAAATAAAAACAAGTTAAAATAAAATGTGGTCTAGGCTAGTAAATATTATTATAAATTTTAGGAGCTTTTAAACTTTTTAGTCGATTTGGTGTTTCATTTACCATCTTTGCATTAATTGTCCCTAACAAGCTTACTAAACGTTAGGCACTTTCTTGTTTTAAGTCTAATGTTAGTGTCTAGTGCAATTTCATTCTCCAGCCTTGTCCAAAAGAAATCTAAGATTTAGTTAATATAATGGAGGCATATATGGAGGAAGGGGAGAACAGTAAAGCTATTCAGAACCAGAAAATAAGCATATTGGCTGTGGTAGGCAGAACTCTAAGATGGCTACCAAAATTCTTGACCTCTGGTGTGCACACCCTAGATAATCCTCTCTACTTGACTGTGATGATAATGTCCTATAATTTTCATGATTATGTTATGTTATATTATATGATGAAGCGATTTTTCAGATATAATTCAGGTCCCTAATCAGTTCACTTTAAGCTAATTAAAGGAACTCTCTTGGATGTGTGTGACTTAATCAGATGAGGATACTCTAAAAGAGAATTAGGAGGTTAAAGATAAGTTAGAAAGATTAAAAGGAAGAAAGAAAAATAGACATGAGAAAGAGGAGAGAGGGAGAGGAAGAAGGAGAAAGAGAGAGAGGAAGTGAGAAAGAGAGACAGGAAGTGAGAGAGAGAAAGAGAGAGAGACAGAGACAGAGAGAGACAGATATTCCCTTCCCTTTTTGGCCTCAAAGAAGCAATCAGCCATGCTCTAAATGAAATGCTTGTGGAGAGGACATGTGGAAAGGACCCCAGGGCAGCCTTTAAGAGGTAGAGCAGTCCAGGACCAGAAGCCAACATAAAAATTGAGACTCTAGTTTTACAACTATAAAAAACCAAATTCTGCCAAAAATCAGTGAGCATGGATGAGGACCCTCAGCATCCAATTTCTGATTACCACTGAATCATTCTTTTCCCATCCTTTTACTTTTAACCTGACTTTGCCCATATATATACACCACATTAGTTGAGTCTTGCTATTTTATTTAGTCTGCCAATCCTTGCCTTTAAATTGGAATGTTTAAGCCATTTATATTCAATGTGTGTAACCAATATGGTTGGGTTCAAAATTGCCATCTTGCTAATATTTTTCCATCTGTTCCATCTGTTATTTGTTTCTTTTTTCATCTTGTCCTATTTCTTTTTAAAATTGTAGTTAAACATACATACTACAAAATTTACCATCTTAATAATTTTAAATGTATAGTTCAATACTGTAAAGTATATTCACATTGTAACATATCTCTAGGAGATTTTCACATTGTAATTTAAAAACTCCATACCCATTAAATAACTTGCTATTTCCCTCTCCCATCAGCCTATTTTCCACAAATTTTATATTTCTCATTCTCCCTAAACTCTGATCTGTTTCCTCAAATCAAAGTTTCCTTTTCCTCCACCATGAACCCAAAAGTGCTTCCAAGATATCCAAGACAACTATAGCATTTATTTTTGTGTGTTTCTCTTTGTATTAGGAATCACAGTCCAGTGTTTGTGTCCAATATCTCAAAATATATGTTTCATATATTTTATCAAGTTTCTTAGTTTTCTGCCAAGACAGTGAAGTCCATTCCCACTTATTCTGTCATGATCAGAAGCAGGAGTTTTCCTTAAGTTTCTTTTAAGTTTCTGACCTGTACCTGCCCTGGAACTAGTAGCTTCTATAAACACATAAATTGGTAATTTATCTAAAGTCCTGCAGGTGCTAAGATTGTTGTCTCTTACTAAAATGAAATATGGCTCGTACCTTAACTTGTGAGTTTACAAAAGCCTTTATAAAGAAACCAGGGTTTGAATGAGCATGAACACATGAGTACTAAGCAGGAAGAATAAGAAATATCAGATACACTTTCTGCTTTCCAAGCAGGATTAGCACATTCATTAAGATATGTAATGGATTGGGCTCTCTGTATAAAAATTAGGCTAGAATATAGGGTTACAACAAATCAACCATAAATTTTCAGTGATTGACTATAAAAGGTTGTTTATTGGTTACATGTAGTTTTATTTTAAACCTGTGACCCTTACCATTCTCATAGAGACATCATCCAAAATATGTGGCTTCAAAGCTCACCAGACGAGAAGAATTAATAGAACTGCCCACAATGTTTAAGGAGAGTCTTAAAAGATGTTTGAATATACATGTTCAAATACATATGTGTGTGTGTATGTGTGTGTATGTGTGTGTGTGTGAGAGAGAGAGAGAGAGAGAGAGGAAGAAAGAGAAGAGAGAGGGAGAGACAGAAGGTATTATTATGAACTTAGGCACATAGAAACAGAAGTAAGAATGAAGATACCAAAGTGAACAAACAAGAATAGGGTGTTGACTTCATGGAACAGAAATTATAGTGAAAACCATCACAGATAAAAGACAAGCAACACATTCAGAAACAAAAAGAAAAACCAGACTGTGCCCATTTTAACAGAGAAAATAAAGTGTGATAGAGAAAATAAAATTGGGCTTCTTTGTTCTGGTAATAACTGGGCAGAGCTTCAAAGAGTATTTCAGAAGAAGGAAAGATCAAGAACTAATTTGTAGAAAGGCAGCCTGAATAGGTGGAGTTCAACAAAAAATGAGAAGAATAGTATGAAATGAGACAGGGTGGTAGGTGAAAGCCAAATCAAGCAGGTCCTGAGGAGCCTGTGAAAGATTAAAGATTTTATTTTAAGAACAGGCTGGGCACAGTGGCTCATGCCTGTAATCCTGCACTTTGGGAGGCTGAGGTGTGCAGATCATGAGGTCAGGAGATCCAGACCATCCTGGCTAACATGGTGAAACCCCATCTCTACTAAAAATATAAAAACAAAATTAGCCAGGCATGGTGGCGGGCACCTGTAGTCCCAGCTATTCGGGAGGCTGAGGCAGAATGGCGTGAACCTGGGAGGTGGAGCTTGCAGTGAGCCGAGATTGTGCCACTGCACTCCAGCCTGGGTGACAGAGCGAGACTCCGTCTCAAAAAAAAAAAAAAAGAATAAAGGGCTTTGTAGAGAAACCCCAAAGTTTTGTTTTTGACATGCTACATTTAAGAATTCCAGGAGACATTTCTATTTGATAGTACTTTTTTTAGTTGCAAGTGACATAAGCCTATCATACTACCTGCATTTCTTTTTATATATTGCATAGCAAGTTACAATGAACTTGGTGGCTTAAAGCAACACACACTATTATTGCATGTTTTTGGTGAATCTGCAGTCTAAGAAAGATTTAGCTAGTTCATCTGCAAGGCTGTAATTAAGATGGGAGCAAGGTATGTAGTCTCATTTGGAGGCTCAGCTGGGGAAGGTCTGCACACAAGCTCATTTAGGTTCTTGGCAGAATTAATTTCCCTGTAGATGTTGTATGCATGGCAGTTTGTTTCTTCAAAGCTAGCAAGGGGAGCAAAACTTGTCAGTGGGTCTGCTATCAAAATGAGTGTTACATAATGTAACACAATTACAGAATGTTTAGAAGCAAGTCACAGGTCCCACCTACACTCAAAGAAGAGGATTATATAAGGGTGAATACACCATGACAAAGATCATGTGGAGATCTTAAAGTCTGTCTGCAACACCAGCTAAGCAAAATTTATAATTTCCTTACTTATGTAAATGAAAAGTTGTATAAGAATAGGCTTATTTCACAGCTGAATTGAGTCAACTCTGGCCTTTTCAGTGATAATCTGGAAGTCAAGGAGTGTTGGGCACAAAGAAAATGAAATGTGCTACTTAGTAATGTTTATTGTATAGTCTAAAGCTTAAAACTCCCCTGGGGGCAACCAACATTAGTGTAACTACATCCTCTTAAGGATGTGTAGATTAATGGTTTGTACCTGGTTTAAGCAATTCACATCCTGGTATTTGCTATGTGATTTTGGTGTATAAGAGACCTTTCACTAAACATGTCCCAGACACCTCTGAATCTAAAATAACTTTCACATATCTTGGTGGTTCAAAATCTGAAGACAAATTGTGCTCTCTGCCACTAAAATGACCATGGGCTGGAAGCATTGACTGGAAGTTTTGGAATACTCTGATAATTGCCTGCATTTTCTTTCAACTGCAGTGCCAAACCCTTCATTAAAGCCTTATAGAGGTATACCTAGGGAGTCTTCTGAGTTTTGAAAATTATCCAACTCTGTGTAGTTTTTGCAGTTGATGCTGTGAGCAGAATATTTTAAGTAATACTTTAATCTATAATTCAAATGATGGCTAAGGCTTTGTTCAGAAGAAAGGAAAGGAAACAGGATTCTGGTGATCCTTTACTGAGGATGTGTTGCTGCCTACTCTTGGGGTGAAGTTGCCCAAGTGGTGCAATTATGAATGGGAAGAAAAGCTTATCAATTGGGGGTGGAGATAGTAAATCCAGGGTTGGTAAAAACAGTTAAGGACATTACAAAGGAAATTCAAACACAGAGGAAATCAGCCAAGAATAAGAATTGTAGCTGCTCCTTGCTCCTTTGGCAAAAATGAAAATACTTGAGAAGCAGCCTGAGGTTGGTAAAATTTCCAAGTAATGGCTAATGATTCAATATGTAAAGGAGATTTTGATTGCCGAATGAAGTTGGACCGATAAGCCAATGAATGGAATATGGTCCTCGTCTGCCCATAATCACCAAAATGTTTTCACAATTCTCACAGAAAGAAAATCAAGAGATTACTAAAATGGAGAATATTCAGTCAAAAACTATGCCACTTTATGTATTATCAGCAACTTCCTGATAAGCTTCTATTAAAGTGAACTTTACACATGAGAGATCCAGGGACTGTTGCCTTTACTTTAGATTCTACCCAATGGAAAATCCAATGACTGTTTCCTTTACTTTAGATTCTGTGCACTTTGTATCTTACTTAGGATTCCCAGTAAGCTGCAGCTTTTTCAGAAATATAGATGTTCTGAAAAACATTCAATCTCTTTTGTGCAATAAGTGCAGCATTAAGCAGCACGTACATTGAAGAGGAAGTTTACTACTCTAGCATTAGACATTAAATGTAATAGTTCTGAGGCTGTTGAAATATTGAGAATGCAAGCAATTTTTTTTCTGTGCCTGATTCTGTAATGCCAAAACCTGGGTTACATTTGCACTTTAGGAAGAATCAATTACTAAACATGATATCATCACAATACCTCTAAGTGATATTGCCAGATTTTCTAAAGGAATGACGAGTTCAAAATGGTTATTCATTCTAACAGTTTAAGATGAAATTAACATTTTCTGTCTCTTTCTTAGCTAGCAGACCAGAGTACTATAAGTTTATACTTGTCTAACATTACTCCACACGACTAAGAATGGTCAAAGGGAAAATGATTAGCCATATTCATACTGCCAGTTCCATGGATCAGTCCTCCTGCTGAACCTGACAGTCCTACCCTAGAAGGGAGGATCTGGTGAAAATTAATTACAAACAGAAAGAAGAGAATGTGATTGCAAATTAAAAGAAAGCCATTTGGATAATGTAAAAAGGTGAAGTCAACAATATTTAGTATGTCATGAGATTATATGGTATATTTGCAGACACCAATAAGGGCGAAGCTCTTGGAATGCAGAAAACATCTTTTTTGTTTGAAGCTGTAGATTTAAAGAGAATGTTTTAAAAATATGTGTATTTCACTTATACAGGTTAAATAATTATGACTAATTTATTTACAGTCCTTGTCATTTTTCATTTCTACTGGCCAAATATATTTTATATAATAATCAACATTTACTTGAATCAATCACCATTATAAACCTGCCATGAAATAAGGATTTTGTTCTCCTTCCCCACTTTAAGAACAGTGATTTCACTGTCATTTTAATGAATATAAATTAAATTCTAATTTTACTTTTTATGTATATCATCTATGTAACATTTTGTAGTAAATTATTCACCAGTCTTTTTCCATCTTATAAATAAATCTGCCCAAATTAATCCAATATTGTCAAATTTTTGACAAATTATATTATTCTTTTTAAAACTCATTCTTTGCAGTTATAATAAACAAAAGTAAATAACATTCATAATCTCTCAACCTGGAGTTATCCAGTGATATATCTCAATGACATTAACATAACCTTGTTTGAAAAAATCTCAAACCATTTCTTCCTCTGCTCTCATACCACAACAATCATCAACACAGAAGACTTCTGTAAACAAATGTGTATGGGGGAGGGAGTCTTTCCCCAGCACCAAGCAAGCAATCAGTTCTACAGAGGACACGAATATCTACCTGAAGGTAGTGTCAGATCCCACAGTTTGAGGGCTCAGTCTCTAAAACTGCTCCCCTCCTTCAGACCAGTTGCGGGTCCAGGTCTGTGAAACTTCTGACCAACTGGCTTCAAGGTGGGGTTCCCGTGACCCCCACTTTGTGTTTGATAAATTTGTTAGAGTGGCTCACAAAACTCAGGGAACACTTATATTTACTGGTTTATTAGAAAGGATGTTACAAAGGATGCAGATGAAGAGATGCATAGAACAAAACATGGGGGAAGGGGTGCAAAGCTTCCATGCCCTCCCTGGGTGCACCACCCTCCAGGAACCTCAATGTGTTCAGCTATCTGGAGGCTTTCTGGATCCTGTCCTATTGGGCTTTTTATGGAGACTTCATTGGATAGGCACAATTGACAGCCATGTAGAAATGTGACTGGACAAAAAAGGTACAATCTAAACACAGCAAGGACTATCTGTTCAGAGTCTTCTTGGCCTCTCTCTGCATCATTTCTTCCTCCAGGGTATGGGGTAGGACCTCCTCTTAAAGGAGTGTCTTATGACGGATCCATAGTCGTATAGTAAGATTAGAGTTCTGTCTTGGACAGGTAAAAGGAGGGCAAGAAATCACAGAGAGACTCTATTTACTATAACAATGGCTATGGGAGTTATGAGCCAGGAATCATGGATAAAAACCTATATATACCTATATGTGTGCATATATATGTATTCACATATGTGTATACATACATACACACACACACATATATATATGAATTAATCATAATATCACACTTGTACATGCACAATTGAAATACTAATGCTGCTTTGTCTTTTGGTCTCTGTTTTGCAGGTGTATCTATTGTGGAGAATCCATCTTGTAAAGTAACACGCAGGAACTGTTGCCTTTCAAATGCTTTTAAAAGACTTTGTACTTCAATGGGATTATAATCCATTGTGTGTCTATTAATCTAGGTGATGATCTCTTAATAAAACAAGTTCAGATATCTGTTATGGGCAATATTTGTCATAGTATCATATGCCTTAATACTTATAGATAATCTTATTGTGAATGCAAAGTAACAATTAAGGAAAAATACTAAGCAAATGGAGATTAATGTCAGTTTAGATGTGACATAGTGGATTTATATATCCACCACTGATAGCCCTAGACCCTTCTATCCCGTTCTCTCCCTAATCTATTTATTTAAGTGTGGTAGTAAATATCACTTTTAAAATTTTCCTTTTTCTTTCTGCTTGCCCAGCATCTATTCCCCCCTGATTTCTAGTAAAAAATTATTCTTTTACTCTGGAACTTCCCCTCAAACCAGGTGTGACAGTAAATATAATAACCCATATTTGCCAACACAGTGGAGGAAAGGTGGCCCAAACATGGTCACAGTGATCACCAAGGGTGCCTATGGAAGCCCTTTGGCATGTTCGAACTGTATTTGTGGATGTCTACTACCCATGTGATACTGTCTGTGAACTCAACATCGTCTTAGTTCAATTGAGGGCAAGATAAGGATATGAATATAGACCTTTTTTCTGTTAGATTAGCTCAAAACACAAAAGATCAAGAGGGATATTCAAGCCCTTGGTTTGAGTTATACCTAAAACCAGCCAACTCTCTGAATTTTACATCACTTACTCAGTGTCCAATAATTGAGAGTACACAGGTTTTACATGCACAATGCTTTAATAAATATCCACAAAAGATATAGCACAACAGAGAAAAGACAGAGCAGGCAATTAGGGAGAGATTAATACACTGCTCATTAGGGTCCTTTCTCAGCGACACTGTATGTTCTTTGTCTTTGAATAAAGAGCCCCTGTGATCAGTAAGACATACCTCAGTTTTAGGTAAGCTAGCTCCCTAGAATAAGCCTATTGAGGAGTCTGTTAATATCCACATATTCATGTAACTAAAGCTAGGCTGATAAGCAGTTGAACCAGAAAGAACCATTAATCTGTACCTCCCTAAACAAGATAAGCAAGCAAGTACACAGCGCCTCCAAGGGAACTTCACATTTTACATCACAATTTTATTGTCCAAAATATATACTCAAAATATTCTCAATAAGCACTCAATGACAGCGAGCAGCAAGTGTGGATAAACCAATACTGGCCAAAATGCTCTAAGAGAGAGTGGGACAAAATTGGCACATCTATTGTCTTATGAAAACCAAATTTGTCTTTACTGAACAGAAGTATTTTGAAGAAAAAGACTTAGTGGCTCATAATGCACACTTAGAAGGGTCTTCTAAAAGCAAGGGACAGGATGGCAAAGACCTCGGTCAGATACTATGGTTTAAAATAATAGATACACAGACTGAACAAGTAGTTCATGATGCTAAGAAAAAGGAATGAAACAGAGAATGCACACTGACCCAAGAGACTCTAACAAGTATGATCCTCCAGAAAGGAGCTAAGGAAGCTCAAGGTCAATGGTGTAGGATGTTGGCAGTGAGAGCACCAGGAATAAATTTATGAGAGACGTAAGGTCCCCCAGGTGAAGTCAATGGGAATTTCTAAGTGGAAAAATGTAATTAGCACAGGTGCTAACTGCCAGGCCCCACAGATAAATACAAAAGAGATTTACCAAATAGTGCAGAAAATTGGGATTAGAAAGCTATTTAACTTACTAGGATTTCACTGAAGGGAGAAAGATGGGTATTACTTAAAGATAAAATACAACGCAAACACTAGCAGTACAACCTTGCAGTATAAAATAAGCATGTGGCTGTGCCTGCAAGAGACTTGGGATCTGGAATAACATAAAACCTAGTCCTTGATTTATACTTTAGCCCATGACAGTATTTAGTAAATGAACAGGGCTGATTTTTTGGGGAATTCTAAGAAAATACTAGTGACTTATTTTGTAATAATTTCCGTCTAACATGATCACGGTTTATAACCACCATTTTCAGTAACATGGGTGTAATTTTTACGATACAGTTGACTGGTTTTAAAATAATCTATGACAATAGTTATATCTGTAATTACCAAAAAAAAAAAAAAAAGGCTCTATGTTGCTTAGATCACCTTTTCCCTTTTTTGGTGGCAAATGTGGGTTTTTAGGTTTTCTGTCCCAATTTATTTGGGGAAGTATTTTAAAGTAAAAGAAGAAATACTTTACTTGATATCAGAGGAAGGGATTTGAGGCAGGCAGAAAACAATAAATAAAAACAGGTATCTACACAACATTCAAATAAATATCCTGGCAGAGAATAGAATATAGAAATCTAGGACCTAAGGCTGAAAAAAATATGTGTGTGCATGTGTGTGTGCATGTGTAATGAGCCAAAGGTTAACAATTAATATGAGACCAAATGAGATCACACAGGAGAGTAGAAGAGCTAGAGAAGGCAAAAGGGGCCAGGACCTAAGATTCTTTACAGCAGAATGATTTGTACTTGAAATCCAGAAGTTTTACACACTTTTGAGAGCTCTAGACATCTGGATTCTTGTTAGATTATGCACTCCAATCAATCTCATAAAAATGTCAGTGATAACAAAACCAAAGAAAACTAGTAAAAATGTACTTAGAGCTTTTAATTAATTAAGAATCAATTGAATTCATTAAATTTATAGAACCCAGTTCTATAGCCAAGATTTAATAGCCAAAATGTGTCATGCAGAGATATTCTATTGCATTTTCTTCCAAGAATAAAATTGTCAAAACATATAGTATTATGTTCCACTATGTTCTCTATTAAAGTAATAACAAAAATGAAACTCTAATAAAGCATACCAATTTCACGGAAATAACAGTTTATTTCCTACGTGGTCAAAATCAAAATAGGTCATCAGTGAGAACATAAAGATTATAAAATACTACCTATATAATCCGGGTTTTAAAATTATTTACTATTAATAATAATAATTATTATTTTGCACTTTCAAAAGAGAATTATGGGCTAAATAGACACATAGATAAGGGAATTGCAGTGAAATATAGTTCTGTGCATCATCTTTAATAGTTACATAATTAAAGTAAATATGACTATGTTATGTATTTCATCTTATATTAGAATGTTGGTAGTAGCCAAGCAACTATATTTTAAAATTAATATATGGGTTTCCATTTCTGATTTTATAAGATATTTTCATAAAGATTATTATCTTTTAAGACAAAATTCAAGCAAGTGAAACAGTAGAAATGAATGGAAGAAAGTAAAATCCATAGGGAAATTTTTACAATATATAGAAAGATGGCACTTTAGCAAAGCAATATATCCATTTTATTTTGATTTCAATGATAGAAAAATCTCAGGACAACATTTCACCACTTTATGGTAACATAAAAGAAAGTTGTCTATAGTAATAATTACATCATTTATCAGGACTTCAGTTTTCAAAAAAAAAGCTATTACATAAAATAATAGGTAATAATAGGAAATAATTTCACTGCTAATTCATTTTTTAATGTTAAAATTGTAAAGGATTGAATGCATTGTCTACATTCACCTAGAAATTAAAGAGGAATGAAATATTTGACTTAATAAAACCGCCAAATCATCTTTTACCTTCAAATTCATAATTTTAAAATTATTAGATTCTGTTCAGTAGCTTTTGATATCTGTATTAATCTTCAAGTTTTCATATTGGGAGACTGATCTTTCTAAAATAAATTCCCCATGGCTAATATAGTCTCTATAGCATACCTAGCTCTGTGCCAAGGCAATGGGTAATTTGGGAGAGGTTCTCAATTGCCTTTTAGAGAAAAATTTAATAAAGATGCCATTCTTAGAAAAGTACAGGGCAGTAAACTGTAATGGACTGTGTAGTTTGACCCGTTCTCAGCATCTTTGTTGTAGGCATGAGAGCAGGACGTGAGGGCCCGCCTGGGCTCATCCTGAACGACAAATAAGACTTGGTTAGGCACAGAGGAGTGATATAATCAAGGTCTCACCACAGATCCATGTGAGACAAAAATTATTTATTTTATTACTGTTGAAGCTAGAAACAGCCAAAGTATTTTGGACTTCAGTTCTTGGAAACTGAGCCTAGTATGATAGAGAGTGCTGGAGATTTGGAACCCAGAAACGTTCACTCAAAAGGCAAGGTCCTGCAGAAGAAAGCATCTGTTGATTTGCAGTAGTCTCCATTTAAAATCCAAGATACAAGTGCAAGAGAGTAGTGCCTGTGCTGTGTATATGTGTGCATCCATATGTGTGTTTATGCATGTCGGGCATGCAAATGTGTGTGGGTGTGTATATTTCTGTGTCTCTGTGTGCATGGCAGTGTGTGTGCATGGCTGTGAGGGTAAAAAGTCATCATTTTAAAATAAGACATTTAATATTAATAATGCCAAAAGCCAAAATAAAAAAATAAAAAAAACTGGTAATGCCTATATTATATATGTATCCATGTTACATATTTAGAGGCTTATTTTTAATTTTTTTTTATGATGCTAGAGACATTTAATGGAAAATGGTTGAGTACTTTGTTTAAGTGGGAATGCAAACTGCCGCTCACTTAACCCATCTTGAAATCACAATTCTTCATTTCTGAACATGAAAACTTAGGAAGACATTTTCATGTCATACCCTTTTAGCACGCCTCATTTCTGAAAGTGGATCTATGATTTAGCAAAGTGAAACTTAACAGATTCCAAATACTTTCTTTGTCACTTAGCAAAATAGGAAAAAAAATGACAATATTCCTAATAGCCTTCTGAAACTGCATGATACCTCATATGAGCTTTATATTTATCCCAGATAAAAGAAAGGATACAGACCTCACACATGTGAATTACCACCTTCAAAAATATGTAAAGCCATGTGCCTGTGGTCTCAGTTACTCGGGAGGATTCGGCAGGAGGGTCACTTAAGACGAGGAGTTTCAGCTTACAGTGAGCTGTGACTGTGCCACTGCACTCTAGCCTGGGCAACGTAATGAGACATCATTTGTGAAAGGAAAAAAAGGCACGTAATAGTAAAGAGAGTATCCACCTCCCCTCCCTCTATTTAATTGATTGTTCTAGTATACTCTTGAAGGAAGTATATTCAACGTGTGATATTAAGAAAGAGTTGGCAACCTTCATCTTACTCCTCTGGCCTTCAATCTAATTCCGTTGCTATTTCAAAACCTTCAAGGCTTTGCGGTAGGTAAACAGAGACAGACATATTTTTGTTGTTCATTCTTTTCTCTGCCAAGATCACTACATACTGCACAAAGAAAGCCACTTAAAACACAGATGAAGAAACAGACTGAATAAAAAAATATGACCCATGATTAAAATACTCTCCTCATTGAAAAAAGTAAAAAACAGAAAAACAATTGTAATACTTAAGTGATACTTTGTTGAAGATAATATGCCTGAGATTGTGTATATTTTATATATATTTGATTAAATTTCTAAATATTTGCAAATGCCATTCTGAGCACACACTGTATAAATTTTAACTTTCTTGTAGAGTACATAGCTAACATGCACAATTAGATCAGCATGCATGCATACACATCCCCAGAGGTCCACACATTTAAAAACTTGTTAAGAAGTACAAGCCGGTCTTCTGCTGGAGTCTTTGAGATTTACACGGGTTAACTCTGCACTTCAAAGAAAATATAGCCTAAACAGCTATCAAATCCAAACCCTGAAAAATGGTGACGGACCCTTTAGCAGTATACATAGTTCGGGTTTTTTAATCCCTTTTAAAAATCACAAATATATTTTTATTTTTATTGTACTTATTTTAGTTAAGATATAAAGGTTAGATCATTTAACTGATAGAGAACACATTGCAAGACATTTATAATCACAGCAATATTTGTTGTTGGAGTCGGTGGCCAAGTTAGCAGATTGTAGGAGTTCACCTTGCCTTTGATGTCTCTAATGTTTATTTAAATTTTTATGCACCAATATTCAGATATAATTCACATACCATAAAATTCTTTCTTTAAAGTATACAATTCAGTGTTATTTTTAGTAGACTCATAGAGTTGTGTCACCATCACTCTTGACTACTTTTAGAATATTTTCATCACCCTCCAAAGAAACCCATATTCCCAGACAGTCAATACACATTTGCTCCTCCCCACCAGCCCCCGAGCACCACTTAGTTACCTTCTGACTCTATGGATTTGCCTAGTCTAGATATTTCATATAAAAGGAATCATTTAATGTATCCAGAAAGCAGAATATTTCTAATTTAAATATGACCATTAAGTAACAATGTCTATTTTTTAAAAAAGCTTAGACAAATAGGTCATTATATAAAAGGTGTTTACAAAAATTTCTAACACCAGAAGAACTGATTACACTAAGACACATGTTATAGATATATGTTGATATACATCTAAAAGGGTCTATTTACTTTTTCTCCTTTGGGAATAATTCAGAATGCTAGTTATTACTTTTGAATCTTTAAATTGAATGAAATATTTTTCTGAGTGATGCTACTTACCTTGTTTGCTGGTAGAGCTTAAAGAAGGCCATATTTTTATAATTATTGCCTAATTCTTGCAGACAAATTTTTATGAGAGATAGATTAATATTTTCATAAGGAGAATAAACTTTTAAATTATTTTAGAAAAATACAATGCTCAAATTTAATAATTTCAGAAAATGGAATAGTTATGCTAGATTAATTCATGTCACATATACATTTTATCTATATGTAACCCAAGTATTAGTAGCAACACTCTAATCTTGTTCTTTTGATGAATTCTATGTATTTTTCAGGGTTTACTTGCTCATGGGCATTTTGGTCTACGAATTCCAGCTTCCACAAGGTGTCCTCAATATTATCACATTCCCCATAACTGTTCCCGATTCTGTACATCCTGTTAATTCAGATAGATTACTTTATCCTTTGGCTTTGATTTTATAATGTTCCACTTATGTCAAGCGTAGGAAAGGTGAAGGGAGTTTATATTTAAAGTAACGAAACCAACTTAAAATTGAATACTTAACTTACCTCTTATTTTACATCCTGTAAACCATTTCTGTTTACTTCTGCTTTACATTACTAAATTCATCCTTCTTTTATTGCCTCTCTTTTCCTGGTCTGTTCCCTTCACAAAAACAAAAGAAGGTAATGAAAAGAAAAATAAACATTCCCATCTTATAGAAGAAAAATTAGCTCTTTCGATCACCAACTTTCAAGATATGAACTGCATATTAAAACATAACAAATAAAAAAAATGCACTTCCTTCCATCCTTCCTAAACAATGAAGATGTGCTCCAGTTCTCAACCTGTTCCTATCATTTCTGCCAAGAAAAGAGAAGACTATGAAGATAGCTGATGGCCCCTGCCTTTAAAGGGCAAATATGGTTACAGCTAATTGTGTTTTTAAGTGAAAATTTATATGCTATTAATTTCTACTAAATTTTATTACAATTTTACTCCACTGTAATTATTTTATATTTGTTCTTTACAAAGCAAAGTTTTTTTTGTTTGTTTGTTTGTTCGTTTTGGAGACGGAGTCTGGCTGTGTCTCCCAGGCTGGATGGCAATGGTGTGATCTCTGCTCACTGCAACTTCTGCCTCCCAAGTTCAAGCAATTCTCTGCCTCAGCCTCCCAAGAAGCTGGGACTATAGGCACCCACCACCACACCCAGCTAATTTTTGTATTTTTAACAGAGACAGGGTTTCACCCTCTTGGACAGGCTGGTCTTGAACTCCTGACCTTGTGATCCACCCGCCTCAGCCTCCCAAAGTCCTGGGATTACAGGAGTGAGCCACAGCGCCTGGCCCAAAGCAAAGAGTTTATATTCAGATCTATGGCCAATTTTGTAATTATTTAGCAGCAATTAAGATAGGCTTCTGTGTTCACATTTAAATAATAGTTTAGTTTTACCTTACCTCTGTTCCATATTGAATTTGTAAATCTTGTTAGGAACAAGAGAAAAACTCTATTACATAAATGTTTATGGCAAAATTATATAGAATGACTAATACTATTATATTCTTTCAAACATTCACATTGATAAAGCCCATCACTATCTTGAAAAGGTAAATTCGGAGGAACCACACAATGACCCAAAGAGAGAAACTGGAAATGGTCCAGCACACAGGGAGAGCAATCTTTATCTCTAAACTGATCCAGATAGGAGATTTCAATTCCCCATACATCCAAAGCATTCTTAACTGGAGGTTCACAATGGATTCAGTCAATTTGACATTGTACTGACAGTATACGCAAATCTTAATCTTATGGTCATTTGTTCTCAGATAAATGCTCATAGCTTTCAACATTTTTCAGATTATGGAATTAGCTTTTCAATGATTCAGAAACATTGGAATGACTGGGAACCACTGTTTTGAGAGACTGTCTTGCTATCAGAATACAGGGTGGATAGGTTTCCTTTGGGAGTAAAATACATTCTGAATGGCAAGTAAAAAAAATTAAATTGCAAGTTTCAATTATTAGTAAAGCATATTGATTTTATTTTTCACACTAGGGATACAGTTTAGTGAATTGGCAAATGGTTTAATCAAAATTTGCAAGTTGGTTTTCTGTTTTGTTTTGTTTTGTTTTAAGACAGAGTCTCACTCTATAGCCCAGCTGGAGTGCAGTGGCTTAATGCAACCTCTGTCTCCCAGGTTCAAGTGATTGTCCTGCCGCAGCCTCCCAAGAGCTGGGACTACAGGCACCCACCACCACACCTGGCTATTTTGTTTGTTTGTTTGTTTGTATTTTTAGTAGAGATACGGTCTCACCATGTTGGCCAGGCTGGTCTCAAACTCGTGACTTCAAGTGATCTGCCCACCTCGGCCTCCCAAAGTGCTGGGATTACAAGTGTGAGCCACTGTGTCCAGGTGCAGGTTGGTTTTAAATGATAATTACTTATAAAATTAAGGAATAAATTGCATCAATATCATTATGTAACAGTGGACACTAATGTCAACGAAGTCACTGATACTTTTCAGGCAGACAGTAGATAAACACCTATGAAGGGCTTAGGTAGGATTCTGAATTTGTAAGACAGATACACTTGATCTCCAAGGCCCATTCTAATTCCAAGATGTTCAGTAACTTCCAGGAATGTAATGATCATTGAGACTATTATTTTAAAACATGTGTCCCATATTATGTTCCCCAAAAATTTTCAGCAGTTGCTGTTCAAGATAAATTAACAGATAAATAAGTAACCAGTGAAATTGATTCTATGCCACTTAAAATTTATGATATTTTCATTAAGTAATCATGTAGTGTCACTGGCAAATGTTCTAAAATGGCAAACATCATGAACGCTCACCCTCAGGACAGTTTTAAACACTGAATTCACATCTGAAATATATATGTTCACAATGAATATTTGAAAAATAAAATAAGTAGATACTTTTGAGAGGCTTTTGATGTTCTGAACTGTTGCAACCTTCATATAAGATTCTATCCCTCCAGCTCTGCCTGAGTCTTGTCATTATTCAAAGTGAGTAGCTGCTGCTTCTCTACAGAGGGCCTTGTTTCTTCCAGTCCAAGACTTTTCATTCTCTTCACTACCTTCTCTGAGAAATGTTTGCCTTTACTTCAAAAACGTCTCTATTCTCTCATCTTCTAATTAACCTACAATCCCTTTTTTGTTAAGTTGATGCTCTATTTTTTCCACCCTTTGTTCCTGCTAATGTTTTTCTTGTTTTACCTTTCCTAAAGTTTGGTATTCCTCTTACTTAGACCTGTAATTAAAGTAACTTCTGAAGTCACATCACTCAAAGAAGGTTTCTCCATCAAACTGAATAAATGTTGATGATTCCCCACTAATATGATTCTGTTTTAACACCCCATTACACTTATTGCTTATCATTCCACATAATTAAGCTTTGTGCTAAGCAAGCTATATCTTGCTACCCTATTGCAACACAAAAATTTCAACTGTCTTCCATACAAAAATCATCTCTACATGTTTTCCCAGTGAGTTTCTCCTGCTACAATGAAAACTTATCTAGTTTTGTTTATGACATTATTTACATCATCTAGTTTAAAGCTATTTCACTAATTATATATGCAACCAAACTCCTTCAGTGTGACACAGAAATTTTCAAAGCATTATGGGCCTAAATTGAATGTAATCTGTCAAGTTGGTCTACCTTCAAACAGAATGAAACTAGGCTATCTTATCTTTCATCTCTGATATATATTTCTAATGATGCATTGTGTGACCCAATTAGGTATTTAAATGGTCATATAGCACTATTCCATTGACCTATATTCAAATTTCTTTTACTTGGAGATCAAACAATAGGATTTTTGCAATCCTGAATCTTGTATCCAAATTATTCATTATTTCTCTCATAGGTTTTAATAATTTACAAATTTGATGACCATTCATTTTAAATCTTACTTGAGTTGCTAAAAAGGTTAAGAAGGATTAAGGTGTTGGATAGGTGATAGGATTAGCTTGTAGCTCCCACTCGGATGGGCAGAGCATCGTGTGGAGACTCACAGATTGAACTTTTGTTCCAAGAACTACCACAGGAACGTACCAAGAAAGCTAAAAGAATCCACAGACCCTTTGAAGAAACTGGATCACTGCTACAGACTCCCTGAGACACAGAAAACCTGTGAGTCTGCTTTCTTTCTCAGTGGGGAGGCTCATGATTTGGAGCAAGTTCTCAGCCCTGGTGACTGGCTACCTAGAAATAGACTTGCTGCTGTTGTGGGGATGTACAGTGAGAGTGAGACCAGCCTTTAGGACTGCAAGCTGTGTGGGAGTGGGGTGAGTCCTGTGACTGCCAGCTTTCCCCCACCTTCCTGGTGACCTACATGACTCAGCAGAGGCAGCCATAATCGCCTTGGGAATATAACTCCACTGGACTGGGAACCACACCCTCATGCCCCACAGCAGCCACAGCAAGCCCTAAGGAGAGGCTGAACTCAGACACTCCTATCTCTGCTGTCACCTGGTGGTTTTCTCTACCCGACCTGGTAGCCAAAGACAAAGGTCATAATCTCTTGGCAGCTCTAAGGCCCTGCCCACTGCCTGAGAAACCCAAATACTTAACCAGATATCCCCATGGCAAACCTGTAGCCTTCTTATAGGGCCACAGTGATGCGCTCTTGAAAGTGCCACCTCCTGGCTGGAGGCCAACCAGCACAAAACCACCACACTAAACAAAAACACAACCAAAGACCTTCATAGAGTTCACTTCACTTCCCTGCCACCTTCACCAGAGCAGCTGCTGGTATCCATGGCTGCAAGACCTGAGACAGGTCGCATCGCAGGATGCAATCTTTGTAGTGTTTTTGTGGACACTCCCCAGTACCAGCCTGGGGCCTGGTAGCTCTGCTGGATGGCTAGACCCAGAAGAGCAAAAACAATCACTACAGTTCAGCTCTCAGGAAGCCTCATTCCTAGGGGAAGGGGGAGAACACCACATCAAGGGAGCACCCTGTGGGGCAAATAACCTAAACAGCAGCCCTTGAATCCCGGATTTTCCCTCTGACATAGTCTACTCAAATGAGAAGGATCCAGAAAAAGAATTACAGTAATATGACAAAATAAGCTTCTTTAACACGCAAAAGATCATACCAGCTCACCAGCAATGAATCTAAACCAAGAAGAAATCTCTGAATTGCCAGAAAAAGAATTCAGAAGATTGATTATTGAGCAAATCAAGGAGGCACCAGAGAAAGGTGAAATCTACCTTAAATAAATAAAGGATATGAAAGCAAAATTCTTCAGTGAAATAGCACAAATTAAAAACAATCATAACTTCTGGAAGTCAAAGACACATTTAGAAAAATGCAAAATGCACTGGAAAGCCTCAGCAATTGAATAAAACAAGCAGAAAAAAATAAATTCAGAGCTTGAAGACAAGGCTTTCAAGTTAACCCAATCTTTCAAAGACAAAGAAAAAAGAATTTTAAAAATGAACAATGCCTTCAAGAAGTTTGGAACTATGCTAAAGTCCAAACCTAGGAATAATTGATATTCCCAAGGAAGAATAGAAATATAAATTTGGAAGATATATCTGAGGGAATAATTGAGGAAAACTTCTCCGGCCTTGCTAGATATCTGGACATTCAAATACAAGAATCTCAAAGAACACCTGGGAAATTCATTGCAAAAAGATCATTGCCTAGGCACATAGTCATCAAGTAATCTAAAGTCAAGACAAAAGAAATAATTTTAAGAGCTATGAGGCAAAGCATCAGGTAACCTATAAAGGAAAACCTGTCAGATTAACAGCAGATTTCTCAGCAGAAACCCTACATTGTAGAAAGGATTGGGGCCCTAATTTTAGCCTCCTTAAATGAAAGAATTATCAGCCAATAATTTTGTATACAGCAAAACTAAGCTGCACAAATGAAGGAAAGATTCAGTCTTTTCCAGACAAACAAATGCTGAGAATTTGCCACTACCAAGCCAGTACTGCAAGAGCTGCTAAAAAGAGCTCTAAATCTTGAAACAAATCCTCAAAATACACCAAAATAGAATCTCCTTAAAGCATAAATCTCACAGAACCTATAAAACAATGAGACAATAATAATAAGGCATTCAGGCAACAAATAGAACAATGAATAGAATAGTATCTCACATCTCAATACTAATATTGAATGTAAATGACCTTAATGCTCCACTTAAGATACAGAATGGCAGAATGGATAAGAAATCACCAACCAAGTTTCTGCTATCTTAGTAGACTCACCTAACACATAAGAATTCACATAAACTTAAGGTAAAGGGATGGAAAAAGATATTCCATTCAAAAGGACACCAAAAGTAAGTAGGGGTGGCTATTCTTATATCATATATAACAGAGTTTAAAGCAACAGCAGTTACAAAAGACAAAGAGGGATATTATATAACGATAAAACGACTAGTCCAACAGGCAAATATCACAATTCTAAATATATATGCACGTAACACTGGAGCTCCCAAATTTATAAAACAGTTACTACTGACCTAAGAAATAAGATAAACAGCATCACAATAATAGTAGGAGACTTTAATACTCTACTGACAGCACTAGACAGGTCATCAAGACAGAAAGTCAACAAAGAAACAATGGACCTAAACGATACACTACAACAAATAGACTTAACAAATATTTACATAACATTCTACCCAACAACCACAAAATGTACATTCTATTCATCAGCACATGGAACATTCTCCAAGATGGACCATATGATAGGCCACAAAACAAGTCTCAGTAAATTTAAGACAATCAAAATTATATCAAGTACTTTCTCAGACTACAGTGGAATAAAATTGGAAATCAACTCCAAAAGGAACCCTCAAAACCAAGAAAATACATGAAAATTAAATAACCTGTTCCTGCATGATCATTGGGTCAACAATTAAATCAAGATGGAAATTAAAAAATTATTTGAACTGAAGAATAATAGTGACATAACCTATCAAAACCTCTGGGATACAGCACAAGTGGTACTAAGAAAAAAGTTCATAGCATTAAATGCCCACATCAAAATGCCAGAAAGAGCACAAATAGACAATCTAAGGTCACACCTCATGAAACTGGAGAAACAAAAACAATACAAACCCCCAAATCCAGCAGAAGAAAAGAAATATTGAAGGTCAGAGCAGAACTAAATGAAATGGAAACAACAGCAACAAAATAATACCAAAGATAAATGAAACAAAAAGCTGGTTCTTAGAGAAGACAATAAAATTGATAGACCATAAGCAAGACTAACCAAGAAAAGAGGAGAGAAGATCCAAATAAGCTCAATTAGAAATGAAATGGGATTACTGATACCACAATTACTGATACCAAAGAAATACAAAAGCTTATTCAAAGCTACAACGAAAAACATTATGCTCATAAACTAGAAAACCTAGAGGAGAAAGATAAATTCCTGGAAATATATGACTCTCCTAGATTAAACTAGGAAGATATAGAATCTCTGAACAGACCAATAATAAGCAGCAAGATTAAAGTGGCAGTAAAAAAATTCCCAACAAAAAAAAAAGTCCAGGTCCAGACAGATTCACCACTGAATTCTATTAGACATTCAAAGAAGAATTGGTACCAGTCCTCTTGACATTATTTCAAAAGATAAAGAGAAAATCCTCCCTAAATCATTCTATGAAGCCAGTAACACCCTAACACCAAACCAGGGAAGAAAAAACAATAAAAGGAAACTACACACAAATGTCCCTGATGAACATATGTGCAGAAATCCTCAACCAAATGCTAGCAAACTGAATCCAACAGCATATCAAAAATATAATCCACCATGATCAAGTGGATTTCATACTAGGGATGTAGGGATGGTTTAACATATATAAGTCAATAAATGTGATACACCACATAAACATAATTAAAAGCAAAAATTACGTGGTCTGCTTAATAGATGCAGAAAAAGCATTTGATAAAATACAGCATGACTTTATGACTAAAAGCCTCAGCAAAATCGACATAGAAGGGACAAATCTTAATGTAATAAAAGCTGTCTACAACAAACCCACAGCCAACATACTGAATGGAGAAAAAGTTGAAAGCATTCCCCCTGAGAACTGGAACAAGACAAGGATGTACACCTTCACCACTTCTATGCAACATAGTTCTGGAAGTCCCAGCCAGAGCAATCAGACAAGAGAAAGAAATAAAGGGCAACCAAATTGGTAAATAGGAGGTCAAACACTTGCTGTTTGCTGGTGATATGATTGTATACTTAGAAAACCCTAAAGACTCATCCAAAAAGTTCCTAGAACTCGTAAATGAATCCAGCAAAGTTTCAGGATACAAAATTAATGTACACAAATCAGTAGCTCTGCTACACACCAACAGTGACCAAGCTTAGAATCAAATCAAGGACTCAATTCCTTTCATAATAGCTGCCAAAACAAACAAGCAAACAAACAAACAAACAAAAAACAAACCTTACGAATATATACCTAATCAAGGACGTGAAAAACCCCTGTAATGAAAACTGCAAAATGCTGCTGAAAGAAACTTCAGATGACACAAACAAATGGAACCACATCCTATGCTTATGGATGGGTAGAATCAATGTTGTGAAAATGACTATACTGCCAAAAGAAATCAACAAATTCAACGTAATTCCCATCATAATACCACCATCATTCTTCACAGAACTAGAAAAAACAATTCTAAAATTCATATGAAACCAAAAAAGAGCCCACATAGACAAAGCAAGACTAAGCAAAAAGAACAAATCTGGAGGCATTACTTTACCAAACTTTAAATATACTATAACACCATAGTCACCAAAACAGGATGGTACTGGTATAAAAATAGGCACATAGACCAATGGAGCAGAATAGAGAACCCAGAAATAAAGCGAAATAGTTACAGCAAACTGATCCTCAACAAAGCAAACAAAAACATAAAGTGGGGAAAGGACACCCTATTTAACAAATGGTGCTAGGATAATTGGCAAGCCACATGTAGAAGAAGAATGAAACTGGATCCTCATTGCTCACCTTATACAAAAATCAGCTCAAGATGGATCAAAGACTTAAATCTAAGACCTGAAATCTTAAAGATTATAGGAGATAACATTGGAAAAACCCTTCTAGACATTGGCTTGTGCAAAGACTTCATGACCAAGAACCCAAAAGTAAATGCAACAAAACCAAAGAAAGATAGGACTTAATGAAACTGAAAAGCGTCTGCATAGCAAAAGAAATAATCAGCAGCGTTAACAGACAACTCACAGAGTGGGAGAAAATCTTCACAATCTATACATTCAACAAAAGACTAATATCCAGAATCTACAAAGATGTCAAAGAAATTAGCAAAAAAAAAAAAAAAAACAAGCAATCCCATCAAAAAGTAGGCTAAGGACAGGAATAGACAATTTTCAAAACAAGATATACAAATGGCCACCAAGTATATGGAAAAATACTCAACGTCACTAATGATCAGGTAAAAGCAAATAAAAACCACCATGTGACACCAACTTATCCCTGCAAGAATGTTCATTATCAAAAAATAATAGATACAGATGTTGGTGTGGAGGTATACTAGTACAACCACTATGGAAAACAGTGTGGAGATTCCTTAAATAACTAAAAGTAGATCTATCTTTTCATCCAGCAATCCCATTACTAGGTATCTACCCGGAGGAAAATAAGTCATTATACAAAAAAGATACTTACATATGCATGTTTATAGCAGCACAATTTGCAATTGAGCCCAAATGTCCATCAATCAATTAGTGGATAAAGAAAATGTGAGATATATATCTATATCTATATCTATATCTATATCTATACACACACACACACACACACACATATACATATATGTATATAGGAATACTACTCAACCATAAAAAGGAATGAAAGAATGGCATTCACAGCAACCTGGATGGAAATGGAGACTATTATTCTAAGTGAAATAACTCAGGAATGGAAAACTAAACATTGTAACTCACTCATATGTAGAAGCTACGCTATGAGCACACAAAGGCCTAAGAATGATACATTGGACTTTGGGGACTTGGGAGCAAGGGTGGGCGTGGAAAGTAATAAAAGTCTACACACTGGGTACAGTGTACACTGCTCAGGTGATGGGTGAACCAAAATCTCAGAAATCACCACTATAAAACTTATTCATGTAACAAAACACCATCTGTTCCCCAAAAACCCATGGAACTAAAAAAAAAAAAAATACAAAATTAAATAAATAAATAAATAGATTAAATATGCAGGGTTAATGCCAGAGTAATGTGCCATACTCCAGGAATTTCATTCAGGTCAGCAATTTTCAAATAAAAAAAATGAAACACAGTAAAAACTACATTTTATATTGTACCCCAGAACACACATGTGTATGCTTATTTAATATATCTAAATTCAATTAAATTCAATAATTTAATTATTGTCGCTACTATGAGTTAACCATTCTTACATTTTCTGTTCTATTTTGTTCCATTCTATTTCATTATCTGTAAGTTACCGGTTATGTTTCACACTATTAGCTATTGCTATGTGACAAAACAGTCTAACAAAATCTCATTTCTTTCTTCCATGGATCAGCTGAGATTTTGCTGATTTAATTTAAACTTGGCTGGGCTTGACTCCAAACTGCATGTTAGGTTGAATCCGTCAAACTACGTGTTCCTGACTCTCTTTTAACTGGAACAGGTGAGTTAAACTGAGCATGTTCTACTTAAAGCGAAAGAAAAAACAAAACAAAAAATATATGCTAGGTTGGACAAGTGGAATAACCTAGACATGCTCTTTTTCATAGCAATGGCAGAAACATCACAGGTTAACCTAATTGCACAAAGCATGTTTTATGGTTCTGCTTGTTTTTCTGTTTGCTAGAATCTCATTTACCCAGTCACATGGTTGAGACTAAAATCTAAGGTGCAGAAGTATATTTTACTCACTATGAGGCAAAATCAAGCCATGTGACTAAGGCCGATATCATGGAGAGAAGTATATCCCCAGCAAAGTGGTGTCACAGAAGGAGCAAGTATTCGTTTGTCAATAATCTAATATACAACCCTCATCAAAATACTTTCACAACTGATTTATGAGCTACCACAAAAGTTCCAAGTTGATATTGGTCAGAGCCCTATGAACATAATTATTCATCAAATGACTAATCCACTATGTGTTTGTATTTAGTTTATAATGTTCCATAAACATAAAATTATATGTTACATGACTATTTGAAGTCCAGACTCTCCAAATTTATCATATTTTGTTGGGATACCAACACTACTAGAAAGTTAAAATTAGGTCAGCTCAACACATAATCAACCAAATATTTTATAATGTTTAATAATCAATGTAGCCCCATCTACATATTTATAAGTTCTCACTTGAATAATTCATTTTACCGTTGTGTTCAGAAATAATATTTGATGTTCAAAACTATAGGTTGACCATTAGGTAAAATGTAATATTTAGATATAATATTGCTTTTTTCAAAAAGATAATTGCTGAGTGTCCCCTTGTTGAACTTTATTTTTTTCTCAATATTTCCCCTTCTGCATAAACTTTCTTAATAAATATGTTTTTAATGAAACATTTTATAGTTTGTGTGCATGTGCATATATATATATATACACATACACACATATATATACACACACACACATATATGTATAGATACACACACACATATACATTAATTGGTTAGGATGAATTTCCTTGAAATCAGGGGATATATTTGTTTATCTTAACTCTATCTTCTAAATTCCTAGTTCAGGGATTACAGCTTAAAAAGTTTTTGATAAATGAGTAATGACACAGACTCTCATTTAAAAATTTGCTACATTGATATGTTTCTAATAATCTATCATTATTACTTTCCTCCCAATATCTCAAATATCTCTGAAAGTGGTTCAGTAATCTCCTTTAAAAAATGGAATATTACCTATAGAAGATAGATGGACTAGGTAAATTAAATTCATTTAGGGTTGTTTTATTAAAAATGTTACTTACCCTTATTTTTTCTACTATCAACCTGATTCTGTTTATATTTTTCAGTTGGAAAGTTAGTTGTAGGAAAATCTAATAAAGGTATAACTGGAATTTCATTTTTTTACTACTGAGAAAGTATTCCCAAACAAGTTTTCCAGATTGTGCATTGGTCCTGAATGTCAGGCCTCTGAGCACAAGCTAAGCCATCATATGCACTGTGACCTGCATGTAAATGTCCAGATGGCCTGAAACAAGTGAAGAATCACAAGAGAAGTGAAAATGGCCTGTTCCTGCCTTAACTGATGACATTCCACAACAAAAGAAGTGAAAATGGCTGGTCTCTGCCTTAACTGATGACATTACCTTGTGAAATTCCTTCTCCTGGCTCATCCTGGCTCAAAAGCTCCCCCACTGAGCACCTTGTGACCCCCACCCCTGCCTGCCAGAGAACAACCCCCTTTGACTGTAATTTTCCTTTACCTACCCAAATATCATAAAACAGCCCCACCCCATCTCCCTTCCCTGACTCTCTTTTCGGACTCAGCCCGCCTGCACCCAGGTGATTAAAAAGCTTTATTGCTCACACAAAGCCTGTTTGGTGGTCTTTTCACAGGGACTCGAGTGAAACTGAAGTCAGCTGAAAAACTTTGACATGGGTATTGTAAGATTTTGATCAATATGTCATCATATATATTATGTATATTTAATGGCAATAACTGTAAGTACTTTTGCACCAACCTAATATTATAATTAAGAGATATATGATGACTATATGTATAAATTTATTTATAGATATATACCCCATATATTATATACACACACATATATAAACACACATACACACATACACATATACACATAAATAGCTCACAATTATATAAACAGTTAAAATTTAGTGTAATAATTGCTGTTGAAGAGATTTGGATGAAGTGATTTGACAGCATTATGTATAAACAATTTAATGCAGTCTGGAGAATTTAGGAGAGGTGTACTACTGTCATTTGTTTGAGCTGGCACATGAAGAATGGGCAGGGATTTTCAAAAGAAAAAAAGTAAGAAATTTTGGGAAAAAACCTTTTCTTATGCATTAATACAAGGACTGAGAGCAATCAGAAATGAAGTATAACTGAGGATATTGAGGTGTTCTTTAAGATAGGAGTTTATGTAAATACATTGATATTAGAAAGTGGAGATAAACAACATAAGAGGACAGAATATGAAGTAGCTTTACACTGAAGAGTTCAATATGTGGCCTGAGAAAAATGTAAGTCAAAAGTATTTTGAAATCTGAAAAGTGACATAATCAATTATGCTTCTTTAGAAGAGTACCATGGCTATAGTGTGTGAAAGTTGTTTGGAAACACAGACAAGACATATGGTTTCTGAAATAAATCAGAAGGAATATTATTTGAATCCGAAGTAAACAATATAAGTAAATGTTAAAAGGTGAAAGTCAATTTTAGAGATATTTCTGGTATATAACTGATATGATTTAGTGATCAATAGGATGTTGAAAAGAGGAAGAAGTGGAATATGATTAATTAAACTTAATTGAAGTTGATATCAATGAGCAGAAAAATTGAGAAAGGAGAGGAGAGAAGAGAGAGAAAATGTTTTTTATATCTGATGTACATGCAATACATTCAGATTAATAGATTCCCGGAAAAAAATGGTTTACAACTAGAAAGAGAGATGAAAATGAAAATGTGAATATAGATGTGGAGTATCTCATGAAAAAAATAAGATAAATGATGTAAACTAGGGAAACAAATATTTAAGGGTTACACAATAGAAAAGGAAGGAGCTATAAAAAAAGGAGAAAATGTAAAAAAAAAAACATTAAGAACGGAGAGTTTTAAGCTGTAGGGAATTGTTTATAGTCCCAAATTGTATAGAGATACACACTGAATGAGGACTAAAATATTTTTTATTTGAACATGAAATGCTTGATAATTTCAGCATGAATATTTTTAGTAGATTGGTAGAGTAAGAAATCGTAGTTTAGAAGTATATGAGAATTGTAGAAGTGGATACAGTAAGCTAAATACTTTTGCAAAATGTTCAGAAAGTAGGCAAAGGTTATGGAGTGGTACGAGGTATTTTGGAGCTAAGGAAAATTTTTCTATGTTGGAGATAAATTTGTCATGATTCATGTGGAGGAAATGGAGCCAATGGAGATGAAAATAAATGACAGGAATACGCCGAACAGCAATGTGCAAGAAAAGTCGGAAAGAAATGGAATTGATCCATATTTGAAAAGCCTAAATATACAAATAATTAAATAAATTATTTTTGTTTTTCTGCATGAAAGGCAGAATTGGAACACTCTAGGTTATATGGTTTGGTTCTGTGTCCTCAACCAGATCTCATGTGGAATTGTAATTCTCACGTGTCAGGTGAAAGGCATGGTGGAACGTAATTGGATCATGGGGATCAATGTTCCCCTTTCTGTTCTCTTAATAATGAGTAAGTTATCATGAGATCTGATAGTTTGAAAGTGCATGGCATTTCCCTCTTCTCTCTCTCTTCTGCCATCATGTAAAGAAGGTCCCTGATTCGCCTTCACCTTTTGTCGTGATTGCAAGTTTCCTGAAGCCTCCCAGTCTTGCTTCCTGTTAAGCTTGAAAAACTGTGAGTCAATTAAACTTCTTTTCTTCATAAATCACTCAGTGTCAGGTAGTTCTTTATAGCAGTGTGAAAATGAACTAATACAGAAAATTGGTACTGAGAGAAGTTGGCATTTCTATAAAGATACCTGAAAATTTGGAAGCAACTTTGGAACTGGTTAGCAGGCAGAGGTTGGAACAGTTTGTAGGGCTCAGAAGATGAGTGAATGTTTGCAACTTTCTAGAGACTTGTTGAATGGTTGTGACCAAAATTCTGATAGTGATATGGACAGTGAAGTCCAGGATGAAGTGGTCTCAGATGGAGATGAAAAACTTACTGGGAACTGGAGTAAAGGTAACTCTTACAATGCTTTAGCAAAAAGACTGGCAGCATTTTGCCTCTGCCCTAGAGATCTGTGGAACTTTGAACTAGAGAGAGATGTTTTAGGGTATCTGGCAGAAGAAATTTCTAGGCAGCAAAGCATTCAAGATGTGACTTGGCTTTTTCTAAAATTGTACACTCATATGCATGCAAAAAGAGACGGTCTGAAACTGGAACTTATATTTCAAAGGGAACCAGACCATAAAAGTTTGAAAAATTTGCAGCCTGACCCACGTAGTAGGAAAGAAACGCATTTTTTGGGGAGAAATTCAGGCCTGCTGCAGAAATTTGCATAAGTAATGAGGAGCAGATGTTAATAGCCAAGACAATGGGGAAAATGTCTCCAGAGAATTTCAGAGATTTTCATGGCATCCCCTTCCATCACAGGCCTAAAGGTCTAGGAGGGAAACATGGTTTCATGGTCGCAGTCTAGGGCCCCATTGTTCTGTGCAGCGTTGGGACATGGCACCTTGTGTTTCAAGCACTCCAGCTAAGGTCATGTAACTAAAATGGGCCAGGGTACAGCTTGGGCCATTGCCTCAGAGACTGCAATCATGAAGCCTTGGCAGTTTCCAAGTGGCGTTGTGTCTGCGGGTGCATAGAAGGCAAGAATTGAGGTTCGGGAACCTCTGCCTAGATTTCAGAGGCTGTATAGAAACACCTGGATATCCAGCAGGAATTCTGCTTCAGGGACAGAGCTCTTATAGAGAACCTCTACTAGGGCAGTGTGGAGGGGATGAGAAATGTGGGGTTGGAGCCTTCACACTGAGTACCCACTGGGGCGCTGCCTAGTGGAGCTGTGGGAAGAGGACTGCTGTCTACCAGGGGCCAGAATGTTAGATCTACTGACAGCTTGTACCGTGTACCTGGAAAAGTCACAGGCACTCAACACCAGCTGATGAAAGCAGCCATGGGGGCTGTACCCTTCAGAGTCACTAGGGTGGAGCTGCCAAGGTCTTGGGAACCTGCCTCCTGCGCTAGTGTACCCTGGATGAGAGACATGGAATCAAAGGAGATTATTTTGGAGCTTTAAGATTTCATGACTGCCCTGCTGGGTTTTGGACTTCTATGGGGCCCGTAGCCCCTGTTTTTGTCCAATTCTCTGATTTGGAATGGGACCGTTTGCCCAATGTCTGTACCCCATTGTATCTCAGAAGTAACTAAATTGTTTTTGATTTTACAGGCTCATAGGTGGAAGGAACTTACCTTGTCTCAGATGAGACTTTCGACTAATGCTGGAATGAGTGAAGACTTAGGGCGACTGTTGAGAAGGCATGATTGGTTTTGAAATATGAGAAGGACATACAATTGGGAGGGACCGGGGTGGAATAATATATTTTGGCTCTGTGTCCCCACCCAAATCTTATGTCGAATTGTTATTCCTGCATGTCAGGGGAAGGGCCTAGTGAGAGGTAATTGGGTCAGGAGAGCGGATTTCCCCCTTCCTGTTCTTGTGATAGTGATTTCTTATGAGATCTGTTGGTTTAAAAGTATGTAGCACTCCCCTAACCTTTCTCTCTCTACTGCCACCTTGTAAAGAAGGTCCTTGATTTCCTTTCATCTTGTGCCATGATTGTAAGTTTCCTGAGGCCTCCCAGTCATGCTTCCTGTTAAGCCTGTGGAACTGTGAGTCAAACCTCTTTTCTTCATAAATTACCCAGTCTCATGTATTTCTTAATAGTAGTGTGAGAATGGACTAATACACTAGGTAAGTTTAGATTTGAGTAAGATTGATACCTTATGATCAGTACTTTCTTAGTTACATGAGCAAGATATATTTTATTCTCAGAATATGGTGGTAGAGAAAACTGATTAAGAACATTAGGAGTTTTCATATAAAAGAATAGAAAAGTAGGATGACTAAGAATAAACTAAAAATTGCTTTAAATTTTAGCTCCTGCAGGGCCTCAGTTGTGAAGACTAATCTTATTAGATATTTCCCCTATAGTATTGTCAGTTTTGACTTACTGCCACTTTAGAATTTTATCTCAGCAACACTACGACTATTTATGCACTTTCTCTAACTAGGGAAGCTGGTTAAGTTTGGTGTTCCTGATATTCTCTGATTATTGTAAAGCACAATGGAAAATTTGTATCATTGCCCATGTTGCCTCATCTAGTTGAAATCCACTTATTCGCTTGCCTGAAAGGTTGTCAACATTCCCTCTCAACTCAAAATATTGCCCCTCCCTAACCCTTTAAACCCACTGCACATTCTGAAATACATGGTCAGTTACTATTAAACAAATTTTCCTTGTAAACTCTTCTCTGAGCAACTGCATCCTTTTTTTGCTCTAATAAAATTATATCCCATTTTAAAGACACCCTTTGAGTCACCCCTGGCTGGCACCATGGAAACAGGCTCCAGGACTGCCCTGTGCAAGGCCAGTCCCCATGGCTGTACCCCTTAAGTCAACCCTATAGCTCCAAGCTACAGCATACAGAGGGTGCAGGGCTGCTCCAGCAGACCCAGGGTCCATGCTCATCTCAGTAATCTCCAGTGCTAGGTTGGCCCCAAGAGACATAGGTTCTAGAACTGCCCCTGTGGAACCAGGTTACAGGTCAGCCCTTGTGGATAGAGGACCCGGATGAGACTTACTAGACCTAGACTCCAGGACAGAACCTACTCACCCCATGTCGAGCTGACCTCTGTGGCACCAGGAACCAGAACAGCATCTGTGATCCCAGAATCCCACATACCCATACCCATACCTATACCAAGGCCCCATGCCTGTCCCAGCACCAGGCCAGCCCTAGCTTCCTATAGCCTCAGGCTTCTGGGGACATGGGGTCCAGGCTGGCTTTAATAAACCCAGGGTCCAGGACCACCCCAGAAGACCCTGGTGCCAGGTTAGCCCTCAAAAAATCAAGGCTTTAGAACTAGCCATGCAGACCCAGGCTCCACACCAACTCCTGTGGACTTAGGATTCATGTCTTCCCCCATGGGCTCAAACCTGTTCTGTGGTCTCAGTGTTGTCCTGGCACTGGTGTGTGCCTAAAACCTGAAGCCATGTTGGCTGATTGATCTCTGAGCTGGTGTGGCATCTAGGCTGGGCCTGGAGCCTGAGACAATGGAATGGCCTTGAATGCAACTCCAGGCCTGCCTCAGCGAAATCCAGTATTGGGGAGGCACCCATGGCCCCAGACTCTAGACCTATTTATATGCTACCTACAAGAGGCTCACTTCAGCTTCAAGGGCACAAATGGATTGAAAGTGAAAGGATGGAAAAAGCTATTCCTTGCCAAAGGAAACAAAGAGAAAGCAGAGCTAACTATTCTTATATCAAATAAAACAATCTTTAAGGCAAAAACTGTAAAACGAGACACTATAATTGTCAGAGTAATGCTGGCCATAGTAGGATGATTTTGGATGATCTCACTCATATGTGAAATTAAAATAGTCCAACTCATAGAAGCAGAGAATACAGTGGTGGTTACCAGGGGATAGGGGTGGGTGAGGAAGAGGAGGAAGGGGATATGTTCATCAAAGCATACAAAATTTTAGTTAGATTGAAGAAATAATTTCAAAGATTTATTGTACATCATGGTGACCATGATTAATAACAATGTATTGTATTCTTAAAAATGGCTAACAGATAAATTTGTGTTCTCCACACAAAAAATAATAAGCATATAAGATAATTCATGTTAATTAGCACAATCTTGACTTCTCACATGTATAAATATTTCAAAACACCATGCTGTACATAATAAACATATATAATTTGTATATGTTAAACAATTTTTTTCTTTTTTTTATTATTGTACTTTAAGTTTTAGGGTACACGTGCACAATGTGCAGGTTTGTTACATATGTATCCATGTGCCATGTTGGTGTGCTGCACCCATTAACTGGTCATTTAGCATTAGGTGTATCTCCTAATGCTATCCCACCCTCCTCCCCCCACCCCACAACAGTCCCTGGAGTGTGATGTTCCCCTTCCTGTGTCCATGTGTTCTCATTGCTCAATTCCCACCTATGAGTGAGAACATGCGGTGTTTGGTTTTTTGTCTTTGCGATAGTTTACTGAGAATGATGTTTTCCAGTTTCATCCATGTCCCTACAAAGGACATGAACTCATCATTTTTTATGGCTGCATAGTATTCCATGGTGTATATGTGCCACATTTTCTTAATCCAGTCTATCATTGTTGGACATTTGGGTTGGTTCCAAGTCTTTGCTATTGTGAATAGTGCCGCAACAAACATGCGTGTGCATGTGTCTTTATAGCAGCATGGTTTATAGTCCTTTGGGTATACACCCAGTAATGGGATGGCTGGGTCAAATGGCATTTCTAGTTCTAGATCCCTGAGGAATTGCCACACTGACTTCCACAATGGCTGAACTAGTTTACAGTCTCACCAACAGTGTAAAAGTGTTCCTATTTCTCCACATTCTCTCCAGCACCTGTTGTTTCCTGACTTTTTAATGATGGCCATTCTAACTGGTGTGAGATGGTATCTCATTGTGGTTTTGATTTGCATTTCTCTGATGGCCAGTGATGATGAGCATTTTTTCATGTGTTTTTTGGCTGCATAAATGTCTTCTTTTGAGCAGTGTCTGTTTATATCCTTCACCCACTTTTTGATGGGGTTGTTTGTTTTTTTCTTGTAAATTTGTTTGAGTTCATTGTAGATTCTGGATATTAGCCCTTTGTCAGATGAGTAGGTTGCGAAAATTTTCCCCCATTTTGTAGGTTGCCTGCTCACTCTGATGGTAGTTTCTTTTGCTGTGCAGAAGCTCTTTAGTTTAATTAGATCCCATTCATCAATTTTGGCTTTTGTTGCCATTGCTTTTGGTGTTTTAGACATGAAGTCCTTGCCCATGCCTATGTCCTGAATGGTAATGCCTAGGTTTTCTTCTAGGGTTTTTATGGTTTTAGGTCTAACCTGTAAGTCTTTAATCCATCTTGAATTAATTTTTGTATAAGGCGTGAGGAAGGAATCCAGTTTCAGCTTTCTACATATGGCTAGCCAGTTTTCCAAGCACCATTTATTAAATAGGGAATCCTTTCCCCATTGTTTGTTTTTGTCAAGTTTGTCAAAGATCAGATGGTTGTAGATATGCAGCATTATTTCTGAGGGCTCTGTTCTGTTCCATTGATCTGTGTCTCTGTTGTGGTACCAGTACCATGCTGTTTTGGTTACTGTAGCCTTGTAGTATAGTTTGAAGTCAGGTAGCGTGATGCCTCCAGCTTTGTTCTTTTGGCTTAGGATTGACTTGGTGATGTGGGCTCTTTTTTGGTTCCATATGAACTTCAAAGTAGTTTTTTCCAATTCTGTGAAGAAAGTCATTGGTAGCTTGATGGGGATGGCATTGAATCTATAAATTACCTTGGGCAGTATGGCCATTTTCACCATATTGATTCTTCCAGCCCATGAGTATGGAATGTTCTTCCATTTGTTTGTATCCTCTTTGATTTCATTGAGCAGTGGTTTGTAGCTCTCCTTGAAGAGGTCCTTCATGTCCCTTGTAAGTTGGATTTCTAGGTATTTTATTCTCTTTGAAGCAATTGTGAATGGTAGTTCACTCATGATTTGGCTCTCTGTTTGTCTGTTATTGGTGTATAAGAATGCTTGTGATTTTTGTACATTGATTTTGTATACTGAGACTTTGCTGAAGTTGTTTATCAGCTTAAGGAGATTTTGGGCTGAAACAATGGGGTTTTCTAGATGTACAATCATGTCATCTGCAAACAGGGACAATTTGACTTCCTCTTTTCCTAATTGAATACCCTTTATTTCCTTCTCCTGCCTAATTGTGAGGCTGCCTACAGGGGCAGCAATTTCTTTTTTTTTTTTCTTTTGAGACTGAGTCTTGCTCTGTTGCCCAGGCTGGAGTTCAGTGGCGTGATCTGGGCTCACTGCAAGCTCCGCCTCCCGAGTTCACGCCATTCTCCTGCCTCAGCCTCCCTAGCAGCTGGGACTACAGGCGCTCACCACCACGCCCAGCTAATTTTTTGTATTTTTAGTAGAGACGGGGTTTCACCATGTTAGCCAGGTTGGTCTCGATCTCCTGACCTCATGATCTGCTTGCCTGGGCCTCCCAAAGTGCTGGGATTACAGGCGTGAGACACCGCATCTGGCCAGCGTCAGCAATTTCCTCTGTTATAGTCAGGTTTCATGTCAGGCACTAAAGTGACGGAAATGTTTAAACATGTTAAAAATGTGGAAGACTTTTCAGATCACAGAGCAGGAATTTCAAGGAAATTGCAAAGGAAGAAGATAGAAAATTATCAGATTAGGTTACATGCTTAGTGTTATATAGGTAGGAGAATACAGTGATAATGAACTCGAGGCCAGGAAATATGGCTCTTGAATGCTCAGCGCCTGGTGCAGCATCTACCATAAAATTGGTGCTTATAAATATTTGTTGATAAAAATAAAACACATAAACAATGCAATTTGCCTCTATAATATTGTGACTGTTAACCATTAAAAATCTAGTGGCAAAATCCTTTGAAATGCTTAAGTAAATGGTTCCTTTTACTGTTTATGAGGAATTTATTCTTATTTATTTATTATTAGCAAACTGAATCTCATTGTAAATTTTTCAAAACGAATTGGCGTTAAATTGTCCTTAGCTTGTAGGTACAATATTAAATTGTTGGCATAAATACAGTTTAGGACAAATCTGATTCTGAGACTGAGGATGCCACTTCATTCACACAGATACCTATGACAAAAATCACTATTTGATAAAATCTTAATCATTGCTATAGGAAGGTGTTCTTACCCTTTATTGATCAATCAAAATGTGTTATGGCCACTACAGAGTATGGGAATTCATTTAAAATTGTGTGTACTCGTGATACAGATATAAACAACCACTAATGTAATTGCTGTAGCATTATGTATAGCAAAACAGTAGGTATTCAAACTGCTACATATGCAGATAGAAGCCAGCAAAAAACACAGACAGTATCTTTATGCCATTATTCCAGATTAGGTATAAGGCAAATGATGACTCATTATATTAACAGCAAGTATAGATGACATGCAGAATAAATATTTAAAGCACTGCCAGACTTATTTGCATGTCTTAAACTTTGTTGACCCCATCATTTAAAATTTTGCTTTTTAACTATCCACCATGTTAATTTTATCTATATTTTCAAATTTATAAATAATATAATAGTCATTAATATAATACTATATAACAATAATAATTTAGAAATATGGTAACTACCATATTTCATTATTGAGAAGAACTTCAAATAAACTTTATTCAATCTCCTAACCTTACAAAAATAGAAACAGGCACAGAGAGAAGGTCATAGAGCCAAAAAAATGAGAAGATTTGAACTCACATCTGTTAATTCTCTGTTCAGTGTTTTTACACTCCTGCCTCATCTCAGTTCATGTTGAACTCTGCAAGCTGTTGCATGTGACACAGATGAGAAAGGCATGCAATCTGTTCTGAAGATGTTTAAAAATGGAGAGGATAAAGAACGAGACATATACATGTAGTAGTATATTTTGGAATAAGATTTTTAAAAATAAGAACTTATGGTGTAAAAAGACTTTTTTTTAAAAGAAAAAAACACAACAAATACATGAGAGATGGAGAATAATATAATCATATCAAATTAGGAGTGTCAAGAGAGGCTTCAGTGGTTGTGACTGAAAGCTGCCTTATGTGATAGACAGGGTTTAACCATGAGGTGTTTCAGATGATGGAAGTAATAGAATCAACGGCAGGAGCAGGGGGAGGTTAAAAATGCTGATTTGTGAGGAATCTTAAGACTAAATTAAATTGAAGATTGGATAAACAGCTTGACATGAGGCTGGAAAAATATATTGGGACAATATGAAGAATTTAGAAATATTTGGATTGTTTTTAAGAATTCAAATATGACAAGTATGTATGATAAATTTTAGTTGGGATGTAAGAATTTGTGAAATTATTGAATTTTTTAAGTTGCCCCATGATAAATGTAATAAAGCCTGAACTAGAGTGAAGGCAGCAAGAATAACAGGGGGCCTACTGATACACTTAAGGAAAAATACCTTGAATAAAATGTAGTTACCACAGTTATTATTTCATATGTATTTATTTAAATTACACATATGGTTATATAGTTATTTAATTTACTTTTTATAATTGGTTCACAAATCAAAATGAAAGAACATAGATATTCAGGAATTTTGCTTCTATGCATGCCCCTATCTTCTCACTTACCTTTACACAGATATTAATTTTTATTAGTCTTATATAATTGAGTGTTTCTTCCAATACAAGCAAATGTGTCTATATACCCTTATTTCCTTATGTTCTTACACAGATGAATTCAGATTATATAAACTCTTCTGCTTGACCACTTAATAATGTCTAAATATCTCTCCCTATAAATACACAGAAATCTTTCTTTTTTTTGGTAATAGCTGTATTGTCATTGTGAGGCTTATGCAACCAGTCTCTTGTAGATGGATATCTTTTTTCAATTTTTTTCTATTACAAATTATGCTACATTAAGTAAAACTGGATATGCCACATTTTGTACAAGAGTGTAGGTGGATCTCTAGAAAATAACTTTAATATAACTTTTTCCAGAAGTAAGTCTGCTGGGTTAAGAACAGATGCATTTGTAATTTTGGTACATATTGCCAAATTACTCTTACTGTAGTTGCATCACTCTACCCTCCCATTAACAATATATGAGACTGCTGCTATCCCTAGCCAGGAAACAGAGCTGACGAACCTGGGGATGCTGCAATCTGAGGAGTGAAAAATGCTATTTCAGCTGCGTTTGTAAACATTTTGACCGAAGATATCTTCTCATTTGTCTTGGAGGTGATTTGTGTTACTTTTTATGTGATCTATTGCTTCATGTCATTTGTCTATTCTCTTGTTAGATTTTTGCCTTTTTCTTTTAATTTTTTTTTACAAGCTTTCTAATGTGAGGTAGATTTGTCTGTGATTTGAGATGCAGATATTTTCACAAATGGTTTATTTTATCTTGCCTCCTGAAATATTTTTATGTAAGCAGATTTGTCAATTTTTAGTGACTTCTGAATTTTTAATCAGAATTAAGAAGGTTTCCTAATTTATAATGGTATTGGCTAGTGTTTTATTCCTGTTTGTGTGTTTAATATTTGAAACACTGATACATTTGGAATTTATTCTGGTATACTGTGTGAAGTATTAATCCAATTTTAATCCAGAGGGTTAGTGAGTTTTCTAAAAAACATCATAGTAAAACACACATTATCTTATTAATATTTCTTTAAGTTGTCACTTCATATCATAATAAGCTACTATGTATATTGTGTCTTGTTTCTAGTTTTTCTGTTCAGCATTCATTTATTCGTTTATTCATGTGACAATACCACAATGCTTTAATTACTAAGGTTTTACAGTTAGTTTTCATAGATCTCGTGGCCATTTTTTCTCACTTTTCCTGGATATTCTGGGTGGTTTATGCTTTCTATTTGAATTTTCCAATCACCTTGTCTAGATATTTGCTATAGTTTTTTTGTTTTGTAATTATAATTATAAATTTTCCTCTAAGCAACATTTTATTTTGATTCCATAAGCCAGTATATGTTCAGTTAACGTTATAATTGATAGAAATGTTGCTAACATTTTGTTTTAATAACAAACTTGTATTTTAGTAATATATTTGTGTGGAATGAACTTTGAAAACGTTTTGGTTTTTGCTTGATGATTTATCTAAATGTCTTTGGGAAAAGCAGGCCTTAGACATTTTTTAAATGCTTAGATTAGTTCTTCCTAGCAAAATAATTTGTTTTTTTATGAGATTTCTATATCTTATTTCAGCTACAAGTTCAACTAAAATATGTTTTCTAACATTACCTCATTATGTAGCTAAGACAAGTTACTAACTCTCTGCATCTCAGTTTCCTCATCTGCTAAATGTAAATGTTAATAATAACTATCATATAAGGTTAAATAAAAATTCACACACACATATGTATATTATTTATCTATATTGTATTACCTATCATTATCTATTTATCTATCATCTATATACATATCTATTAGAAACTTAAAATACCTAGTATTAAGTAATACTTAATGGATGACAGTAATTTCCCTTTATGTATTTATCACAATCAACGGGCACAATGTAATGTAATCTGGTTATTGATTAAAATATTTCTGGCTGATATTTAACTTCTTAAAATTTTGAGCAATTCAATACTAAGAAAATGATAAAAATGCTTTCATTTTTGCTACGATCTACTTTTAAAAATATGAGATTTTAAATTTTTCAAAAAATTATCCAGTCATTGAAAATTTGAATTGCACATTTTGAATTTTTGAGGACTTCTTTATTTCATATTTTTATTTTTACAAAACTGTGCTGTTAAGCAATACAAGTCATACTTTCTTCTAAAAGAAAATGTTTTTAGATACAAGAACTCAGTTGTTTTAATCTCCTGCCAAACTGTCATGGTGCATGGAATTTATGTTGTAGAATTAATATTTTTTTCCCCCAAATGTAACCTATTTTGTTTCAAAAGACTTATTTGCCTTGGAGGATTGTTTCATAGGTTTAAAACTTAATTTCAGATGTCATGTCACCGAAATAGATGGCAAGATATCAAGTGCTTCTGTAGAAATTTAGCCTGCCTCTTATTTACAGATGGCTCCCAAGGGATGAGTTCTATGAAGCACTGAATAATCTTCAAGACAGTGGCAAAAATCACATAGTTACAAGAGTTAAGAGACAGAAAAATTTGCCAAAAAACCCTAAAAAAAAATTAGAAGATGAATTCAGAGAAAGAACACAAACACACAATACAATTGTGTGACGGAATTCAGAGTTCTGTTTTAGACTGCCTTACTCAGTGTTTTACTAAAGATTAATGGAAGAATACTTCATGTTTTGAAATTACCTAGATATATTTACACTTCAGGAAATAATTTGGATGTTAAAATAAAATGTGCAAGTATTGTAAGTGTGATGTAAATGAAATTGAATAAGGTTTTTTATTATGGATTTGTTGTATATTTTGAAATTTCTCTATTTGAATCTAAAGTCTATCTTTCATGACTATGCTTGTTCATATCACAAATACAGGTGTTTAAATGAAAATGTGGATATATAATGAGTAAATAAAGCCCACAGAAAGTAAAAATAAGAAAATTATATTTGTCATAATGGAAAAGATGTTAATATTGGACTAAACTGTATAAATTTTTGGGAAAATTCAACTTTATAATAGGATAATTGAATAGATTTAGCTATTTTGTATGCACTTGAATCATAATGATAAAAAAGCAAAAAAAAAGAAAAGGAAACATCTTTTGTTGTGTTTTTAAGGTCAACTTGAAAATAAGTTCTGAGAATCACACATACACAAACAAAATTCTAGATTACAAAAATATCATCTTAAACAGAATGATACTGGACTAAAAATAGATGCATAGACAAATGGCACAAAACAGAGAACCCAGAACTAAAGCCACGCGTTTAGTCAGTTGATTTCTTTTTTACAGAAAAATATTTATTTATAAAAGGTTACTATTTTCTGAGATTCATTAAGTTCATGAGCCCATATGTTTATTTTTTACATTATCTTTCTTATGCCCAGTAAAATACTTTCTCTTTAATAATCCTGTAACATTGCATTCAAATAATTTTGAAATGAAATAGGTATCATAAAACTTCAGAATAAAAAGTAAAGTGATAAAGGAATAATTTCTTATATCTTGGTGACAGCTGTGATGTAAGCATTTTTATAATCCCATCTTATAGATGAGGAAACAAAGCTAAAGGTAAAGTAAATCATCTAGAGTCACATGTAAACCACATGGAAGACCCAAAACTGGAACCCAGTTTTATGAAAGAAGCAATGGTTTATATGGGGCATAATAACTATCCAACGAAATACAAAGCAATTCCCTGGGTCATCACCGTAGCCCCTGCACTGCTATGACAATTCGGCAGTTAGAACCTTGGATAAATAAATGCCAGCACTAAAAGGAAGTCACTCATGTAACCATGAGCATTCATCAAGGCCTGAGGCTCTTTCTCTAGTAACATCAGCCTTCTACAGTCAATCTTAAATTTGTATATTGTTTTCATTGATGCTGGAATAACTTTGGGTTGATTGCATTCCTCTGGATAAACAAAATATTACTCATGTAGAATTTTTATTTATTTTTTCAAATTGAACTTTTAAGTTCAGGGGTACATGTGCAGATTTGTGATATAGGTAAACTTGTGTCATGGGGGTTTGTTGTATAGATTATTTCCCCACCCAGGTATTAAGACTAGTACCTGTTAGTTATGTTTTCTAATTCTCTTCCACCTCCCAACCTCCACCTTATGAAAGGCTCCAATGTCTGTTGATTGATTTTTGACAAAGATGCCAAGAACATACAATGGGGAAAGGACATTCTCTTCAATAAATGGCATTGGGAAAACTGGATATCCACATGTAGAACAACGAAATTAGATTCTTACCTTACACCATAAAACAAAACTAACTCAAAATAAGACTTAAATAGGAGATCTGAAAGTATGAACTACAAAATAAAACATGAAAAATCTCCATGTCATTGATCTGGGCAATGAGTTTTTGGATATGACCCCAGAAACACAAGCAACAAAAGCAAACATAGACAAATGGGGTTATATCAAACTAAAGAGCTTCTGCACTGCAAAGGAAACAACAGAGTGAAGAAACATCTTAATGAATGGGAAAAATATATGCAAGCCATACATGGGATAAGGGATTCATAGCCAAAATCTATAAGGTACTCGAACATTTCAATAACAAGAAAACAAATAACCTGATTAAAAAATGGGCCAAGGACTTGGATGTCAAAAGAACACATACAAAGGGCTAGCAGTTACATAAAAACATACTCAACATCACTAATCATCAGGTAAATGTAAACCAAAACCACAATGAACTATGACCTCACACCTGTTAAACTGGCTATTGTTAAAAAAGACGAGGAATAACAAGTGTTGGAGAGGTTGTATAGAAAAGAGAATTCTTGTACGCTGTTGGTAGGAATGTGAATTAGCACAGCCATTATGAAAAACACTCTGGTGGTTCTTCAAAAAATTAAAGATAGAACAATCATATGACATAGCAATCCAACTAGTGAATATATATGCAAAGGAAATGAAATTTGTATGTTGAAGAGATCTCTGGACTCCCATGTTCTTTGCAGCAGCATTCACAATAGCCAAGACAGAAAGTCGATATAAGTGTCCACCAAAGGATGAGTAAATAAAGCAAATGTGGTATTAAATACATAATGAAATACTATTCAGTCTTAACAAACAAGAAAATCCTGTCATTTGTGACAACATGGATGAACCTGGTGGACACTAAGTATAATAAGCCAGTCACAGAAAGACAAATACTGGATTATTTCACTCATAGTCTAAAATCATCAAATTTACAGAAGCAGAGAATGGAATGGTGGCTACCAGTGGATAGGGACAGGGCTGGGGGAAGGATATTGAGGAGATGTTTATCACAGGATGCAAAATTTCAGATATACAGGAGGAATAAATTCAAGAGCTATATCATATAACATGGCAATTATGGTTAATAACAATGTATTTTTGAAAATGACTCAAAGAGTAGGTTTTAAGTGCTCTAACCACAAAAGGTAATAAGTATATGAGGTAATGCATATGTTAATTTTCTCAATCTAGTCATTTCACAATCTATACATATTTCAAAATATTATGTTCTACATAGTAAATATATACAATATTTATTTGTCAATAAGATACTAAAAACACAGAAGTATCACTTTATTCAGACATATTTGCATATTTATTTTAATTCTATAACAAGAATGCTCTAGTTGACAAAGCTGACATTTTCAATCAAATAATTATTTCAATGATATATTGCTTATGGGGCAAAATTTTGGAGTAATGGGGAGCTCTGAGATTGAAAGATCCACCCCAATATGCAATCAGTGATTTCAGGACATCTCTTTAGGTTCTAGGAAAACATAGCATCCTAACTCACCTATACTATTTATCTACATTGTTTCTTTGCATATTCATTTAGAGACAGGGTCTTGCTGTGTTCAGCCCAGGATGAACTACAACACTGCGTCTTGGAACTCCTGGGTTCATCTGATTCTCCTGCCTTGGCCTCCTAATGCACTGGGATTACAGGCATGAGCTACCTCGCCTGGCCCCAACATTGACATTATATTTTTAAAGAAACTGTCTACCTGGGGTTTTTCCAGACAGAGTGACCTAGACAGTGTTTTGTAATATGAGAGAAAGGAAAGCAAAAAGCAAACAAGAAATCTATAAATGTTTTAAATGAGAACATTTAAATGTGATCTTAAATCTTATTAAATCTTTTTAAATCTATGGAAAGAAAGTAGACTTTATGTAAGAGAAAGAAAATATCACATAAATTGATGGGAATTAGAAAGAAGAAAGTTTTAGTTTGGTATATGAATCACCAATAAATGTGAATAAACAAAATATTTAGTTCTCTGTCAACAAAGTTTCATCCAGAAGCAAGAGGATATTGTGTTATGATGAATACTGGAATAGATTATTTCATACATGTATGCACTTATTAATTTGGATTTTTTTTCTTTCAAATAGCATCTGAGTTTAATGTTATTTCTCTTCTGCTTTGCAGATTCTATAATTCTTGTAAATATTTTGCATATAGAAAACAAAGAAATAGCCTCAAAATTGATATCATACTAAAAGCAAACAAAGTAATGAAGTGATTATCTCTAGCATTTGTTTTAAGTTACAGTTTATATTTTAAAGGAAGTTCCTTGAATAAGAGCTCTTATTTTCCTATTTCTTGAGTAGTTTTTAAAATTCTAAGAAAAATTTTAAGGAAACAGTAGGATTAACAGTATAAGAATAATGTTAATCAGTTATTAAATATAGACTGGGATGTCAAAATACTACACAAATTCAGTATCTCAAAGATTATAACCTAAAAGATGATCAAGTAAAGCAACCAGAAATATAATTCCCAAGTTGGTAGATGGAAATCTTTATTAATATCATTATTATTTATTAGAATACTTGGTGTCTATAAAGTAGTTTTCAATCTTTCACTAATTTTTCACTCATGACTTCATTTAAGTAGGTTATTATCATTATTTTGCTAATGATACAACCAACACAGAGAAAGAGTTAAGTTATTATATCCCACAGCCAATAAGCCATAGAAGACAGATTTAGATACTTATTTTATTTCCCTCTGATTTTTAAAACTTCACCTGGCCAGGCGCGGTGGGTCACACTTGTAATGCCAGTACTTTGGGAGGCTGAGGTGGGTGGATCATGAGGTCAGGAGTTCAAGACCAGCCTGGCCAAGATGGTGAAACCCTGTCTGTACTAAAAATACAAAAAGTCACCAGGCACGGTGGCAGGCACCTGTAATCCCAGCTACTCGGGAGGCTGAGGCAGGAGAATCACTTGAACTTGGTAGGCACAGGCTGTAGTGAGCCATGATTGCACCAGTGTACTCCAGCCTGGGTGACAGAGTGAGACTCCATCTCAAACAAAAACAAAAACAAAACAAAACAAAACAAAATTCACCTTATTCTAGTTGGTTAGATTGCTGAGCATAACTAGATAGGAAGAATAATTACTACGTAACATGAAGAAGTTTATTTTAACTAAGAATGAGTCCACAAAGGAAAATATATAATTAGTCATGTATAATTCCTGGAGTACATAGAAATGTTGGCATCAGTATTGCACATGAAATTGTTTGGGAAGTCACAATTTATTTTTTGAAAAGTTCAAGGAAACAGCATTCAACTTCCCATTCTTACAGTCAGATTTTTTTTTTATCAGTTTGAAAAGATAATGTTTGTATATATCATGATCAAGTATATCCTCAATTTTGGATTAAACCTAGATATGCAAAACCTGGAGAGACATTCAGTTATTAGTAAGTTACAATGAGCTATAGGGAGTTTTAGTCAATCTGTTGATTCTGGATGAGGGATGAGTTTTATTTTTTATTTTTATTTTTATTTTTATTTTTTTTGATGGAAGCCTAGCTATGTGACTTTAGGCAAGTTTTTAAGCCCTCTTTACCTTAGATTTATCTATAAAATAGAGAATGATAGCTGCTCACAACAGCATGTTTTTTTGTGAGAATTAGATGAAAAAATGCATTTAAAGTACTATGCAGAGTAGCAAACCTATAGTTATTCCTTAGTAATTATACGGCATTAGTCATTATTTTTGTGTCAGTTCTCAAAATAGAACTTCTTAAAAGATACATTTTAATTGAAACTATCCTTTCAGTATAAATAAAATGCATTATAACTGTATGGGAGGCAAAATTTCTGAAATGGTTCTTCAAAGTTGAACAGCCATTACCCACAAAACCTGTAAATATGATGAATTGTTACTCCTGTGTTTGTTATGTCATGTAGTTCAGTTGACTTTAAGATAAGAAGATTATCCTGGGTTTTCTAGGTGGGCTAGGTTTCATCACGAGAACCCTCAAAAGCAGAAAGGTTTTTCTGGCTGATATCAGAGGCCAGAAATATTTGAAGTATGAGAAGAATATAATGTGTTCCTGCCACTCTGAAGGTAGAATAGCCATGTATGAAGGAGGATGGGTGGTCTCTACGGGGAGATTGCAAACTCCTGCTGACAGCCCGCAAGGAAACAGTCCTACAACTACAAGGAAACTAATTCTGACAACAACTTAAATGAACTCAGAAGTGGCATCTTCCCAGAGCTTCCAGATAAGAGTCTTTCCCAGTCAACACATTGATTTTAACTTTGTAAGACCTGGAACAGATTACCCAGTTGACCCTACCCAGACTTCTGCCTCAAAGAAATGGAGTGATGATAAATGTGTTGCTTTAAATTGCCAAAACTGTGGTAATAGGTTACACAACAGTAGGAAACTAATAAACATACTATGTTTATTTTCTTAATAGATAGTTATTTGGCACCCAAATATCTTAAAAATCAAATAGATTTAATATAAACATCTGATTTACTGGTTGGATATGAATAATGTTCATCTCAGTTCAATAATATTAAATTTTTAAGTGCAAAGGGACTTTAAAGAACAGAGTCTAGAATGAAGTAAATGTGGCTACAAAGCGTAAAGAATTTGTCTTGGTTTTGTGATTTCCATTCTGTGGGATTTCTAACCATAGGCTACTGAAGGGTCATTATATGTCCATCCCATATAACTAGGTGCTATAATAATTATATTTCTGGCACATTCTGAAACTATCTATATTCTTTCTACTATTAATATACAGTCTACCTAGTGAGTTAATTGTATATTTTTATTATTCTTATTCTTCCTCAAATTCTGCTGAATGTGCACAGGGAATAATAATCTCAGAGGTACACACTGAAGCCTGCCTTATGCTATGTATGAACTTGTCATTCAGGGGCATAATTAGAATTCCATATCTCCCAACTCCAAACCCCTGTATCTTCTGCACTATACTATCATGCCTCTTTTGTCTACATTCTATATTATAGAACAAGATTGGTATTTGCTTTATTATCTTTGCACTTTATTTAATAAAGCACCATTATTGATTAAGAATATCTTATCAATCCTTTTGGAACTGCTGCTGATTAATGTCAAAGCAAAACTTGCACCTGACAACTCTAAACAGGCAAGAAAGACTTTAATACTTCTGTTGCAAGAAGAGAAGACTGAGATCAACTCTGTTGAAACAAACATGACTATAGAGTTTTAAATACTGGGATAAGGCAGGAGTTATAGGCCATCTGTGTTTGCTTATTGGCTATATCCAAGAGAAAAACAAACTTTTCTCACCTTTATAGCAGGAAGTAGTTTTTTTTTTTTATATATATACTTTAAGTTCTAGGGTACATGTGCACAACGTGCAGGATTGTTACAGATGTGTACATCCGCCATGTTGGTGTGCTGCACCTATTAACTCGTCATTTACATTAGGTAAATCTCCTAATGCTATCCCTCCCCCCTCCCCCCGCTGAACGACAGGCCCCGGTGTGTGACGTTCCCGTTCAGCAGGAAGCAGTTTTTTAACTTGCATCAGGGCATGCCAGAAGTTAGGCTCCTACCTTCCTACAGAGAGTGGGCAATAGGGGCACTGTCTTTCTTGATGATTACACTTTAAATAGATGACTCCCTGGTTCTTGAGAAAGACATTCCTGGGTTGAAAAATTGGTAAGAGGCTTTCAAAAATATTTACATTTTAAAATGACAGGAAAATAATTTACACGTTTTCTAAAGTAAATTCTTTAAAAAAAAAAAAAGTAAGTGGCTTTGAGTCAGGAAGAATCCTGCCTAAAGTTAATTCAAGCTGAGGGCAAAGTTAGGGTCATAGTGGTCATCACTTACACTTTTCACTGACTCTGACTTCTTAAAATACTTAATATATCAAAACGTACGTATGAAAATACACAAGTAAGGCAGTTTTTCATTGACCAAATCAGACAGACAAAATAAGTGAACAATAAGACAAAATAATGTGATGCCATATTAATTTTAAAAACTTCTCATTTGGAGTCAGTCAACATTTCTGCAAATGCTTTTTTTTAAGTAAGAATTAAGATAAAACAAAAACAAGTTTGTTCTTATAAATAATTTTTTTCTGGGATAGTCAAATTTTTTATGTCTGTTAAATATTTAAAATTAGACCTTGTATAGTTTTCTTTTGATTCCCCAAGACTACAGAAAGGAAATGCCAGACTCACCGAACTTCACTCCTACAATTATCAGTTACGTGTTTTGAATGTCAGTTTCACATGCTTTAAAGACTGACATTTTAACTGACTTATGTTATCCGGGGTTTAATTAAACATAGGCACCTTAAAACCTAGAAAGCCATAACGAACCGAAGGAGGGGAGAGGATATAATCAAATACAACAGCAAGAGACTTACCTCAGAGGTGCTTATCTCCAGAGAGACTGAGATTTGAACAATTGTCTTGCCTCAATCCAAATTACCCCATCTACTTTACAAGAATGTGGCCACACTCTTTATTTTGAGTCATGAGATGAAAGGGCAAACAGATTTGGTTTGGAGGTCCAGTATTTTCTTTTATAAGCTGATGTTATGTCACTAGACTTATTTAGGTTCTTTGGAATCTAAAATAGTCACCAGATTCTTTTTAGGTTCTTTGTAAAGTAGGAGTAATAATAATTACATCATATGTTTGTCTTAAGGATTGAATGAGATAATGTTTTCAATTACTTAGAATTGATGTTACTTAGAATACTTAGAATAAGGCCAGCATATATTGTATTCATTAACAGTTACAAGAGGGTAGCTCTTAATGAGCAATCATAGGCTTTTACTGTTAACAACTTCCCCTCTTAACAGCTTCCCCTGCTGGTTATCTTCCTCCCCCTATATCCTCGCAGCCTCCAGAGCACCTCAAGGACAATGATGCCCACTATTGCACAAGACTGTGTATAATATACCAACACTTGTTTTGTCAATTTAAAAAAAAAAATCTACCTACTGTGTCCAGAATTGGTGGGTTCTTGGTCTTACTGACGTCAAGAATGAAGCCGCGGGCCCTCGCGGTGAGTGTTACAGTTCTAAAGGCGGCGTGTCCGGAGTTTGTTCCTTCTGATGTTTGGATGTGTTCGGAGTTTCTTTCTCCGGGTGGGCTCGTGTTCTCACTGGCTTCAGGAGTGAAACTGCAGACCTTCACGGTGAGTGTTACAGCTCTTAAGGCGGCACATCTGGAGCTGTTCGTTCCTCCCAGTGGGCTCGTGGTCTCGCTGGCTTCAGGAGTGAAACTGCAGACCTTCACGGTGAGTGTTACAGCTCTTAAGGCGGCACGTCTGGAGTTGTTCGTTCCTCCTGGTGGGCTTGTGGTTGTGGTCTCGCTGGCTTCAGGAGTGAAGCTGCAGACCTTCTTGTGGTTGTGGTCTCGCTGGCTTCAGGAGTGAAGCTGCAGACCTTCGCGGTGAGTGTTACAGCTCATAAATGCAGTGTGGACCCAAAGAGTGAGCAGTAGCAAGATTTAATGCAAAGAGCGGAAGAACAAAGCTTCCACAACGTGGAAGAGGACCCGAGCGGGTTGCCACTGCTGGCTCAGGCAGCCTGCTTTTATTCTCTTAGCTGGCCCCACCCACATCCTGCTGATTGGTAGAGCCGAGTGGTCTGTTTTGACAGGGCGCTGATTGGTGCATTTACAATCCCTGAGCTAGACATAAAGGTTTTCCATGTCCCCATCAGATCAGAGTATGGACACAAAGGTTCTCCAAGGCCCCACCAGAGCAGCTAGATACAGAGTGTCAATTGGTGCACTCACAAACCCTGAGCTAGACACAGGGTGCTGATTGGTGTGTTTGCAAACCTTGAGCTAGATACAGACTGCCGATTGGTGTATTTACAATCCTTGAGCTAGACATAAAAGTTCTCCAAGGCCCCACCAGAGCAGCTAGATACAGAGTGTCGATTGGTGCATTCACAGACCCTGAGGTAGACACAGGGTGCTGATTGGTGTATTTACAATCCCTGAGCTAGACATAAAGGTTCTCCACATCTCCACCAGATTCAGGAGCCCAGCTGGCTTCACCCAGTGGATCCTGCACCAGGGCTGCAGGTGGAGCTGCCTGCCAGTCCTGCGCCGTGCGCTCGCACTCCTCAGCCCTTGGGTGGTCGATGGGACTGGGCGCCGTGGAGCAGGGGGTGGCGCTCGTCGGGGAGGCTCCAGCCACACAGGAGCCCATGGAGGGGGTGGGAGGCTCAGGCATGGCGGGCTGCAGGTCCCGAGCCCTGCCCCGCGGGAAGGCAGCTAAGGTCCGGTGAGAAATCAAGTGCAGTGCCGGTGGGTTGGCACTGCTGGGGGACCCAGTACACCCTCCGCAGCCGCTGGCCTGGGTACTAAGCCTCTCATTACCGGGGGCCGGCAGGGCCTGCCGGCTGCTCTGAGTGAGGGGCCCGCCAAGCCCACGCCCACCCGGAACTTCAGCTGGCCCGCAAGCACCGCGCGCAGCCCCAGTTCCCGCTCGCGCCTCTCCCTCCACACCTCCCTGCAAGCTGAGGGAGCCGGCTCCCGCCTTGGCCAGCCCAGAAAGGGACTCCCACAGGGCAGCGGTGGGCTGAAGGGCTCCTCAAGTGGGAGCCCAGGCAGAGGAGGTGCCGAGAGTAAGTGAGGTCTGTGAGGACTGCCAGTACACTGTCACCTCTCACTACCAGTTATAGTTACTGGTTCTATTTCTTGCTCTAGCTCTACAAAAAGCAGATAGAACATAGGTTAATTTAAAATAAATTTGTATTGTTTGGCAAATATGCTTATAAACATAAATTTTACTTCTCAGGATTTTGACTTATTACCCAAATTAACAAAATTTAAAAGAAAACCAAACCCTATAGTGAACCTTGCTTGTCACCTCACTATTTCAGGACAGTGATGTTCAGCCACACAATGTCACCCTGGATTCACTAAGGTGGTCGATGAGTCCTGCAACCATGATTGGATGCGGATGTGTCAGGTTCTCAGGCACCAGGGATTTTATTTTAGAGCTATGACAAAAAGTGATGAATGTCAAAATCTTATAAAGGCAGCACCATTTTTCCATCCAGCTTAAGGGAAGAGATGCTTTCAGAATCCCAGCAGCACCAATTCTGTCAGTATTTAGCCACCATCGATTGACTTTTGACTTGGGCAGTGGAAATAACAGTCACCTAAAACTTGTGTTTCTAGGATTTGCTGAAAGACCACAATAGAATAAGGTAATGCTCAGACTGCATCATCATTTGCTTTGTATATGGAGAAAACTGCAAGATTGTTTATTCCACTCTATTTACACTCATTAAAACAAAGATACTTGAGAAACTTCAAAAGATGAAGTGACTCCTACAGAATCAGAGGTCTAACTCTAGTGACTTTGTCTTTTTCACTTAATTTCATCACAGTCTTTTCTTATTAAAATAACTTTGCTAATATTTTCTTAAAAGCATAGAACATAGTTTACTCAAGGTGATCTTATGAAGTTATTCTTTATACGCACAGTCATCCCCCAATTCTTTGTGATCACATTTCTTCAAGTTCTTCACCCACTTAACTGCATCCTCTGGCCCTGCCTTCCTCTCCCTTTTCTCTCAAACCAGCCATCTCTTGGCCATCTCTAGTTATGTCACACTGGCTTCCTTTACTTTTATTAGTGTGCCTTTCACCCTATTAGGTATGTTTATGCACTCAATAGATTTCCATAACAGCACTTATAACAAATGTGATGATTTCATTAATTTTTGTCTTTTCTAGTAAAGCTTAATTTCTGAGAGCTAGGACTTCATCTGATATTTCAATCCATTGTATCTTCAATGCCTATTGCAGAGTGACATGTGTGAATAAATGTATCTGCCTATTTCCATCTTCTATAGTTTCAACAGGAAGAATAATCACTATGTTATCTTACTTTATCAACTGAATAGTGTATTCATAGCTCACAGTTACTGAGAACTTACTGCTCGCCAATCCTGTGTTGTTACATGCTTAACCTACTCTTTGTAGCATGGTAGTTAAGAAATTAAGCTCTGTAGTCTGAATTTCAGACCTATTTTTTTTAACCACTGCTTTGCATACATCCTTGGGCAAATAACTGCACCACCAAGTGCTTGAGTTTTCTTATATGAAATATGAACTAATATTAACTAAATCAGATAATTGTAAAATTGAAATAAGTTAATATACAAATAATTTATAATAATAGTGACATATAACAGGCACTCGACAAATGTTAGTTTTTAAAATTTTTATTATTATCAGTAATCAACCTAACATGTAATAGACACCTCACTAGATCCTGGATATATAAGAATAGTAATGCATAGTTTGTGACTTAATATTTTTATAATATAGTAAAATAAAAATATAATTGATCTATTATGGCTGGAATAAAAATATTTGTGAAGTACTATGAAGAACAAAGAAAGTAGAAATGAAAGATCTGTTTTTTCACGAGGATGTCTCATATTTTGTTATGCTTCATATTGCCCCTTTTAAGGTAACTTTTCAATTGAAATCTGAAACACATATAAATTGTGGGCAAATAATAAGGCAGCTGAGGAAAGTTTTACATAGGGAAATCTTTGATGTCACTACCATTCATATCCTGAAACAGAACACAATCAACGCTCCAGAAACTTCCTCATAGGTAACCATTAATGTGATTTCTATTCCTTATGTTAGATTTTACTCTTTGTTAACTCGTGATAATGAAATTGAACAATACAGATTTGTTTTTCCCAGTTTCTGTCATTAAAAATTGTGTTTCTGAGAGAAATTAATATTATTTCTTATGGCATCTGTTTGTTCATTCTCATTGCTGAAAAATGTTGCATCTTATGTCTATTCTGTTATCCATTCTATTATTGATGGACATTTGAGTACTTTCTGGTTTGTCTATTATGAATTATGATGCCATGAACATTCTTGTATGTGTCTTTAGGGCTAAAAATGTATGTATATTTGTGCAGAATCATGGACACATTCAGATTTAACAGGCACTACCAAATTCTTTCAAAGTAGTTGTACCAATTTACACGCTTAGCAGCATTGCATGAAAAGTTCTACAAGTTCCTCTTGTTACTAGCACTTACCATATTTCATATCACTTTCAAATTTCTCCATTTATACAATATTTAACAAGCTTTGTTTCATGAAATATTTTATCTTAACTTAAAAAAGACTTATTGATTGTGTTTTGCTTTTCGTTGTTTATATCATAGATGTTGGTTTCTCAAGACATGATTCAAGTTTTAAATAAGGCCTGTCATGACCTGTGATGTTGGTGATAGTTTTAGAATACTTTCTGAAATCAACCCCTTCATATCTAAGCATATTTATCAGATACATTATTCAGACTTTTAAAAATTATAATCTCAAATAATTTGAAGCATGGAGAGAAGTATTATTTCTAAGCCCCCAGAGGTGAGTCAGAGGAACCTGAGGTTGAAATGCAAGCACATTGGTGAATGATAAAAAACAGCTGCTGGGCCTCTTTATATGCAAGTCATTCACTGAGATATCAAAATGTGGAAAATAGAAGGCGCCTACCAACATTTCTTGTTGAATTAATGCCCAGGTGAGTTCTCCTGAAATATTGCAGTTGTATCTTAGCAAAAACAAGAAGCAGTAAAGCATCATACTTATTAGGATCCAATTTGCCACAGCAGCAGTCAAGTGCTTCAATTTTTCCCAGAGGTGATGGGAAGGGAAAAACAGGGATAGGAAAATTTAAATTAAATTCATAGTGCAGTGCACAGTTGAAATTCAATATTGACTGTTCTAATAACACCTACCTTATATCACAAGTTCATTCCGTGAAAGTAAAGGATTAAAAACTACTTTTCATATTTATTTTTAAAATGCCATTGTTTTCCTCCTAAGGTCTCATCTCTCTTCCTTTTGTTTAATGCAGTCATGATGGAGATGTTTACGGTTTTGGAAAAAGAGGATTGATTATTTCTTTAACACATGCACAAACACACAGATATGCAAGCACACAATTAGGAAGGGATGTTACATTAGATATACTATTTGAAATGTAATCAGCATCAAATGTCAAATTCAAATATTTACCAATGTCTATTTGAATTGCCATGAATTATCTAGTAAAGCAACAACCCATTAGCCTTGTAGGACCTAAGAATGTCTAAATAATAATTGTTGACAAATGATTAATTATACAAAATTATATTTTGTCATCTTACTTTGCAAACTCAAGAACAATATCTTAAAAGATGAGTTATTTCCTCACCCATGAACATAAGTCTATGACTACTTCTACCTACCACCCTCTAGGCTAGAAGTTAGCATGTATCTTATGTTAATATTTACCTGCTATACCAAAAATTTATAAGCTTTCTGCCCAGTATCCTGTTGTGCTAATCTTAAAGCAGAAAGATTATTACTTCTAAGTATGACTACAGTTGTGATTTCTGAGATATGAAAACAATGAATTAGCAGATATAGGCACTTTTAGAGCAACAGAAAGAACAAATGATTTGTTTTCTCCTTACCATTTACCTCATATCTTTTGTCAGGCATAAAATAACAAATGGATATGTGAAATTGCGCAGTGATTCGACAAAAATTAAGAAAAATATTCAAAATTTAATTAACATAGAAAATGTCAAGTTCTGTGGTTTCATTCTTACAGAAGAAAGAATTTTATATGACAAATATCTTTTTTTAATGTAATGGACCCAATTAAACAATTCAGCATGTAAGTCACTTAGGGAAACTTTAACTCTTTTGGATAACTTTACTAAATGACTATATGATGTACTTTATACCTCCTTCAGTTCTCTCAAAGGATGAATTCACTGCCCACAAAATTTAACTGAAAGCCTAGGGAATAACTTAGCATTACAGGAAATTGACCATTACTATATGTACTAGAATGGTTGCCCAAATTTAACTGTCAGCAATGTTTTTCTCTAAACTGAGACATGGTTGAACAGTAGAAGGATGTTTGTAAATGTGTATGTGTGTGCATGTGTGCACACGTGTTTATGTGGAGTAAATGGAAAAAAATTAGACTTTTGAAAGTTTTTTTCACTTATGTCAAGGACATCAGGACACAGAATATTTTCACAAGCTTCTGAAATCTCACAATCTTCTACAAGAGCTTCTACAATGACTTGGTATTCAATAGGGATCATTATTTCTGATGGCTGAGGGAAGAACTTGTAAGATGACATTTGTTTGTAATAGCCGTGGTAGCGTTTTGGTGGATAAATAATCTAATTTAACTCTGAAACTGAATCCACCCATATGGCAGCATAGTGTCATGGAGAAATCTTTTTCCAGATGTTGGAAAACCTGGGTTTCAGTGTGCTCCATTAAATCAACCAGGTTTGTGGCCTTTGATCCTTTGCTTCTGCAACGTAGTATAAGTTGAAGATTTTATATTAGACTGTTTATAAAACATCTCCTAACTCTAGGATCCTTGGAATGTACTCGATAAGTATTGAGGACTTCTAATAGACTTTGGACTCTCATGGAATGCCGTATGGAGCATATGGAGGAAGTAGAATCAACAGCCTTTGCTCTCAAGGATCTTAAAAGTCAATTTACTACTTCAGAAAGTATTTATTACCATTTATCCCTCGACAGATACAGTGCTGCCTTGTAGGCTTGCAGCAGTGAATACTCAATCCAGATTCTGCCCCCACAGACCTTCTCAGGAAGACAGATGATTAAATTCAACTTATGACCAATTTTGATTAGTATTATAATAGGAGAAATACACAGAGCTTAGGGTATACATAGTGCAAAAGACCTAAGAAGTGTAAAAGGTCAGGGAATACCTTCTGGAAGATGTAACCTTTCAAATGAGACCTAAAGATTGGATGGTAGTTAGCCAGACCAACAGGAGGAAAAGACCATTTCAGACAGAAGGAAATCATGTAAATAAGTATTAAATGGTGGGAGAGTGTTGTTCATTTGAGGAAATAAGATTAGTAGAATGATGCACAGAGTCTGAGATGAAAAGAGGCAATTAATGCTTCTGAAACCACAGTGAAAAGTTGAAGCTGGCACATGGTAGGTACTAGTTTGGTCAGTACAACTCCAAATATCAAGGATGAGTTGAGTGTACTTGCTTTCAAATGCAAGCATGGTATAGTCAATGGAGGACACACCCCTTTTGGAGAACCTGGCAAAGATGAGTTAAAAAGAAAGAAAATAAGGAAGTACTTTAGATGAGAAATATTAAGCAAAACACAGAAGGGCAAAAATAATTTTTTTCAACATTTTCTGTATTATAATCAAAGAAAAATTTGCCTGACCTTGTAATAGCAATTTATAAGAAATTAGGTGTTAAACTTTCAGTCATAGTTTTACCTTTTTAAGAAAATAAGATATTTGTAAATGCTTATGGGAATAAGTTTGAATGAGCAAACATTGCCTTTGCCCTTAATTCTCTTACAATTTAGCAACTATCTTCCTGGTTTGCAATAAGGTTACTACATCACTTACAATTTCCTTTTGTCTTCATAGCAAATATCGTTTATTATTCAACATAACATTTCAACAGGTGCAAAAGCACTCCAGAGTAGTATCATCAATTGTGATTGAGGATGGTGGGTATTGGAAGAAATGTTTTCACTCGTCTTTGAAGCATCCACATATTGTTTCTTCAGCTGCTTCTGTGTTATTGATCAGACACAAGAAACGTCTTCCTTCTGTAGAGCATGATAAAACATGTAAACTTTGGGTCACAGTATTGCCTTAGGTTACAATCGCTTAGAATTTTGAAGAAACATATTACCAATATATTCATGGAAATCATAAAAATATTCCAAGTTCAAGATTAAATTTCTTACATATTGCCTTCATTTATAGTGTTAAAGTGTTGTTCATTGGGACACTGTATTGTCTGATTGATGTAAAAGTAGAGAAGCGTTGTTCAGCCCCTTCTATGTGCAAAGTTTTAACAATTTTATTAACTGGACTACCTCTATGGCTAGCACTATTATCATCACTTTATAGATTAAGAAGTCCACATTCAAAGACATTTAGAAAATGAGTCCCTGGTGCTCATATATGGTCAAGTTTGACTCCTAAACTATAATTTCTGACTCCCTTCTTTTTTTTATTTATCCATGTATCTGTCTATCTATCTATCTATCTATCTATCTATCTATCTATCTATCTATCTATCTATCTATCATCTATCTATCATCTCTCATTTGTTGTCTATTTATATATTTAGTTCTGACTCTGTCACCTAGGCTGGAGTGCAGTGTCATAATGACAGCTGACTGCAGCCTTGACCTCCGGGATTCCAGGGATCCTCTCACCTCAACCTCTCAAGTAGGTGGGACTACAGGTGTACGTGACCACATCTGGCTATTTTTTCTTTAGTAGAGAAGAGATCTTCTTGCGTTACTCAGGCTAGTCTCAAACTACCAGCTTTAAGTGATCCTCTTGCCTTGGTCTCCCAAAATGTTGGAATTACAGACATGAGCTGCTGTGGCTGGCCCTCTCTTTCTTTATAATCACGTTTCAATATTTTGTTGTCTATTCTTGCTTGTGTAAAATTGCATTTGAAGTTTAGAAATTTTAGAATAAGGTTATTATGTCAGAAGATTTGAAGGTTATTTTAAATTTATAAATTTGTTGGGGAAAATGAACTGACAGTTTAACAAGTTGACTCTTTCCATTCGTAAATCTGTCAGCACTCCATTTATGTAGATTTTCTTTTATGTGTATTGATTTATTTACAGTATTATCTATATGACTATTGCACATTTGCTATTTAGTTTGCACCATGGTAGATTTTAGGTATGCTGCTTCTGTAAATGAGATCCATTATGTTTAATATTATATTAAAAATTTTGATTTCTAATGAATACTGACTTTATGAAAACTAACATGTATCTTGCCATTGTTCTAAGCTACTGAAAAATGTTTCTTAATATTTGACCATAATCATTATTACACAACCTTTTCACAAATGTTTTGCCTTCAGGTCAACATTTTAAAAATCAACATTATCTGCTGTATCACATTGATAAGATCTTTTAATTTAAAATCAAACATGAGGTGGATCGTTCCCATTTTACAAATAAAGACACTGAGCCACAGAGAGTTTAAAACACTGCCTAAGGCCACAAAGTGTATAAGGGGCTCTTTTAGGATTTATATCCAAGTTTTCCTAAATTCTTAACCTTTTTCTACAGATTCCAAAGAAAATTCAACCAAATGACAATCTTTCTTGTATGCAGAGTAAGACTGACTACTGTCTTCATTATTGGAAAAGGTAAAAGAAACAGACACATAGTCAAATATTCTCATCTTCATTCTCCCCAACTCCACAGCTGGACAGTCTAGAGCCAAATGACCAAGCAACTGAGGGTGTGAGATTTCAAAGTGGTTTAGTAATCATTGATTGTTCTACTGAAGGTTTATAAAATATTTGACCATGAAAATAATTGGACCACTTGTACCAATTTTGGACTGGTTTCTGGGCCATATTTTCATCCATGCTTCATTTTTTGTAGTTTAAAATGCACACTGAATCTCAATCAGCAATGTGGATGATGATAAAACACTCTAGATGTAATTGCCAACATCTCTTGCAAATTAAAATGTTTTGATGAGACTGGTGGCAACAGAGTAGCCCTCTTCTACTTAGAGCTAAACATCCCCACATCAATTTTCACTATTGAATTTTTGGTGAGATTATCACAGCATAGTCTCTATTATCACATTGCATTTCCAGGGACAATATAGCTATAGAGATCACAGCTAAAGAAAGTTTTCAAATTCTTACTATATACTGAAATGCTGAACCATCACCTTAAGATATACAGAATCACTTTCATTTTTTGCTGGCACCTCTTTGAGGCACAATATTTTCAAAAGATTTAAACTTAATGGAGTATTTCTACAAAAGTTCGTGACCACAAGGAGAAACTCATTCATCATTACTTATTGTGTGTCACTTTTCTAAAACAAGTTTAGAACAGACTTTGGATTTCAGAAGACACCTGCAGATTTTCCTGACGTCTGAAAGCAGGGATGAATAGTCAGCTGCGTCACCTCTCACCTCATACTGAGGCAGTACAGCAGTTACAGATAAGTAAGAGAGAGTTGGGTCATCTTCTCCAATGCAAACAAAATGTATTTATAATACTGTCATTGCATTTATAAACGTATTCTGTAACAGAAAAAAAAGATTTGTCCAGTTTACAACTAACTGTACATTTAGTAGAATAGCAGTTTTTATTTTTAAAATTAATTTTGCTTTTTGTTCTTCTATTATTTTCCCCAAATACAGTAAGAGATGTAACTTGGCTATAATTTAAAATGAACAAATAATAGCTCATTCAACTCATTTCATTAATTCATCTTTTTGTGCTTTTAGGTCAGTTTGCTGCTTTCAGTGCTGCAAGATATTACAGAAGTTTATGTAGTGACAGTTGTACCAAATGTTATATTTCAAAGTAGCTAATTGAAAACTTCTATAGAGTGGACTTCAAATATTTTTGCATCAGCTAAACTGTGGAATTTACACAATTGAAAAAACTAGACTTATCTGACATTTTGCTGATTTAAGAAAAGAAGACAAATATATTTTCAAAAGGTTAGCCCTTCTACCAAATGACTGAAAAGTAGTTCTTCAAGTGTGGTGCAGGGATAGGAACCCTCACCAGGCTAGTATTTTGCCTGATGATATGAAGGGCACAATTGCTGTCTTACATATTTATGTCTCTCCCCGCAGTGTAACCACTCTTTCCAACTTATTGGTTGTCCTTCAAAAAATAGTCAATGTGTTTAAAAGCACCATTTTAAACATGCTACACTCTCCTTTTAATACAAATGGAGGTATAATGCATCATGCATATCATCTTGCACACCACACTCATGTTTTATTAATGATTAAATATAACACACATAAAAGTGTATAAAACATTAATTTAGGGATAATGAATTATTATTACATGAACCACAATGCAATCACCATCCAGTTTAATAAATAGAATATTTCCAACACACCCTCACATACACATACTCTTGCAAATAAAATGGGAAACTTCTTCTCTATACTGGAAACAAAAAAAGCTAGATTTCATTGAATTCACTTCTTGATTTTCTGACTTACCACTTATAGATGATAACTAAATCCTATAATTTAGCTTTTCCTGTTTTTGAATTTTATTAAAAGTATTCTTTAGTGTCTAACCTTTTCTGGTGAAACATTATGTATTTCGGATTCAAATATATCATGTGTAGCTATAGCTTGTTTATTTTCTTTACTGTATGGTATTCTATTATAAAACAACAATTTACTCATTCTCTTGGTTGATAGATATTTGAATTGTGTTTATAGTATTGACATTTATGTATAGTATATAGTACTTCTGTGTACCTTGTATTTTAAAATTTATACATCTTGGAGGTGTTTTCTATATTTGTATGTGTATGTCATATGTATGATAAATACGTATATATGCTATATAATACTATATACATATATAGACATGATGTATATTATGTACATTATGTATGCACATTGCTCACACACACATTTCATCTCTAACACAAATATGTTTCTTTTAAATGATTATATGGTTTCGATCTGTGGCTATAGACAGTTTCTAACCTGTCTTTTATTGAAGGGCATTTAAGTTGTGGTTAGTCTTATGGTAGTACAAGCAATTCTATTGTACATCCTACTACATTTGTCTTTGCACACATATATTGGAGAACAAATATCCAGTAATAGAATTTCTGGATCAAGTAAATGATATCTTCATTTCTTATATAAATATTGCTACTTTTCTCAAAAGAAACTATATGATCCAATATTCTTTTGCACCCCATTTATCATATTCTATTAAATCTAATGTATTATTTATTTCAGCAAATGTTTTTAATACCTACTACATGGAGTCTGCTAGGTGAAAATGTACATATTCGTGGCATGAGGGTTTTGACAGAACATCTTCTGGTAATTGAGTGTTATTGAAGTAAATTAATAAATTTGAAGACTATCTATGAGAGTCAAGCACAGGCCATTTTTCTGTTCATGAGAAGGCTTAATATTAATGAAACTAGAGAGAAATGCCAATTACCAGCCACTAGACTACAGATAAATGAAGCCTTTTCTTCTTTGTGGTGATTGTTTAAAATTAATGAGAAGAGGCAAGGAGGTCATTATTTCAAAAGAAAGTTTCTAGAGGCGTTTGCTCCCTCCCATTTTTGTTTCATCACATTTATGTCTAAGAATATACATAAGGAAAAAAAAAAAAGCACTTACATTGCCTGCCGAAACACACAAATTGGACTTCATCCAGAACCAGTTTTGAAGTATGTGAAGCTTGTCTTCAGATTCTATCATTTCTCATGTCATGATTTCCTTATTTGGATTTCTTGTTATTCTTAACTTCCTATTTTTAGGGCGCTATACTGCCCTCTAGCATCCTCCTCCTTTCCCTATAGGAATTCTTCTATCACATGGTGCATTCACAAAGGCTCTAAGGGAAACTGATTAGGTAAACAGATCTGAGCCACAGCATCAATTCTTGATTGTAAATTCTTGCATTATATCTCCCAAATTTTAGCCTTCAGAACATGACCTTGTTCAGCACTCTGGTGTTTGTGCCTTAAAGATAAGCATATTATTCTTTTTATATCATTATCTTATCTACATTAAAAAAGTGGACTCTTTGTAAACTAGTAGGTGTAACTGATAATGAAAATCTATATCAGATAGAACCTTAAGAAGAATAAGAAATGGTAAACTGTAGCTGAGAAAAGAGGAGTTGAAGGTCAAGAAGGAAAATAGATTTTAACAATTTTTTAAATATCTACGTAATGTATTAGCCACACATGGGCCTAAATAAACACTTGTATTTACTTAGAATAAAGCTAACACTTTCCTAGGAATGCTTTGTCATTAGAAAAGAGTAAAAATTGTCCTTTATTGCATAATTGCCTTTTCTTCTTTTTCATTTGTTTTGCAATTGACATTGAAATAAACAAATGTATTTTTAAAGGTAGAAAACGTGAGAATAATTATGTCAATGATAACCACACAAATAAAATGAAGCCATACAGAACTACAATATATAGTGAAAATAGTATAACCATTATCAAGATATTTTAATTTGAGCTAAGCAAAGAGAAAGCAAGAAACTTTTAAAAAATTGGTTGACTATGAAGAAACATTAACACCAGTAGTTGAAGATAGTACCTGTGTTAACGTTTTCCTTACCCAAAGACTTTGAATTTATTTCCCTGAAAATTACTGAAATGAGGCATAATAACATGACTCTCCTGGGAGACATTGGTCAATAAGTCAATCTTCATTCTTATATTTCATCTAGGGTTGCTAACACATGGTTTACTAACTTAACCCTTAATCTCCATCTATAAAATCAGGATAAGATCTGTTTAAAAGATTTCATTTGCTATTGAACTAACACGCAGTATGAAAATAATTAGCATGTCTAAAGACTGTTCCTAACAGGCAGGTAAGTAAGTAACCAATAGTGAGTGAAAGAAGCATTATCATGATCAACTTAATATTCTTGATTCTGGTCAGCATGAGTACTAGTAATCAGTAATACTCAAATTGGCTGATACTCAACTTCAGTCATGTGATAGTCCCACACATTATGAACCTGTATAATGGGGCAGGGGAAGTTTCTCTTTGTTTCTTTAGTCTATGCATTTACAAGAAGAGGTAAAGTTATTGTGAAATATTGCCATAATCTAAGACCTTAATTCTTTTCTCTATCTCAGAATATTTGAGAGGCTAAATTCCCAGTTGAAACATTTTCCCTAACTCCTGCTGATCTCACAAACAAAGCAGAGGCAGCAATGAGATACCTTTGTAGGGCTGAAGTCATGGGACAGCCCCATTAAAGTAAAATGAGAAGACGAATACCATGGCCCTGCCTGACAGCTCTGCTCCCATTAGCAGAAAGTTCTTGAGGTGGCAGGATAAAGCCTTGGGTGACATATGCTACGACAGTCATGGTCATGGCCTATATCTGTTATTTCCTTTATATGTTAGCTTGCATTGTTAGCAGTTTCGTATCCATCTATGAGATCTCTCTAAGGCACTGCAAGGGTTAGGATTTAATATATAGAGCAAAACTTAACGATATGAAAGAAAGAGAAATAATCAATAAATGATAGCTACAGTAAAATACATTAAGACGAAACACTTTTATTGTATGTATTTATAAAAAATATGAGTTGTATATTCATTTATCATTTGCTTTAAGACTCTGACACATCATTTTAGATATCATCACCTATCCAGGCATTTCCTGATTTTCTCTGCCTACTCAGACATTTAGTGAAGAAAGCCAATCATTTCTTGCCTCTATCTGTCAATTGCCTTTTTTTCCCCTTTTACTCTAAATTTATATGTATATCATGTTTTGGGGAAAAACTGTTAAAACTGATGTTTTAACTGGTTTGAATATTGCATTAACAAGCTATATGCTTAAATTAATATGCTAAATTGGAAGAAAATACATGTGTATTGGATTCACAATGTATTTCATCATTTTAAAGAGTTATTCTGATTATAAAATGCAGTAATGTGTACGTTCATGTTTCTTGAGTTATTAGCAAGTTCTGTTTTCTGCATGTAGAATTTAAGTTTCAGAAATTATATTTATTTATCCTTCAGAAATTGGTATTATACATTTACTATGTGTGTATCCTCATGCAACATTATGAATAGTTGTACAAAATTTGGTGCTGCACTCAAAGAATTTATGCCATAATAGTTGGGATTTGATATGTGGAGATTAACAGTTCAAAATAGTATGTGCTCTTGGCATGAATGTCTACCTTTTCCAAAACCCAAAGATGCCTTCAGGAAATGATGAATTACAAAATGACAAGTGATTATAATATGGACATGAAATTACAGGATTTATACTTGCACTGACTCTGACTGCAGTCCCTGTGTATACAGGATACCACAATTTTTTATAGTGTATAGGATGATGTTAAATTCCTTTATATAAAAATTCAGTTTATTTTCCTCAAGGCATTATTTGCTTTTCCTATCACAAACCCTTCTCAATTTCCTTCCAAAACCCTCCCTGAATGTGGAGCTATCCAAACAAGGAATTAAAGCCCTGAAATTAATGAAATTTTTTATTTGCATATGGGTTTTCTTATTATAATGCTATTACCATAAAGTAGGGTTTACTGATGGGGCAGCAGGGAATGGACAGGTGCTGTTTCAGCCACTATTGAGACCTAGACTCTGCTTGGATAAGCTCTTACTTCATTGTTGGTTTACCTCGTACTACATAATTCTTGAATTTTCTCGTCCTTATATTTTCCACTTCTTTGCAAACCAGAGGTTTGTTCTTCTAAACTCAATGACTTCCAACATTCTATTTCAATAGCAAAACGTGGATGGGTTTCCTCTTCCCTTTTCTGAGACAAATATTTTTCTTCTGAACATTTTCAACCATTTAACATTCTACATATGCCTTTCCAAATATTTGACATATAACAAAAAACCCGACGTGTGGTTTATAATTAAATTAACATAGGACTCAGAATTTGGGCTGAGCAATATATAGTGTTACAGGTGGACTGTCTTGGAAAATCATGTGTGCTTTACAACTGCTCTATGGCATTCATTTTGTTACCTTTCCCTTTTTATTGTCAATGCAATATGCATAATTCCTTTCATTTACTCCATGTGTTTCAACAAACTATAATCACTTTATTTTTCATCACAATTAAGCCAGTAATTATTTTCTCCTTTTAAGATGCTAATCTAGACATTTTAAATAGCATGTTTAATTTCTTGCAACAACAGGTGCCAGGCCAATCTTGAATCATTCTACCACAGACATGTTTTCACATACTTTACGAAGGCAACATTTTTGGTTTGTTTGTTTCTAGAGAAGAATATTATTTTAGGCTACATTTACCAGCCTACTTGTTCACATTGCATTGTTCCACATGAATACTGAGGTAAAGCAGGGTTACCCAGAGTTTGCCGAGGTGTTACAAAATTTAGAATGGTTGCTTTGATTCTAGTTTGAAGACACTTAAACTCAATTTTCCTACCAAATTCTGAACTTACTAGACAATAATACAAGAGATTAAAATAAAGAGGAGAAAACATATTGCCTTTGTTACTGATAAAGGATGAGCTGGAAATTGTAACTCAATGAAGTGGCCAGTGTGTCTGCAAACTCCTTTTCCTCCTTCCCCGCCCACTGCTCACTTAAGCCAACGTCTGCATCTGCAGAACTCAAAATGAACTGAGATGCTACCTTGTACTTTTCCAGGAAGATAAGAAGGAAAAATTGATCAAATTTTCTAGGCTTAGGACTTTTGAGCATTAATTATACCTAAATTAAGATACATAAAAATTTCTTTTCTCTCCAACCAGGCAAATTACTCCACTTTTGTGGGAAGGAGAAACAGGTAAGGCATGATACAGGAACTGTGTAAGAAACAATTTATCTCATGAAAATTAGAATCATGAGAAAGAGGTTTTCTTTATTGGCTGCATATTATTGAGTGTCTGAAAACCAAAAGTAATATCAAGTATTTTACCAAATTCAAATAAATTCAAAAACATAATATACATTGCATTTTTTAAAAAAGTATGCCAAAGTACCAAATAGAATATAATAATTAAAAACCAAATACAGGGATTTTATTTTAAAATCTGTCTTTTACTTTTTCCTTTGGTTCCCACTATTTGAATCTTTTCTCTTCATAAGTTACATGATCTCTTCTATAGTGGCATGGTTTAGTTACAGTTATAGGCATTTTTAGTGTTGAATTCCGATTACTTGGAGAATCTCAGGTGCACAGTATCTTCAGTGTATTGTTTCCAAAATACCTTAAAAAACAAGTCAAAAATAAAACAAATCAATAAACTGAATTATTCTGAAAAGGTATACATTAAATTAGAAATGTTAAATAAAAATGTTTATAAAATGAAAGAAAATTTGCATAAAATGGCTTACATGGTATATTTACAAAGTGCTGGATGAATGTGACATGCAAAAATTAACACATACGTGTACATGTGTAATCCCATTGAAAATGTATCTATGTGTTACAAGTCCATATTAACTTTATTTTTAATAAACTTTCCATTTTAGAACAGTTTCTGATTTACAGAAAGGTTATGAAGATAATGTAGAGAGTTTCCATAAAAGCCCACACACTGCTCTTATATTATCATCTCACATTATTGTTGTACATTTGCCATAATTAGTGAACCAACATGTAAACATCATTACTAACTAAAGTCCATAATGTACTCAGATGTCCTTAGTTTTTACTGACTCTCTTTCTTTCACTTTACAATTTCGCCCAGGATGAATGTGTTCTGTGTCCCTTTGATATACATTCATCAATGTGGTTTGTTGTTTTGAGCGCTTCCTTATATGAATATATATGTGATCCAAGTTTCTTTCCTATATAGTTTTCCTTCTGCTTAAACAATTTCTTCTAACACTTACAGCAAACCTACTCTGTAGGTTTGCTAGTGATTAATTCCTTCAGTTTTTATTTGTCTGAGAAACTCTTTATTTTCTCCTTCACTTTTGAAGGATAAATGCTACAGGCTACAGAATTCTATAATTGTGTTGCTTTTCTTCAATACTGTAAATACTACATTCCACTTTCTTTCTTTCTTTCTTTTTTTCCATGGTTTCCAGTAAGTATACTGGATTTTTGCAATTGTTTCTCTGTAGGAAAGGTGCTTCCCCTTACCCTTGCTTCTTTCAAGAGATTCATTTTTGTCTTTTTTTTAAATTTAGTTTAAACATGATATGCCTTGGTAGGGGTGTGTGTGTGTATGCATGTTGGTGTTTATCCTGTATAGTGTTCTCTGAACTGTTTTGAGCATGTGTTTTGATGTCTGTCATTAATATTGGACAGTTCTCCAACTTTTTTACTTCAATATTTTTTCTGCTTATTTCCCTATTCCTTATTCTTCTGTCATCCCTATTATGCATATATTACAACTTTTGGAATTATCCCACAGTCTTTGGTAATCTGTTCTTTTTTTCATCATTTTCCTCTGCATTTCAATTTGGAAAGTTGCCATTGACATATCTTTCAATTAAGTGATTCTTTTTTCAGCTACATTGACTCTACTGATGAGCCACAGAAAGCATTCTTCAATTACGTTATGGCATGTTTGTTTTCAATCAATTCTCTTAGATATTTCCTTCAAGTCTCCATCCTTCTGCTTATCTCATCCATATGTACATGCATATTGTCTACCTTTTTTTATTAGAGCCCATAAGATATTTATCATAGTTATTTTAAATTTTTTGTCTAATAATTTCAACATTTGTATCATATCTGTGTATGATTCTGAAGTTTGATTTGTCCCTTAACACTGTGACTTTTCTTTCCTTTTATCATGCCTTGTAATTTTTTCGTTGAAAGCTAGATATGATGTATTAGGTAATAGGAGCTGCATTAGACAGGCATTGACTGTGAGATTTTAGGTTTTGTTGGCTAAAAGTTATATTTTGTTCAATGTTTGTTACAGTTGTAGGTTCAAGAGGCTTTAAATCCTCTGGTGTTCTTGTTTTTGTCTCTCATCTTTACTTCGGACATCCTTAAGTCTCCTTCCAAAAAATAATATGTGTCTTCCAGCTAATTTCAAGTTTAATTCACTTTTATCATACTGGATTCCTGAACCCTGTTGGTTGATGGTAGGTGTGGAGAGATTTTTGCAATCTTCCCTTTAAATCTTAGTCTTCTATTTGACCTGTAACTTGGTGCTGTACTTCACAACTGTTTCTAAAAAGATAATCTCTCTCTCTATATATATATATATATATGTGTATATATATATATATATATCTGTCTCTGTCATTGATGTCTGATATTAATTGGGTGCAGCCTTCACAATCTAGTGTTGATCTCACTTGATTTACATTATTTTTCCCTCAAATGACACAGGATGGCTAGAGAAATCTGGAGTAGGAAAAATGCCCTCCTTTTAGCTGGAATAAGGCTCTGACAATTTTCTACCCTGAAAAGTAAGCCTTTACTAAGGAAAAAGTCCCAGGTATATCTTGCAATAATTTATTTTCTCCTCTGTCTGTCAGAGACCTAAGTTGATCATTCTCAAATCTTCACCATGAAAACATGGTGGAGTTTCTGGAGTTAAGCCCAGAGAAGTTTAAGTGGCCCCCTAAGGCTGACCCAAAGGTTCTCACTCATGCTAGTTCACATTCAGTATCCACTTGGACTCTTACCTCACATCTATACAAAAACTAACTCAAAATGGATGAAAGACCAAAATGTAAAAGCTAAAACTAATATATCCTTAGCAGAAAATGTAGGTGTAAATCTCTGTGACCTTGTGTTAGTCAATGGTTTCTTAGTTATGATACCAAAAACATAAGCAGCAACAACCAAAAAATAGATAATTTGACTTTATCAGAATTGAAAACTTTGTGCTCCCAAGGTCACTTTCAAGAAATTGATGTCATACCTATATTCGTAGAGGCAATATTCAAAATAAGCAAAAGATGGAAACACCCAACAGTACACCAGCACACCAATGGATATGAAAAATGTGGTATATACATGCAAGGGAATATCAGGTTTTTTTTTTAAAGAAAAAGGAATTCTGGCACAATCTACAAAACAGATGAATCCTGAGGACATTATCCTACGTGAAATAGGCCAGTCACAAAAAGGCAAACACTGTATGACTCTACTTATATTACATACCTAGATAGTCACATTTATAGAAACAATAAGTAGAATGCTTGTTGCCAGGGAATGATGGAGGACAGAAGGAGAAGAAATTGGGGAGTTGTTTTGTAAGTATGGAATTTCAGTTTTGTAAAAGAAAAATCTTCTGAAAATTGTTTACACAATTATGTGATCATAGTTATTAGCACTGCTGAATTACCTTTTAAAACAGTTAAAGCTGGGCAAGGTGGCTCACGTCTGTAATCTTAACACACTGGGAGGCCAAGGCGAGAGGACTGATTGAGTTCAGGAGATTGAGACCAGCCTGGGCAACATAGGAAGACCCTATCTCTACAAAAAATTTTAAAAAGAATTAGCCAGACATGGTGGCGTACGCCTGTAGTCCCAGCTACTCTGAAGGCTGAGGTGGATGGATCACTTGAGCTTGAGAGATTGAGGCTACAGGAAGCTGTGATTGCACCACTGCACTCCAGCCTATGCAACAGAGAAAGAACCCATCTTTAAAATACACAAGTTACCTCAACAAAATCGCAGGATGCAAGCTCGTTATGAAAATATCAACTGTATTTCTACATACAAGTGATAAATTAAGAGAAATGGAATTAAAATATCATTTAAAAATTATGAAAAATAGCATGGATAACCCCAACTAAGATATTCATGACTTGTACACTCAATCATTGCTGAGAACTATTAAATAAGAACTGAAGTAATTAAATTAATTATTAATAATTAAACTGTTTTTTATGAGTGGAAGCCTCCATATTATAGGATGGCAATTCTTCCCAAATTCATTTATAAATTCCATATGACTGCTATCAAAATTCAAGCAGGTTTTTTGTTGTTGTTGCTATGGTTAGAAATTGACAAGATAATGATTCTAAAACTCATGTAAAAATGCAAAGACCTGAAATTGTAAGAACAACTTTGACAAAAGAACAAAGTTGAAGGTTTCACATTACCTAGCATTAAAACTTATTATAAAGCCACAGTAATCATACCTGCATTACATTCATGATAAGATAGACAAACAGATCAATTAAATAGAATAGAGAATCCAGATAATAGCCCACATATATATTGCATTGATTTTCAACAAAGTTGCAAAGGCAATTCAGCAGAGAAGCTGTAAATCTTTCAACAAATTTTGCTGGAGCAATTGGATATCTATGTGCATAAAACGAACGTGATTTTGTTCCCATGATTTGGTCCATATACAGAACTAATTCAAAATGAATTCTACTCCTGAATATATTCCATAAAATTATAAAACTTCTAGAAGTTTTTGACCATTGTTATGCAGAGATTTCTTACATACACCAAAAGTAAAATCCATAAAAAACCAAAATTCATTAAATTTATCTCATCAAAATGAAGAATTGTTCTTTGAAAGGCGCTGTTAACACTATAAGAAGACAAACCATGACAGAGAAAATATTTGTAAAATTACATATCTGATAAAGGATTTATATCTAGATATATATACGTAACTCTCAAACTCAATATTAGGAAAGCAAATGACCTAATACAAAATGGGTCAAAGTTCTGGAGACACTCCTGGAAAGATATTATTTTGCCAGATAAGGTTATATTAAGATGTTCAACGTGTTTTGTCATTAGAGAATTTAAATTAAAAACATAGAGGGATAATACCTACTATTTAGAATGATAAAAATTAAAAACATGGACCACACTAAGTGTTGGTGAGGTTGTGTTATAACTTGAACTCTCATAATTTCTTAGCAAGAGTGCCGTATGGCACAACCATTTTGAAAATTCGCATCTCGGTTTCTTCAAAACCTGAATATGCCTGCATACATGGCCCTGCTATTCCATTCCCAGGCATCAACATAAGACAAATGAAAGCTTATATCCATACCAAGACATTTATCCAAACATTTATAAATGTTTTATTTGTAATATTACCAAACTGGAAACAACTCAAGTGATCTTGAGGAAGTAAAAACGTAAGCACATTGTGGTGTATACAACTCAGCTATAAAGACAGCAACAAGAATTAATCTCAAAATAATTATGACTAGTGAAAGAAGTTAACAAAAAAGAGTACATACATTGTTATTTATTTTTAAAAATTCATGAGACTGATACTAATCTATAGTGACCCAAAGCAGGTGAGTGGCTACTTGGTGATGAGAGGAGAGAGTAGGTCAAAAGGGCAGTGTATGAGGGTACACAGGGGAGTGAGAAAACTTTTGGGTGTGAAGGATATGTTCACTATCTTGATTATGTTTTTCTCACAAGTGCATACATATGTCAAAATTTATACAATTATACATTTTAAATACATGTAACTAATTATATGCTGACTTTAATAAACTCTCAATAATTTTTTTTTAAAAAGGCATTCTTAAACTTCCAATTTTTATGATATGTGTCAATTAGGAGATTACCACAGAAACAGAAAACATTCTACACTTACAAAAATTTTGCCCCAAATAAAATGGTCTCATTACCATAGAGTATATCTCTTTGTTCAACGAATTTTGGAACTTTTTCATGACCTCTAACATTAAAAATCCATGAAATAACAATATCAAGAAATTATAAATCTGAGTAATTAGAAAAAGGTAGAGTCAGACAGCACTTTTTGCCTCAGAAGCTACAGAGGACATAACTTTGAGCCAAGCTTGCTTGCTTGCTTTTTTTTTTTTTTTTGAGATGGAGTCTCGCTCTGTGGCCCAGGCTGGAGTGCAGTGGCATGATCTTGGCTCACTGCAAGCTCCGCCTCCAGGGTTCACACCATTCTCCTGCCTCAGCCTCCCAAGTAGCTGGGACTACAGGTGCCCGCCACCACGACTGGCTAATTTTTTGTATTTTTAGTAGAGACGGGGTTTCACCGTGTTAGCCAGGCTGGTCTTGAACTCCTGACCTCTGATCCACCTTCCTCGGCCTCCCAAAGTGCTGGGATTACAGGCGTGAGCCACTGCATCTGGCCTGAACCAAGCTTTCTAAATGGTAATAAATAATGGAATATTTTGTCAAAAACTCAGACTTAAAAAATAGCTTAGATAACCACATTTGGGGTTATATTTGTTTTTTTTTCCTTTCCTTTCTTTTCTTCTGTCTCTCTCTCTTTTTCTCTCTCTCTCTCTCCCTCTCTCTTTCTTTCTTCTCTCTCTCTTTTTTTTTTTTTTTTTTTTGACGCAGGGCCTCCCTCTGTCACCCAGGCTGGAGTGCAGTAGTGTGATATCAGCCCACTACAGCCTCAACTTCCTGGGCTCAGGTGATCCTCCCATCTCATCCTCTAGAGTAGCTGGGACTAGAGGCATGTGCCACCACAACTGGCAAATTTTTATATTGTTTTGATAGAGACAGGGTTTTGCCATTTTTTTTCCAGGCTGGTATTGAGCTCCTGGGCTCAAGCAATCCGCCCATCTTGGCCTCCCAAAGTTCTGGGATTATAGGCATGAATCACCACTCCAAGCCTGCTGGGTTATATTTCTATTCAAACATTATTTTTCTCTTATTTATTTCCATGTCAGTCTATAATGATGGTTATCCTAAATAAAACTATGTCTGACGCACAATATTTTACCAAGGAATGCTCATGGTTAGTTAATAATTAATGAAAGTAACATACCTATTACTTTAATGCTATAGAACATTAGGTTGTCATAATACAAAATTCAAATAATATTGGATGACTTGCATAGATGCATATATTTTTATGAGGTATTAAATAAGAAACTTAAATGTAGAAAATTGTGTATTATTGGGGAAAATTGATAAAATACCTGTGTGAGTGTGTGTGTGTGTGTGTGTGTGTGTAGATATACAGAAAAAAACACAAAAGCATGCCTATTTAGTGTTTATCATAGATCTCCTGGGGTAGAGAGAGGGGCACTAGAAAAAAGGTAAAGGTTAATCTGTCATCTGATTAGATCACATTGCTATATTTGTGTGATTTCTAAATTTATTGCATGTAATGAAAAGTAATGTATAACAGAACAAATAACCAACTTATTGTTTTAGCATTCTATTAATAATTAAATTGATTTGATACTATTGCATTTCAATATGTAAATAAAAGGTATTTAAATTAAATCATATGAAATTGCTGAAATTCAACTTTTTGTGGATTCAAAAATGGCAATTTTATATTATTCAACCTAATATGATAACTCTTACAGATTTTCTGAATTACAATTTCTTCACAAACATTGATCCAGCAAGACCCTCCCTGACAAAATTCCCAGAAAACATGTCATTCATCTATTTTAAAATGAAATATTATTGAGTAGTTCTTTTTAAATAATTGGAAATTATTGTCTAAGCAAATACTCTTATTATATTATACATTTAATTCTGGAAAAAAGTAAAATAAAAACAAAGCATATAGTTGACCTCAGTGGAAATTTTAAAAGTCATTGGAGATGAGAAACAAAAATAAAGCAGATTTAGAAACAAGAAAAGACATTGAAGAACTAGTGTCTTCAAGGCCTCTGGGGATATCTGCTGCCTTGGATCTGGGGTTTAAATAGCCCAAAGTGACAGGATATTAAACTTGTATAACAAGCCAGGTGGAAGATCTGATCTGATACTCTCCATATAAAGACAAATGAATAGAATGTTTTTGAGACTGATAGGGATTGTACTTGAGGTTTTTAAGGACAGCTCTGGAAAAGGCAGAAAAAAGGGTGGAGGATCTCAAAATATTTATGTCCATTCACGTGGTGTTAGAAATTTTTACTCCTATTAACATAGGAGTTACATGAATAAAAAAGTGGTTCAGATTGGCTGTGCCCCAAATATCTAAGAAAAGTAAAATGTTAATTCTCTCTGGCAAAATACACATGACAAACTTTATAAAATTTCTATAGATAAAATTCCAATAAAAAATTTCATAGTAAACAATCCTAAGAAACACGTGCAGAAACAATTGTTACTCCATGAGCTACAGTCAGCAGAATCAACAACCAGAGAAATAGACCCTCATAAACCACATAATTAAATATTAATATAATACAAATGCATATGTAAATAGTTTTCAAGTTAAAAAAGATAGGAGCTAAAGTATGAGAAAATAAGCCAAGGAAAAAAAGGTAATGCAAATGTGATAAAAAATTTCTAGATACAAAAACAGAACTGATGAAAGACATGGATCCTCAGAGACCATGATGAATTCTAATCACTGTCTATAACACTGCAAAGCAGTAACAAGAAAGGAATACTTAGGAGTAGTCAACAAATAATGTTGTAACTATAAAAAAAATTATAAGTATGCTATCAGATAAATTTTAAAGAATAATTTCAAAAGCCATGAGACTGTGGAATAATATCCTCAAAATACCATCTTACAATAATTACAAAACAAAAATTATGTTGTAGGTATTGTGTTGTAAAAATGAGGATTTTAAAACTGTATTTGTTTCAAAAATTAAAAACCTAAGAATATAGTACAAATAAAACTTTACTAAAGGAACTTCTGAAAAACAATCAATATAAAAGAATGATAGTGACTATACACACACACACATATGCACAAATTCTGAGATCATAAAAGAAAGGTTAAAATGAGTTAAAATATATTAGCAGTCACAAATAGTGAACTTTCTGAGAGTCAAAACTTTTTAGGCTTGATTAAAAAATAATCCAATTTTTGATATCTGTAGGTGATATACTTTTAACATAAATATACAAAATATTGAAAGCAAAATAATGAGAAAACATGCTAGGCAAATAGAAAAATAAGAGTGTAGCAATATCAGTAGAAGCAACAAACTCTAAGAAATAAATTAAAACTACAGAAAAAAAGAATGATCATGTAATGATAGGAAGTTTAATTCACCATTGTACATAATAAGCCAAGTTTATAATAAACAGATTATATATTTCTAAGAATAGATTTTAATGGGACATATAACATCTTTCAAACTGAATAAAAAATGCTAATATCAAATATTTAAGACAAAGCTAAAGCAAAAATAAGAGGGATATTTATTTTATTTTAAACGCTTCATTTGTAATAGAAAACTGAAATAAATGAACTAGGCACTCAAATGAAAAAATAAGAGAGAAAAGAAAGGAAAAAGAGAGAGAAGAATGCTCAGAACATATATATAAATACATGTTAATAATATAGAACATAAAAATATAATAAAGATACCTAACAGAACCTAAGGTTGGTCTCTTGAAAATACTAATACAATTGACCAAACATGGTAGATATATCTAGAAAAACAGTGTGGAGGTGTAAATAAACAATATTAAGCTAAATGAAAAAAAATTATGGATGCAGGGAAAACTACAATGATAATGAAATGATATGTGGGCCACATTTTGAAAAAAAAAATGAAAACCTGGGAAAAATAGAAAAAACATAAAAACAGTTTGCATTTACAATGTTAATTCAGGAAGAAACAGAAACTGTCATATATTTGAAATTGATTGCAGTAATTGAATCACTAGTTTATAACTTTACCCAAGGATTAATTCTGGTCCACACTAAGTTTTACAGGTGATTTCCACCACACCATTAAAGAAATACATAATTCTAAACAACAACTAAAACAGTATGAGAAAGGCACTTTGGGAGGCTGAGGCAGGAGGATCACTTGGGGTCAGGAATTCAAAACCAGCCTGAACAACATGGCAAAACACCATCTCTACTAAAAATACAAAACTTAGCCAGGCATGGCATGGTAGCACATGCCTGTAATTCCAGCTACTAGGGAGGCTGAGGCAGGAGAATTGCTTGAACTCGGGGGGCAGAGGTTGCAGTAAGCCAGCCTAGGCGACAGAGTGAGACTCTGTCTAAAAAAAAAAATATATATATATATATATGAGAAAGAAAAACAACCGATCCGTTTTACTACCAAATATAAATTTTAGAATTACTAATGTAAGCTAGTAGAGCCAAACAAACAAACAAAAAACAAAAAAACGGGGCAGATGGGGAAAGAGATTATATTATGACACATTTGAGTTTATTCCAGGTATGCTAGGTATGTTTTAAATTTACTTCCCGTCAAAGGAAAAAAAAAAAAGAAAAGGAAAACTATAAATGCAGTTTAACATGTTAGCTTATTTTGAAAAATGGAAAAATACTAATAACCTCATTAGATGTAGAAAATCATTTGACAAAATGCAGTGTTGTTTTCTTACTAAAAAAAAAAACCCTTAACAAGTGATAAACAGATAGGAACATACTTACATGACATGTGTCCACCAAAGGCCTACTGCAACTACCCTATTCAATTACAAAATGTCAAAATATTTACTTTAAAATCCAGAAAATGTCAAGATGCCCATTCTCATATTTCTATTCTAGATTATTTTACATTATGTAGTCATTAATGTAGTCAAGTCAGCATTGAAAGGAGGGTAAAGATTAGATTATAAAATAATGGAATTATCTAACATGTTAGACTCAGCCCAGTGCTGAGTGCACTTGTATGTCAACAATAAGCAATTACCAAAAGTAGGACTCGACAATCCTGGAGAGTGTTGGAAGGTAGGCCCGTGCAAAACCTGAAACCTGGAGGAGTTGAGAAGAACTTGGACTCCCTGTGAGCATCTACTTCCTGAAAGAAATAAGTAAGGCAAAGTTCAGTTTTGCATTCTGAGTTATTTTCTCCCAAATTTGCCTTAAAGAACTCAGGCCCCCTCTTCAATGGTCATGTGAGTAAAAAGAGAAATAGAATGGCCTGAAATGAGTTTAAGGAGAAATTCCTCCTCATGGAAACCAGAAATGGAGGAAAATGTACTTCCACTCCAAAATCAGACATTGAAAGTAGGTTGGTGTGAACCTTAGAAGGCTGAACCTACTACTCTTTCTTTATATTAATTTAGAAGAAAATTAAGTACCCAACAGGGAAATATTATCCAGTAAATCTTGAATTACATATTTTATAATTATTTATCAAAACATGCAAAAATGGATAGACATGATTTTTGAACAGTTTACTTCAATAGGAAACATATTAAGAGCCATTTGATTGACAAGAGAATATAAATCAAAATAGGAAAATTGATAAATGATATGTGAAAACATATCAGCATAGACTTATACCCAAAGGTCGTTAGCCATTTTTACGGTATCATTTTAGGACTGTGCATTTGTCTTTTTAATTTTTTTCCCCTTATCACAAATTGAAATGCTCTGTAGCTCTGTGGCCTCTTAGATTCTGATGTCAGGATACAAATCTCTGTTACCATGGGGACCCAATACTACAAAGGATTCACATAGTCACCAACTTTTTACTCTTTGTGAAGAGCTATTCATATCAGAAATAAGGTTAATGGAGTCCAGCAACTTTAGATTTGATAGCTGATGAATTTGTGAGACTAAGAAAGATAGGAAATTTATATATATAATGTATATATATGAAACTATATATTAAATAGGAAATTCTAATTATATATATATAATTCCCTATCTTAGTCTCACAAATACATACATATATATATATGAATGTTTATAAATAGTAATACAGACTAATTTTCTTTGTTAACATGTAATATATCCAGATTCTAAAAGTAATCAATTCTTATTGATTATTTTTGGTATTCTTAATTTCATCAAATTATATATAACTATACTACCTTCTATATTAACAGCTGAATATTTTAAGTCTATGTACAGAAACATTAGCTGACATTCACCTTCCTAGTCAAGTTGAAGGAATAAGTAAATAATTAGAGAAAACCAGCCAGTTAGTGGACCTAAGACACATGAAAAAAAAAAAAAAGAATTTATTAAAGTCTCCATCCAGATGTACTGAGAATTCAATCAATTAAAAAACATTCTGGACACTGCTCAGGCAGTATTACCATGTTGCATGTTGCAAAGCTCTGCAGAGCTTGCTATTCATTGTATTTACATCCAGCATGGTGGTAGCCTCAGCCCAGTGCTCATATAATTTGTGCATTTTTAATTAAGAATTAGCAATTACCAGAAGTAGGTTGCTCTTTATTTCTTTAAGTAGATCCAAGTTTCTGACCTACTTTATTTTCCTTCTCTCTAAAGAACTTTTCTTGCAAGGCAGATCTACTGGCAAAAAATTTCTTTAATTTTTGTTTGTCTGAGAAAGTATTTCTCCTTCACCCTTCAGGGATAATTCTGCAGAGTATAGAATTCTAGATTCATGAAGGGATTTTCTCTGAACCTTTTAAACATTTTAGTCCACTGTTTTGTTTGCATGGTTTCTGAGAGGTTGGAGGTAATTCTTATCTTTGTTCCTCTATAGATAAGGCTTTTTTTTCTCTCTGACTTCTTTCAGGATGTTTTGCTTTATCATTGCTTTTTTGTGTACTTTGAAAATGCTATGTCTTGGTTTAGGGTGTTTTGGGTTTGTTTTGTTTAACCTACCTGTTGTTCTCTGGACTTGTTGAATCTGAGGTTTTGTATTTGGCATTATTTTGGGGAAAATTCTCATTGTTTCAACTATTTCTTCTGTTCCTTTCTCTCTTTTCTCTCCTTCTGGAAATCCTATCATATTTATGTTACACCTTTGTAGTTGTCCCACAGTACTTAGATATTCTGCTCTATGATTTTTAATCTTAGTTCTCTTAAATTTTCAGTTTCAAAGTTTCTATTGATACATCTTTAAGCTCAGAACCATGTCCCCTCTACTCTTGAGCCCATGAAAGGCATTTCTCATTTCGGTTACAGTGCTTTTGATCTAGCATTTATTTTTGGTTCATAGGATTTCTATCTCTCTGGTAACATTGTCAGTATGCTCTTTCATATCATCTACTTTATCCATTAGAGCCTTTGGCATATTATAATTTTTTAAAAATAATTCCAGTTTGATAATTCCAACATCCTTGTTGCATCTGGTTGATTGATTGATTGATTTTTGCAATAGTTTTTGGAGTACAGATGGTTTTTGGTTACATGGTTAAGTTCTTTAGTGGTGATTTCTGAGATTTTGGTGCACCCATCATCCAGGCAGTGTACTCTGTACTCAATATGTAGTCTTGTATCCCTCATCCCTCTCTCTCACTTCCCCACAAGTCCCAAACATCTATTATATAATTCTTAGGTCTTTGCATCCTCATAGCTTAGCTTCCACTTGTAAGTGAGAATATGTGATATTTGGTTTTCCATTCCTGAGTTACTTCACTTAGAATAACGGCCTCAAGTGACATCCAAGTTGCTGGCAAAGGTCGTTATTTTGTTTTATTATATGGTTAGCGGTATTCCATGGTGTACATATACACCACATTTTCTTTATCCACTCGTTGGTTGATGGGACTTTAGGTCGGTTCTACATTTTTGCAATTGCAAATTGTTCTACTATAAACAGGCATGTGCATGTGTCTTTTTCATATAATGACTTACTTTCCTTTAGGCAGAGATCCAGTAAAGGGATTGCTGGATTGAATGGTAGTTTTACTTTTAGTTCTTTATGGAATCTCTATGCTGTTTTCCATAGTGATAGTACTAGTTTTCATTTCCACCAGCAGTGCAAAAGTGTTCCCTTTTCACTACATCCATGTCAACATCTATTATTTTTTGACTCTTTAATTATGACTATTCTTGTAGGAGTAAGGTGATATCTCATTGTGGTTTTAATTTGTATTTCCCTGATAATTAGTGATTCTGACCATTTTTATCATATGTTTGTTGGCTGCTTGTATATCTTCTTTTGAGAATTTTCTATTCATATCCTTTGCTCACTTTTTGATGGGATTATTTGTTTTTTCTTGCTGATTTATTTGAGTTCCTTGTAGGTTCTGGATGTTAGTCCTATGTGGGATGCACAGTTTGTGAATATTTTCTCCCACTCTGTGGGTTGTCTGTTCATTCTGCTGATTATTTCTTTTTACTGTGCAGAAACTTTTTAGTTTAGTTAGGTCTCATTCATTTATTTTTGTTTTTGTTGCATTTGCTTTGGGGTTCTTAGTCATATATTCTTTGCCCAAGCCAATGTCTAAAAGAGTTTTGCTGATGTTATCTTCTAGAATTTTTATGGTATTATGTCTTAGATTTAAGTATTTGATCCATCTTGAATTTATTTTTGTATAAGGTGAGAGATGAGGATCCAGTTTCATTCTTCTACATGTGGCTTGCCAGTTATCCATTTGTTCACCATTTGTTGAACAGGGTGGCCTTTCCCCACTTCATGTTTTTGCTTGTTTTGATAAAGATCAGTTGGTTGTATTTGATTTTATTTCTGGGTTCTCTATTCTGTTCCATTGATCTACATTCCTATTTTTATACCAGTACCATGCTGGGTAACTATAGCCTTGCAGTTTAATTTGAAGCCAGTGTTGTTTTTTGCTTAGTCCTGCTTTGCCTAGGCAGGCTCTTTTTCAGTTCCATATGAATTTTAGGATTGTTTTTTCTAGTTCTGTAAAAAATGATGACGATTTTTGATGGGAATTACATCAAATCTGTAGATTGTTTTTGGCAGTATAGACATTGTGACAACATTGATTCTGCCTCTCTGTGAGCATGGGATGTGTTTTGATTTGTTTGTGTCATCTGTGATTTCTTTCAGCAATGTTTTGTAGTTTTCCTTGTCGAGATCTTTCACCTCCTTGCTTAGGTATATTTCTAAGTATTTTATTTCATTTTTGTAGCTATTGTAAAAGGTACTGAGTTCTTGATTTGAGTCTCAGCTTGGTCATTGTTGGTGTTTAGCAGTGCAACTGATTCATGTAGATTAATTTTGTGTCCTGAAACTTTTCATTTATCAGGTGTAGGACATTTTAGATGAGTCTTTAGTGTTTTCTAGGTATAAGATCATATCATCAATGAACAGTGATAGTTTGACTTCCTCTTTTCCAGTTTGGATACTCTTTATTTCTTTCTCTTGTGTGATTGCTCTGATTAGGACTTCCAGTACTATGTTGAATAGTAGGGTTGAAAATGGACATCCTTGTCTTATTTCAGTTCTCAGTGGGGATAGTTTCAACTTTTCTCCATTCAGCATGATGCTGGCTTTTGTGACATCTGGTTCAAATGCTTGCTTGCTCTGTCTCTTCAAATTGTGTGGGGTATTTTTTTTTTCTGTTATTTTTTCTTGATAGCCAGTCATGATGTACTAGATAAAAGAAATTGCTTTAAATGGGCCTTTAATAATGGTGGCAAGATGTGGGGAGAAGAAAAGCTTTCTATAGTTCTATAATTATGTTTTAGGTTTTTTTTCTTTTTTTGTGTGTGATCTTATGCCTTCGACTATGAACTTCACAAATATTTCTTAGGATTTTTCTTCCCCCTTAGGTAGCCACAATCATAAGGGCTAGACTTTGGAAAAAAGATATCTACCTGCATTGATTTAAGAATATTGGCGTTAAATAGAGAGTCTCCAAGTAAAGATGAAGTCCACCATGGGAATTTTTTCATCTTTGGAGAAATGCCACCTAGCTATTTTCTCAGAAATTCAGAGAAAGAAAAGATGATGTAGAGGAATAGGATCACCTTTTAAAGTCAGAAAATGAATGCTTCACAAAAAAAGAAAGCAAGAAAGAAAATGAATGTCTCAGATATATGTAAGACCTGCTTAGATAACTTGGACAGGTCTGAAGAGGAGAACATTAGTGGAGGTTATTGTGAAGTAAGAGCCAAAGTGTCAAAAACCCAAACAAGTACGTTGTGAGTAATCATAAGTGAATCTTTTCTCTCAGAAGGTAGGGCCAGTGTGTTTTTCAGAATGAAGTTCAGTGCTTCCTGGAGGCATAAAATATTACCTGAAGTTACATATCTAAGAATAGACTAGAAAGCAATTTTTTTCCGTAAGTGATAATTACAGCAATTGAAGCAATACTAATATATTTTGCTCTAGAAGTCAAAGTAACTTTCTTAGCAATCAGAAAAATCCAGAAAACAATGTTTTATATATACACATATGTATATATATATAAAATTTATGTATTTATTTATTTTTGAGACGGAGTCTCGCTCCGTTCCCCCAGGCTTGAGTGCAGTGGCACAATCTCGGCTCACTGCAAGCTCCGCCTCCCGAGTTCACACCGTTCTCCTGCCTCAGCCTCCTGAGTAGCTGGGACTATAGGCGCCCACCACCACGCCCAGCTAATTTTTTGTATTTTTAGTAGAGACGGGGTTTCACCGGGTTAGCCAGGATGGTCTCTATCTCCTGACCTTGTGATCTGCCCGCCTCCGCCTCCCAAAGTGCTGGGATTACAGGCGTGAGCCACGGCGCCCGGCTGTTTTATATATTTCTAAAGATACAGCTCACTAAATAATTTCTAGTCATCTGTGGATTACCTAAAGAGAAGACAGGAATTTGTTTGTGAGCATTCAGCAGGGCATCTCTAGATGGCAGGTACGATGACAGGTGTACAAATTTGCACATCAAATTATTTAGAAAGCTAAATATGCTGGTCAAAAAATAATAATAATAAATAAAATCCAGGAGTTTGGGGTAAACTGCCAGTACTGAAGCCTTTTCTTAGATCGCTAATCCATTTCAGGTACCAGATTAGAAAAGACATTTTCTCTCCAGTTACTAAAGGAAGGGCAAAAATCCAGTAGTCCAAAGAAATGTAGCAGCACAGGCTGTACTAAAATGAAAGTAATAAAAATAAGTGATCTGATCATCATCATTGAGAGACTAATTCAAGCCTAAGGGCCGTGCCCACCTAACTGGGCCCTTTGGACTTTCATGTATCTCAAATAAACGTTGTTGTTAGGAACCTGAAACTGATGTAACACACTTTTTTGAATTGACAATGTGTCCACCTTGTTCTAGTGAACAAGATGGAAGACTATTGAACAATGGAATATAACAGTTATCAGGAAAAATTGAGGACTTAGGTGCAAGCATTTTGAAACAAAACAAAACAAAAACAAACAGTAAAACCTCCGACAAGAACCGAAACCGCATGGTACAGTACAAAAACAGGCACATAGACCAATGGAACAGAACAGAGAGTCCAGAAATAAGGCCACACTCCTAAAACCGTCTGATCTTTGACAAAGCTGACAACAGCAAGCAATGGGGAAAAGACTCCCCATTCAATAAATCGTGCTGGGACAACTGTCTAGCCATACAAAGAAGATTGAAGCTGGACCCCTTCCTTACACAGACCCAGAAATCAACTCAGGATGGATTAAAGACTTAAATGTAAACCCCCAAACTATAAAAACCCTGGAAGACAACCTAGGCAATACCATCTTGGACATAGAAATGGGAAAAGATTTCATGACAAAGACACCAAAAGTAATCACAACAAAGCAAAAAATTGACAAGTGTGATCTAATTAAACTTAAGAGCTTCTGCACAGCAAAAGAAACTATCAACAGAGTGAATAGACGACATACAGAATGGGAGAAAATATTTGCAAACTATGCATCTGACAAAGGTCTACCATCCAGCATCTACAAGGAACTTACTTAAACAAATTTACAAGAGAAAAACAAACAACTCCATTAAAAACTGGGCAAAGGACATGAATAGACACTTCTCAAGACATACATGTGGTCAATGATCATATATAAAAAAAAGCTCATTGTCACTGATCATTAGAAAAATACAAATTAAAATCACAATGAGATACCATTTCACACCAGTCAAAATGGCTATTATTAAAAAGTCAAAATATAACAGATGCTGGCGAGGTTGCAGAGAAAAGGGAATGCTTATGCACTGTGGGTGGGAGTAAATCGGTTCAAACATTGAGGAAAGCAGTATGGCGATTCCTCAAAACTAGTAGCAGAACCGTCATTTGACCCAACAATGCCATTGCTGGGTCTATACCCAGAGGAATATAAATCATTCTACCATAAAGACACATGTGTGTGCATGTTCACTGCAGCACTGTTCCCAATAGCAATGACATGGAATCAATCTAAATGCCCATCAATGACAGATTGGATAAAGAAAATGTGGTACATATATACCATGGAATACTATGCAGCAATAAAAAGTTATGAGATCATGGGAACATCTATGTGGGAACATGGATGGAGCTGGAGGCTATTATCCTTAACAAACTAACACAAGAATAGAAAACTAAATACCACATGTTCTCACTTATAAATAGGAGCCAAACAATAACTTATTAACACAAAGAAGGAAACAAGAGACACAGGGGTCTACTTGAACAGGGAGGGTGGGAGAAGGGAGAGAAGCAGAAAAGATCACTATTGGGTACTGCGCTTAATACCTGGGTGATGAAATAAAACGTACAACAAACCGCCATGAGAGTTATTTATGTGTGTAACAACCTTCACATGTACTCCCCAAAAAATAAAAGTTTAGAACAAAAACGTCTTCTTTTAACAAAGCACATCTCCAGAAGTTGGTGTCTTAGGTTAACAAACTACAAAAACATGTTTATAGGGAGAGAGAAAACAAAATCACATGATAAATTGGTAACAAGCGTGAATAGTTTCTGGGGTACCCCCCAAGCAAGATTACTGCCAGTTGGATTTTATGGCCTTGTGTACTCTCCTCCCCTTAGGTGAGGGAGGAGCCTGTGATTTGCCTTAATCTGTATAATATTGAAAGAGATATGGAAGGTCACCTCCATAAGTAAGCTATTTTACACAATACTGTCTTGCTAGCCCACTTGCTCTAAATACTGTCTTTGCAGACTTGATGAAATAAATATTCAAGTTCGGGAAGCCCACGTGGCAAAGAACTGCAGGTGGCCTCAAGAAACTGCAGCGCCCTCTAGGACCCTCAGAAGGCAAACTTTCAGCCTCCAGCCAACAAAAAACTAACTGCTCTCATTCCTGCGGTTACAAGAAAATAAATTCTGCCCAACAACCTGATGGAGCATGGAAGAAGATCCTTTCTTAGTAGAACTGCCAGATGAAAACTTAGCCTTGGCTGACTCTGATCACAGCCTGAGAGTGTATAGTAGAAACCAGCTAAGCAATAGCTAGACTCCACTGTCACAGAGACTGAAGTAAGAGATGCATATTGCTGTAAGTTGCTAAATTTGTGGTAAGTTGCTATACGACAATTAATAAAAAAACTCTAAAATAACTATCCAGAAAAACTCAATTACAATCAGAAACATTGTCCCTACCTCCCATGGTAACTTATTTGCAAGTTACCATGAAGTAGAATTGTTTCCACAGGAGTAGAATGACCACTTTGAATATTCCTAAAGATTTACAGCATTAGTCAGTATTGATAATACAAGTAAGAACTGGCTCTTCTGCAGCTATCGAAGAGAAAATATACTTTGCTTTCTCAGTTTGAGTTTTATAGAAGATGGTAGAAAACGATTTTTGAAGTCTTCACATGGCAGCCAGTGGTAAAGAGACAGAAACTTTTATTTTCCTTTCTGTCTGAAAAGGCTCACTTCCAGGAATTCATTTGAGTGGTTGTCAGCTGGGTTAGTCTATCCTTTCCACAACCCATTTCTTGGAAGACATTATCTAACAGAGAAGAGATTTCCAAGTTCTTTCTGGATAAAATCTCAAAGTTTGGAGTTAATAGTTGCCATTTGCTATAGCAGGAAACTGACGTATACAGAGACTGTCTTCTCAAACTGCATTTTCTCTAGCCTTATGGGAAATGCTTTCTATTTAGCTCTAAAATATAGTCACGCATTGTTTAACTATGGGGATATGTTGTGATAAATGCTTCATTAGGTGATTTTGTCATTGTGTGAACATAATAGCATGTACTCAAACCTAGATGGTGTAGCCTACAACACTCCTAGGCTATATAATATAACCTATTGCTCCTGGCTATAAATCTGTACATGTTACTGTATTGAATACTGTAGGTAATTCTAACATGGTGGTAAGTATTTGTGTATCTAAACATACAGAAGATACAGTAAAAATATGATATTATAATCTTATAAGACCATTATTGTATATGCAGTCCATCATTGACCAAAATGTCGCTAAGTGGCTCATGACCATAATTCTATGTTATTTGCAATGGAAAGTTTTCCAAACTCTGTTAATTATTTTATCAATTCTCTCAAAAACTGGATCAAATGCCATTAGAAACTGTAATGATTTGTCATAAATTACCTTGCCTTCCTAACCGAAACCTTCTCAGTTTCTTATACTGCAGAGTATTGTTTTAAAAATGGACTGTGCTTTGTATGCTTTATTCACAATAGCAATTCCAGGTGCATATGAAGATAAAGGTGACTAATTAGGTTGCTGCTTATTCTCAAGGAAGTAATTAGACATCATTAGGGTATTATTTTTTAAATTAGGGTTTGCTTTCATGTGGAATTTATATAGTGCTCTGTCTTTGTAGAGACGTTCTTGGAACTCATTCATTTGTTCAAAAAGAAAAATTAAATGTCATTATTAAGATGTACCTTTCTGAAAACATAGCCAACAGCAATTTGGTCTAAAATTTGTCAGCTTTGCACAAAAGGCAATTTGAACATTAGCAATCAGTCTTTCAAGGAGATTGCTATCTGCATACAAAGTTGTGGATTTACAAAGTCATGAACTCATCATCCTCATAATGAGTGTCAACAACAAATTCCTATCTTTTGTAAGTTGCTGGAGACGTAAACGGCTTTAAGGTGCACACCCTAACCTCGAGGAGCATGTCTAAGGTTTTCTTTCTTAGATAGTTTCAGATAACATTTAAGACTGTTTTATGAAGGACATCTTACCACACTGCCCCTCATACTTGTGTATAGATAGAAAAAAATTCTTATCAAGAGCTTAAATATGTGGTCACTTATAAAACGTGTGAGGGGCACATTGTAGGTCCTTAAATTCTTTTCCAAAATAACACTCCTCACTTACCAAAGTGCCTGATACTTCAACACTGAAGGTTTTCAATCTTCTGAAATCCTGATAAATGCATTTATACTTGAGACAATTTCTTTTTTTAAAAAAACTTACCAACTTGTCCCTTTAAATGTATTACTCTTAAAATATTAATTTCTTCATGTGTATAATAATGATATTATCTTGCCTAATTCTTAGACTTTTTGTAAGGATTAAATTAGTCTGTGTATAGCACTCAGAATAGTGTCTGGCAAATAATAACTTCCCAATAAGTGTAAGATATTATTAGCTTAGCTTTACTATTGCTATTATGATCACTAGCTGCTACGGGATGAATGTGTCTTCTTCAAAATTCAGTCATTGAAACTTGGCCATTAAGTCCTGAGATCACAACAGTTATCTAACCAGAGAAAAATGAATTTACCTCTTTGATTTTTTCTTTAATATTTGAAAAATGGGGAAAGTAACAAATCTACTAGTCATACATTGTGAGAGATTATAAAAATATAAGTGAAAATGCTTTGTAATGTAACTACAACATACATATCACTTTCTATTCTTCTTATATATGTGACAATTAGGGTATTTTCTATGTTTTTGTCTACGAATAGGACATAAACAAATCTTGTATAATATCTTTTTAGTATTCTCTGTACAATTGAGATGTACTTTTGCATATTTGGAATCTATTTTGTGAAGTTAATCTTTTTTTGCTTCATGGTTGAACATATATATATACACACACATATATATACACACATATATATACATATATATACACACACACATACATATATACACACATATATACACATATATATACACATATATATATATACATATATTTCTTTTTTTTTTTTTTGAGATGGAGTCTGGCTCTGTCCCCCAGGCTGGAGAGCAGTGGCGCGATCTCAGCTCACTGCAAGTTCTGCCTCCCCAGTTCACGCCATTCTCCTGCCTCAGCCTCCCGAGTAGCTGGGACTACAGGTGCCCGCCACCACGCCCGGCTAATTTTTTGTATTTTTTAAGTAGAGACGGGGTTTCATCATTTTAGGCAGGATGGTCTCGACCTCCTGACCTCATGATCTGCCCGCCTCAGCCTCCCAAATTGCTGGGATTACAGGCGTGAGCCACTGCGCCTGGCCTATATATATATTTCTTAAAGTCAATCTTGCTTTTGCATGTGAAGTTAATTTGCCACCACAGTTTCTCTGCTTCTACAGTTAAAACTCATTGGTACGTATTGGTTTTTGTTTGTTTGTTTTTGAGACGGAGTCTTGCTCTGTCGACCAGGTTGGAGTGCAGTGGTGCGATCTCTGCTCACTGCAAGCTCTGCCTCCCGGGTTCACACCATTCTTCTGCCTCAGCCTCCCGAGTAGCTGGGACTACAGGCACCCACCACCTAATTTTTTGTCTTTTTAGTAGAGATGGGGTTTCACCTCATTAGCCAGGATGGTCTCGATCTCCCTCCTTGGCCTCCCAAAGTGTTGGGATTACAGGCATGAGCCACCACACCGGGCCACATATTGTTATTTTATAGAACATGTAACATTTTTTTTTCTTGTTTTTGAAACTGAGTCTTGCTCTGTCTCCCAGGCTGGAGTGCAGTGGTGCGATCTTGGCTCATTGGAACCTCCGCCTCCTGGGCTCAAGCAATTCTCCTGCCCCAGCCTCCCGAGTAGCTAGGATTACAGGCTGTGCCACCAAGCCCAGTTAATTTTTGTATTTTTAGTAAACATGTGGTTTTACCATGTTGGCCAGGCTGTTCTTGAACTCCTGACCTCAAGTGATCCACAAGCCTCTGCCTCCCAAAGTGTTGGGATTACAGGCATGAGCCACGGTGTCCAGCCAACATTTCTTTAAATTTCTTCTGGATCCTGATCAGCTGATTTCCAAGTGAGTTTTGTCATCTCATGATTACATTATAATTATTTAAGTTATATATTAGCAAGTTTCACACTTGAAAGGTTTAGAATAACTTATCTTGTTTTCAATACTGAATGCAGTTTATTAGTAGAAAAGACCACAGACTTTGAGTCATAAGATCAGGTGACAGTAGTAACTGAGTCCTTACATGCTAGCCAGTAAAAACCAAACAACAACAAAACAAAACTTCTCTAAGCCTCTTCTCTTGATGTATAAAGTCATAAACGTGTCACACAATTTTTTTTAAATTTGTCAGTGTCTGTCCCTATTTCAATGTATTATAATCTCATGTCTATCACCATCAATGATTATACCCAATGCATATTTTTATTTCTCAGGATCTAGGACTTACACATTGCACTTTCAACCTCTCACCACTGTCTGCTTCTTGAAAATCCTCTCTGATAGTACCATCTTGTATGTTTATTCACTGTGGTTTTTTCTTTTTTTTTTAGTTTTTCATTTCAAATTTTGTGGATACATAATAAGTGTATATATTTATGGAGTTTCTATGGCTTTACTGAGTATACCTCAGAAAAGTCTCTTGAAAATTGTACCTTCTTTCTTGATCTGTAGTCATAGCTATAGTCTTTATCGTATCAGAAAAAGGTTATTGCAATAGTCTCAATAGTCTTTTAGTGCCTAGTTTTTACTCCTTTCAGTAGAAGAAATGTTTGATATATTATTCCGAAAAGCAAAGATAATGCCTTTTCCTCCCTATTTAACTGCTTTTGTCATTTTAAATAGGAAGTTGATTATTTTCTTTTGGGAGTAAACTGCTAGCCCCTTGTTTTGGAGTGTTAGATACTTGAGATTTGTTGTTCCTAAAAAGTTACAAAAAAATAAAAGTTTCACTGTTAAGGAGATAACATATATTACATTTACATTTTAAAACATAAAATGAATAATTTTTATAAACTAATTTAGATTCTAGGACTCAGATGGCCTGCCTGTGCAGCTTGTATGTAGAATAGGAGGGGGAAGAGGAAAAGAAGGGAAGGGGGTAAGCGGGAGGGGTGGGGCAGGGGAAGGGAAACAGGAAAGAAGGAAGACAAAAAGGTAAAAATCGTTCTATTGGTCTAATGCCAAGTAAATCCCTGATCTTCTCTTTATTTCAGTGAATGAAAAAATCTTACTCATTCCTTGAGGTTAACAGCATACTGAGGCATTGTTGTTAAATAACATTTATTGAATATCACAGAGCAACAAAATTCAGTAATGCTTACATTTTGAAACCACATATGTGATTTTCAAGTTATATAATAAAGAACAAAGAGCTGGCTAACAGTTATATTATTAATACATATATTAAGAAGGATAAGTAAACGTGTTAGAAAAAGCAGACAATAACTTGACACACTGTATCAAGATTGGTTAATTAGTAAAACATTTTGAAAGGAAGATTGTCACTATTGTACCAAAAACACAATATCCTTTGATATCCTGAAATGTGAAAAATGGTGTAGTGTGCTACTTGGATAAAGTCTATTCTGAAAAAAATTTAAACCAGATTTGCTGAGGTTTCAGAAGCAAGACTTTTCCTTGAAGGGTAAATGAAAACAGCTTCCTAACTTAAGATCTTAGATACCATTAGTCCCAATAAAGTTGGTGATTTCTTCTGGGGGTGTTTAATCAGTTTGTTGTGACATGGTACCAGCAACTCAATTCTATAAAACAATTGTGATTGATTACTACTTTTCCATGAATTGGCCAGAAGGGAGCCTGAGAAAATCACTTCCACAGGCTGCCTTGCAAAGTGCAACTTCTGAAAATGATGGTGTTCTGAATTTGAACTACATTTTTTGTCTCATAACCATTCATAAAAATATCTTTCACTAGCCATTTTCTTTATTTTCTAAAGAGAAAATATCATTGATGGTTGCAGTGCTAGAAGTTGCAGCAATTAACTAACTGCAATGACAGGTGGTGAGGTTAAGCCTTTTTGTCACTCAGCTAGTTTTATATTGACATCTTCTGACCGGAAGACAGCGGGTACTCTCAGAAGGCCACTTCCATGTCTATTAACGTGCCATGGTCATCCAGAGGCTTTCTAAGCCAATAATCAGTGCCCAAACTGAGACTAGGACTGGCTATTTATAAGTGAGATGAAGGTATTCTGAATAAAATGTCTCTTCCTGTTTTATTTTGCACTTACTACCATTACCACTTTTATATACAAGGCATAAGATATCTTGTTTTGCTGCTTCCTACATCATTATACATAGAAGTATACAATTTCAGGGACGTTTTTAAACAAGGTAGTGAACCAGAGTGGCTATTCATTATTACTTAGGAGGAAAAACATGAATTTATTATCTCTTAGAAAAAGCTGAATCAGGCAGGGCACTTACAGCTCTCGTCTAGACAGGGACATCTTATCCCACATGTCCACTGGGATTGAACAGTTGTGTGGAATCATTTCGAATAGGGAGGCAACATATACAATCTTGAGAGAGCTGCTTTGCTAGAGAAGCAGCTTTACCTATCCTTTCCACACACTGTGTTGTTTAAAGATTACATATTGTATATATTAGGTTTGCCCAGTCATGAACATTCATTCCGAGTCCTCAGAATAATCTTAATCATTTTATTTTCTATAAAACTAGGTAAGGTGGAAAATTTATCTATCATTACCCACAAAAGGAAATTACAGAACTTCAATGTAAAAAAAGTTCTCTATGTTAAGGTATGATCCGATTAACTTTGAAGAAGTGACTAAAATATTTGGCTAGATCAGCTTTAGGCTCAAATGAGGTAGGCAAATACCTTTGTGGTTTAAGTTAGTGTAACTGAAATAGGCATTTTTGCCCCAATGTCTTCTTTTTTTCTCTATTTTCCTTGTCTGGTGCCTTCCATTAAATGATGAATTTCATAGAAAAAAAAACATAAAAAATTCAAACCTATATAAATCATTAACACTTTATATTAGTTTATTAAGCTAGCTCCATTATTTTTAAGATCACTAGTGATTTTATAGAGGAGCTGGAGAAAAGGGCAGAGGTGGATTAAGAAAATGTCTGGAGTCCAGGTAGAGAGCCAGTGGGAACAATCTGGAGAACTAGTGCAAGGAACAGCTGGGAGACTGATAGCAAGGACCAGAAAACACAAGGCTAGGCACATGCACAAATTTGAAAGGGTGGATTCTAGACACATTTTGCCTTTAAAGCTCTCATAAGCCATATTTTATGGATTCACTGATTTTTGAGAGAGAGTAATCAAGCAAAAGAATGTGATGATGACTTGATCATTTATGCTTTGCAGTATCTTTTTTCTTATTAAATCCACTGACGTTAATATGTGAAGAAGATAGTACTACCTAAAATATAATAATTAAGCTGTCACAGCTCTTCCATTGTGAAGTACATTTGACAATTAATGTCATGGATTAGATTAATTATAGACCATTTAAATGATACTGTTTTGAACTTAAGCAAAAACATTTGTTATCCTTCAGAGCACTTTAATAGGGTTTTTGAATACCTCATTATAATTTTTTCTCTGGATTCTTTTGACAGCAAAATATTCAAAAAATCTTTAACTTTGTTGACTATCAATGTTTACTTCGTTGACTGTCATTGTTTTCCAATGCATTTGATAAACATTAAAATCATAACAAATAATATTATATTTAAAATTTGAATCACTAAGTAATTAATTTATCTTATAAAACTCAAAGAAAATCCAAATGCATCTCTTCCTAATACATATGCCCACTGTAACATCTTGCAACATCGGTGCAGTTTATGAATGTTTCCAAAACAAAGGTTCTCAAGAGGCATAGCAGAATGTTTGCACTGGGGTTTATTTGAGAGAAACACCTAAAATTGCCTTCCAAATAACTTTATAACAAAATGTAATGCTTGTTTCAAAACTTTAACCTTGTATAAAAGTCTAAAGAAGTCTAGTAAGTTATAAGTCCTTGTAAGATCCAAAATGGTAAGAATGTATTGAGTGATAGCTTCAAGTTAAGCAGAATATGTTTCCTATTTTAATTGAAAATCTTGTTTATCTGTGTTTAATTTGCTTATTTTTAGTGGAACTTATAGTTTGAATTCCAGAGCCTGAATTGATGTTGGTTTCTGTAGTCCTTTAGAAACAGTCACTAAATATATGACAAGTCATTTAAAATATACGCTAATGTGTCTTTGGCATTTCTCAGAACATTTTAATTACATTTCATTAATTCAGAATAACCACACGTTTGAATTTGCCTAAATGTGAAAAGGATGAAATCTTAGGTGGTTTTATGGATCATTAAATTCAACATGAAATTATATAGCTGTAGCTCACTAGTTCTTTAAGTTTTTACTATTAATATACACATAGATGCTAGGATGCTTAGAGAAATAGCATTGCTAGATCATGTGTTAAAAGCAAACTACATTTGTATCAAAGAAAATCTAAATCTAAAACATGACTACTGTTATATACCCAGATCATTTTTAATGATTCATCATTGGGAACAATAATCTTTAAAGTATTACATATTAAAGAAGATATCTTTCATTAAATTTGATGCAATAATTATAAAATCACAAAATGTAAAACTTCTGTTACTTTGGGACCTGGCCATCTAATTTCAAAGTGGGCAAAATATTTGACCCATCTTCCTTCTTCCTGCTAGGAGTCAGATATGATGGCTGGAGCTCTAGCAGTATTTTGAAACATGTGCTGATCTCAGGTGAAGATGGATGTGAGAATGATACAACAGAGGGGGCGTAGGTCACTGATGCTATGAAGCCATCAGACCAGCCCTCAATTGTCTTCCTTCAGGGTCTTTTATTTGTGAGAAAACTAAATTTTTATGTTATTGAAGCCACAATTACTGTTCTATCTATAGCTAAACTTACTTTTACATGATTCAAACATTTCACATTATTTGGCCTTGATTTATATGTGTTATTTCTGGTTGACAATTCCACCTAACATATGAAAAAGCCTTGATTTTAATTGTCATATGTTATTCACCTTGATTGTACCGGCAGCAACATTTCCATGACTTTTTCGCTTTTGACAGCCAAACCAATCACTCTTTTTGTTCCCATTATTTGTTTACTAAATAATGGAAGAGAAATGCTACCAAGACCCAGAACAGGGTTGGGGTGAGAATGGAGAGTATGGGAACAAAGGGAAGGATGGCGACTATTCTGAGAGTGAGCAATAATTCAGCAGAAAAATATATCTGGTAGAATTGTTGGGGTGAGTAAACATATGTCACCTCTCAAGCAGAATGCTAACTTGTGGGTTCCTTTCTCGGCATTGCCTAAAGTTCGTCTGCTGAACCAAGGATGACGGTAAGACAGCAATGGAAGAGAAAGCATTTCCAAAGCCCTGAAGCATCAGATTGGCATCTGTGTTACTAGTTCTACTGTATAATATATATTTGAGTTAAAAGTGACCATATCTTTATTTTAATTTATATGTCTTTGGACACTTACTTTTGTGTTTGCTTTTTGCAAGCATATAAAGTAGAAAACTAATTCTCGTTAATTACAGTGTGGGAAAGAGGTAATGCATTGAGACTGGTGCCCAGGACAGAGGTAAGGAGTAGAAGAACTTTTGTTTTAATAAGACCCTTCATGGCTCCTAAATTACAGATTATATATTTAATTTACTAACCACTAGAACAGTTTTAGCAGGAATGATAATTTTTTTTAGTTTATTATCTTGAGAGAAAGTCTCCGTCACTATATTTTGTAAGTTAAAAGCTTGTCAAGGATATTCCGTTACAAGACTCATTTTTATAAGCATTATCCTAAACATAAAGGATGCATAGGGGATTTGGGTGGATAAAAACAATTTTGGCCTTCCCAGAGATTTTAAAAATTTATTCATTTATTCTTTCTTATGCTATATATCGTTTTAAGAAATTATTCCAACAACACGGCTGGAAAATGGCACATGGACAAAGCAAAGCTCTTCCTGGAGATGCTTCACAATGTGTTAAGGGAAGTTATATACAGGGGAAAAATTCTTCTAATTGTAATCTATTTTTCACAGCAGAACTATTATGCAAATGAAAAATCAGAAGAGATTTTAATTGTGCTACTTGTTTACATGGCTGCTGATAGAGCCAGCTCTTTGGTCTAAGACTATATAATTTCCACATGGTGATACAGAGTTAGGAATAAACTACCCAGGTAAGGTCAGAAAAGTTTTATCAAAGTATGGTATTAGACTTTGAGTTTTGTGGAAAAATAAGCAAGCAGGAAAGACCCAATAGGCTGGGAGGGGAAGCCAAATATTTAAAAGAGAGAGGAAAATTGGTAATCATAGTATTATAGAGGAAAGAAAATATGACATCAAATTTAAGGAGTTTTGGCTTAAGAAAAGCAAAGTAAAATGAAGAGAGAAACGGAACATTACTGTGTCTAAAACTGAAAGAAAACAGAAGAGCTATGTATAGAGATGATTAGGTGATTTGCTTGTAACACACAGGAATTACAGACCCTCATCTGTTATTTCCCGTCTGTAAAGGAATAAGTGAAATAATATGCCGAGAGTGGGGGTGTTTGAGATAGATGTATAGCTTGATATTGCTCTCTATACTTCACTATATCTGCTAATGGTAATAAAAGGAGATGAGAAAGACACAAATAGTTCTCTGAGCCATATTGATACCTCCGTTGAGACTGGAATTTAATGTACATTTATTGAAACTTCACTGCTCAGATGGTTCTTTTATTTCACTTGGAGACTGCTTTGCTGAAAAGGAGAAATATAATTATAGAATGTACTCAAATTTGGGAATTTTAGAAAGGGTACATGGGGAACTTGACATATTGAAGGAGTTGAGAGAAAAAATATGAGAAATTCAAGTAAAAAATGACGGTGGGAAGGTCCAGAAATAATTTATAAATATCTGAGCATGGGTTGGGGGTGAATTGAGGTGGTGTATTAGCCAAGAAAAAGATGAAAGTGGGTCTTAAGAGATTTAAGGACTTGATAAAGTAGCAGATCAGGATTATTGGGAATGAAAGCGTGAGACAAATAGGGAGATAAGTAGTTGTGGTCAGAATTCAAGTCTATAGATGTTGGCAAAGAAAACACTAATCTGAGGTATTAACAAATTAGAGTAGACATAAAAAGCATTGGAGCTTCGAAGTGTGAGGGACTAAAAGACTGAGTTATGTTGAGTTTATATTTAGTTAACTTCAGACTTATTCAACGCAGTTTGTGTTAAAATGGAATAGAAACAATTTTGAGAACTAGGAGGCAATATTGAGAAAAAATTGACACAACATTTTTAAGCACAGGCCTTAGTGATATACTCAGCCACAAAACAAGTAAAGTGTTAATGTAATTTTAGTTAGTAAATCTATCAGGGCAAGGACAGTAGAGCAGCCAGGAGAATTTCCTCCATATCCAGGGAAAGCCTATCTGCAAAGGAAGCATTTGGGAAGAGAACTTAATGAAGTTAAAAATAATAAAACATATGACTATTTGGAGCAAGAACATTCATGATCATGGCTATAGCAAGTACAAAGCCCAGGGACAGGCGTGTTTGGTGTCTTAAAAGAACAGACCAAAAACAGATGAAAACATGGAAAGCTGATCCAGCATTCTGGGTTGATAAGAATAGCAATAACTTGGACTCAGCCCATGATATTAATAATTTTGTTTGACTCCCACACTAACCACAGTAATAAAATGGAGGTACGCGATCTCAATGATATATGACAGTGCAATTGGACACAGCTCCTTGGTACCATATGCATTCTTCACTGGCATATGTCCAAAATTCTAGGTCTTCCATGATCTATGTCTGTGGAAGAAGCCGCCAGGTCAGAACGACTCATAACATTGGCTTTATTGCTTTTTACACACACTTAGTGTAAGCAAGTAGAAGGAAGAACAAGGGGATTGGGCAGAACAGCACAAGTTGTCTAGCCCTAACATATTCTAGAATCTCCATTTCTTGCTACACCATATTTTTTTTAACACAGTTAGTTTTCCATTTTCATTTCATCTTTTATCATTGGGACTACTCACAATTTCAGTACAGAAAACATAGCTATTATATTAAATTTTCTAGGACATAGTAAGAGTTTTATTGTAAATATTAAGAAAAACCATTGAAGTGTTAAGAAAAGAGGAGTGAGAATATAATTTGTCATATAAATGAATGAGGTAGAGGAAAGAAAGAAGGCTATAGGAAAACTGATTAGTAAGGTATAATAAAAGCCAATGTATTAGAAGGAGTTGCTGGCCTGAGTAATTGCAATAGAATAAGTGAGATGGGATAAGATTTGTATAGTATTGTATATTTTAAAATGTTTTAAATCAGTGATCCCTCAAACTTTTTGGCACCAGTGTGGGGAGGGATGATTTGGGGCTAAAACTGTTCCACCTAGATCATCAGGCATTAATTAGATTCTTATAAGGAGCACGCAATGGAGATCTCTTACATGTGCAGTTTACATTAGGGGTTATGCTCCTTTGAGAATCTAATGCCACTACTAATGCGACAGGAGGCAGAGCTGAAGTGATAATGATCGCTTGCCCTCTCCTCACCTCCTGCTGTGCTGCCTGGTTCCTAACAGGCCACAGACCAGTACTGGTTCACGGCCTGGGAGTTGGGTACCTCTGTTTTAAATAATAAATTATACATCATATGCTCATGGATAATACATGTGGAGTGTGTGAAAGAGGAGTCAAAGGTGACTCAAGGATTTCTTGTTTGACCCGTTGTGAGTAGCAGTACCATTTGTTAAGATGAAATGCATGGAAAGCAAAATCACATTTTTATGGCAGGGTTAGTATGGGGGTTTTGTTTTGGTCATGCTAAGCTTGAGATGAGTGTTAGACATCTAAGAGAAGATATCAGAATATTTGGGTCTTGAGTTCAGAGGGGATGTCAGGGCTGTAGATGCAAATTTATTAGTTATCATCATATGTGGAGACTGGCTGAGATCACTTAGCAAATGAGCAAATGTAGAAAAAGAAGAAATCCATGAACAGAGCCAAGACACTTGAGAATAAAGAAGTTAAGATCAACTGTTTAGAGGCCACAGTGCAATTGGATAATTATTGGGGTAGATGTGCTATAGAGATTTTACAAGAAAGAGGAAAGATTAAAGAAAAGGTGAAATTGTTTACATTTTTATGTTGAAAAAGGTACAGCTGTTGTTAATCCAAGCTCTGGGCTGTGTGCATGGTAGAAAGTAATTGAGATAAGGAGGATACAGGCACTGAAAATAACAAGTTAGATTGTTGGATGAATCCTCTATATGGACCTGAGATAAACATAAAAGGATGGCAAGAGTAGTAGGAGAGAGATAAAAGAAAGAGAATAACTAAACCATATAATAAAATGAGTAAGAATGAGTGATTAGAGGAATGGTAGATTATGGTAATATAAAAGCTAGTGATTTATAGGCTATTAGGTATTCAAAAAAGCTCACTTATTTTTGTTACTGTTTTTGTTTTAATGTTTTAACTAGGATAGAAGGACAATAGTCTTGAAGTAGTATAACGTGTAAGTAGAAAACCTATCTTACCCTCATATCCTGTGCCACCAGGTTTCAGGGAGAAAAATTATGTGATAGGACTGCACGAGAATTCCTATCTCAAGAGCATTCAGAAAATAAATTCAGAATACAGGAAATTTTGTTACCAAGTAACTTCTAGAGACACAATGGATCATGAATGCTATGTACCGAACCATATAGGGGTAACAATCTTGGTGACAAAGGGATGACATGGAGTCCTTATATGCTTCATGTTGCCTTAGATACCAAAAACTAGAACATGATGAAATTAGTATTATTGGTCTCACAGGGAAAAAAGATAATGCCAATGATAGCCTGATCTTATAACAATGAGGCAGGAATCATATGTGTATGGGCCACATGAGATAGTAAGGATAAGTGGTCTACCCAATAACAAGTAACAATATGCCAGATGCAGTGGCTCATGCCTGTAATCCCAGCACTTTGGGAGGCCAAGGGGGGCAGATCACTTGAGGTCAGGAGTTCGAGACCAAACTGACCAACATGGTGAAACCCCATCTCTACTAAAAATACAAAATTTAGCCAGGTTTGGTGGCATGTGCCTGTAATCCTAGCTACTGGGGAGGCTGAGGCACCAGAATGGTTTGAAACCAGGAGGCGGAGGTTGCAGTGAGCCAAGATGGCGCCACTGCACTCCAGCCTGGGTGACAGAGCCAGACTCCATCTGAATAAAAAAAAAACAAGTAATAATATAGGTTTTCCCTCACCAAATACATTGGTGTTAAGTATTCACATTGTGGAATAATTAATCTGTCCAGCTAAAGCAAAGATTCTTATACCATTCATATAGTCCATTGTGAATATTGTTGCGTCCACGGAAAGAGTGCTTCTAAGGATGAGGAGCTCTGTGAGGCCCCCTTCTATCTTGCCTTAGGCAGTATTGAGCTAGGCAGACGTTGAGTATTGGAGACCTTTCTTCAGTGCTACCATGGATAGTGTTAAGAACAAAGGAAGCGATGAGAAGGATGACGTCAATAATTGAGGTAGAGGTAAACATAATCCAACTCATAAAGGACATAAGTGTCTGACCAGAGATAAATTGGTAACAATAAAAAGGACAATAAGACAATGGTAATTTCATTAGTTGGAATTAACAACAAAATCACAAAGTTTTACTCATAAGGCTAAAACACAAAAAGCGTTTTTTGAGAGACTATGGTGACAGAAGAACATGACATTACTTCATTTTCCCCTAAGGGAAGTGGAAGACAAGCAGTCCCCATATAAAGTGTATAACAAAGGAGAGCCATCACTTGTTAATGTGGAAAGAGTAGAGAGCAATCTCTGAAGAGGGAAAATTAACAAGAAAATAATTGAAGTAGAAATTTCAGAGGTTTTTGGTCAACAGGATTGAGAAAGAGCTCATAATGTTGGATTAATGTATTGGAAAACATTTACAAAATATAGAAGTAAGGTTACAGATTAAAATAATACATCATAAAATAAAATTATGTCCTTAAATTTAATGATTAAACCTTCCAATTTAACATTATTGTTCCAAAAATGCATTCCTAATTAGGTCATTGAATATCCTCATAATTGGTGCCTTTGTTCCTGAAATTAATGCCTTTAAAGCATTATTAATTGAAAGAGCTAATATGTAGTACTCATTTTGGAAAGTTCTATTTCAGCAAAATCTGGAAACAGGTTAGCATATGGGCTTCTCTCTGTGTGTGTATGTATACATTATTTATATATATGCTATACATAATTTAGATACATGTATGTATGTTAATACTATTAACTAGTGATTTATCTGATATTTATTGAAGTATATACGTTATGTGCACATAGAAGCCTGAATAAAGCTAAGATTTCCTCAAGAAGTTCAATATAGAAATTAAGGATTTACAAATAGATAAATACACAACTTATATTAAACCACTTAAGACAGCTATGTACAAAGTGTTTAAAAACATGGCTCAATAGATAGGCAGATGCAAAAATGTGTATATATTACAAATATGTGTGTGTGCATAGAACCTCATTTGTAGTCTTATTTTGACAATGAATGGTGTTTATTTTTTGTTTAATCAACATATATTTATGGCCACATTTAACAACTCTCCCTCTCCTCTTAATAAATATTTGTTGTGTTTGCTACATCTCCATCTGTTCTTCTTTCCAGTAAAGTTATCTCATTTTTCATTTGCATGCTTTGTGTGGGCATTAGTCCATGTCTCCATATTATAGATGTGGACTTTTGACCCAGAGTATATAGTAATCACCAGTCTCAGTAGCTGATTCATGGATGTTTACATAAACAAATGCAATCTTCAATATGACGAATCTGCCAGACTTTTTGGAGAGGACGTTCTATTTTCATGAAGTTACTGGCCTCTAGAGCCAATGTGAATCTTAGGCTAGTATGACTGTAGCTTCTAACAGCTTTATTTCTCTATACATAACACTCTTTTCCTTGAATCTATTACTGTTGATTATTCACCTGGAAAATTCCTACTGATACTCCAAGACCATCACTCTCTTTGTTCTTAAAAGAGATAGATAATTAAGGAATTCTTTCTAAGAATTCCTTAGGTGTAGCTGTTTTATTTCATTGTCTATACTTCTATTGGCTTGGGCCAATAGAAATAATTATCTTATTGACACACTTTTATTATAATATTGATTTTATAAATGAAATATTAAAATAAGGGATGAATTGTGATCAAGATGATACTCTGATTAAATGGTTTGAAGACCACAATGTCTTGCCTTTGGTTAGATGCATACAAAGAGAGAATATTAAAATAAAACATTATGCTTACTACATTAAATATCTCTATGAACCAAATATGAAATATAAACAGCATAGTGGACATGAACAGTCTACTAGTTCTTAGTTTTATAAAAGGCAGAGACTGACTGGAAAGTATGCTTTTTGCTTTCCAAATAAGATGATGAACTGGCATCAAGCTTTCTGTCGAGGTGAGACTACCCATTAGTGATAAAAAGTTTTGAAATAAGTTGCTGTTCATATTTGCCTGGGCTACAGTTTATTGGCAGCTGTATGCCTATGGAGAGGAAAAGAGCATACAGCACCTCCTGAGGACAGTTTGAGTCAAGGTTCCATTAGGCATATGGATGATGGACATATCTGAAATGTCCCCAATGTTTGGGGGCCAGGCTCCCCCAGCAACCAATACATAACTTGATTCTGTTTAGCTTTTTTTTTTTTTTTTTTTTTGAGATGGAGTCTTGCTCTGTGGCTAGGCTGGAGTGCCGTGGCGCCATCTTGGCTCACTGCAACCACTGACTCCCGGGTTCAAGTGATTCTCCTGCCTCAGCCTCCTGAGTAGCTGAAATTACAGGGACGCACCACCATGCCTAGCTAATTTTTGTATTTTTAGTAGACATAGGGCTTCACCATGTTGGCCAGGATGGTCTTGATCTCCTGACCTAGTGATCCACCTGCTTCAGCCTCCCAAAGTACTGGGATTACAGGCATAAGCCGCCACACCCGGTCCATAACTTGATTCTGGATTAGAGACTTTAGAGAATAAGCATGAAGCCAATAAAAGAAAAGAGAGATCAAAAAGTAAAAGAGGAAAAATTAAAGATAAAAATATTGTCCTTAAAATGATCTTGCCAAGCAAATTTTCAAATGTGAAAAAATGAACATACAACTAATCAATGCTAAAAAAGCATTGATTGAAAATTAACTCCTTTAAATGAAAGAAAAATAATGAAAGCATCTAAAACACTTAAAAATAATATGTGTAATGCTTCAGAGATATAAATGAGGAAATGATATTCATAATAAAATAAATTAGCAAAAAAACCCTGGTAGACATTACATACAAAAGACAAATATAAAAAAATAGAAATCTTGGAGATAAAAAATAGTTATTGAAATTTAAACTCTAAGATGGACATGGTCAAATAAATTACTAAACACAAGTATATATACCTTAAAAAAGTACAACTGAATTGTACTTAGAGAGAGCTTAGAAATAAAAAATATAGCCACTGGAATTAAAAATTCTAGATTTAATGTAGTCAAATAATAAATAAGTTAGAATATTGTGTTGAGAAATTCACCTATATTACAATATAAATAGATTTAAAAGATTAACGAAAATATTTTTAAAAACTAAGAAACTTGAAGAATAATTTGAAGAAACAGCATAGGCCAATGAGATATTTTAAAGGGGGAAAATAGCTGGGATATTGAGGGAAACATACATATATGTAATAGGTGACACTTTTCCAAAACTAAAGGTAGACATAAATTATCAGATTTAACATTAATTCCAAGGAGCAAGAAAGAACAATAAAAGAATTTTTTGGACGGGCGCAGTGGTTCACGCCTGTTATCTCAGCACTTTGGGAGGCTGAGGCAGGTGGATCACCCGAGGTCAGGAGTTTGAGACCAGCCTAACCAACATAGAGAAACCTCGTCTCTACTAAAACTACAAAATTAGTTGGGCGTGGTGACACATGCCCATAATCCCAGCTACTCAGGAGGCTGAGGCAGGAGAATCACTTGAACCCAGGAGGGGAGGTTGCAGTGAACCGAGATTGCACCATTGCCCTCCAACCTGGGCAACAAGAGTGAAACTTCATCTCAAATAATAATAATAATAAAATAAAATAAATATTTTTTAGAAAACAAATAAAAAGTACTCAACACATCAAGGACAATAATATAAAAGCTTGAAAAGCTACCAAAGAGAAAAGATAGGCAACCTACAAGGAAGCAATGATTTGACAGGCTGCATATGTCTCATGAGTACCCACAGATGATTAAAAAAAAAAAGGATTTAAACAACTGAGAAAAATGAACAGCTGAACTGGAATTACATGCACAGTTAAAATATAATAAAACTGGTGAATGACATGGAGAAACCATGAATCAGGGAAGGGCAAAAAAGGGTGCCAGGGTGTAATAGAGAAAATGGTCAGAGTCTTCAAACAGCAGAGCCAGAGAAGGCTTCACATTTAAATCACTTGATTCACAATAGGCTTTATTGACAATATGCTTCTTATTGCAACCACAGATAATAGATTACATTGGAGAATTATGATCAAAGTGGTGAAAAAATAAAAATTCAGGCTAAGATTGTGAATACTTATTCTAGGATCAGTTATCACATCTAAAGCTAATCCTACCTCCTGTTTATGATGGTCAATTTAAAAGACAGAAGAACCTTATGAGAATAATGTTTGCTAGAATGTACATTTTCATGAGAGGGCTATCTTAAAATTTTCAAAGAAACTACATAATAAATTTAAAATCAAAACAAGTGAGAGATTGATAGTGATGGAGTATATCTAAGACCATTAGATGGAAAGAAAGTGTTTGAACTAACCTGTGTTAATGTCTGAGACTCTAAATGTTACAACATTGTGTATGTACCAATGAAACAAGTTCAAAAATCTCAACAATAAACATTAAAAATATAGAAAAGAGAGGGAAATCATTAAAGAAGATAATTTATACATTCATTTGAGAGGATCTCAGTTAGAAATACTTAACTTTTTTCATTACAACCTGAAAGCTAATTTTGTATACATATATTTAATATAATAACAAATACAATATCTCAATTAATTTATGTAACATATTTATTGAGGGTCTATTTGTTCTCTAAAACTATTTTATTTTTTAGGCATTTGGAGATAAAATGTACAAATCAACAACAAGTATTTTCTTACAGGTTCTGTTTCTAAACAAATTGGATAGGGAAATAGACAATCAGCAAAATAATTAAGTAAATATATTGTAGGTTAGATCACAATGAATGCTACATAAAGATACTGAAATAGAAAATAGATATAGAGAGCACCATGGATGGGAGAATAGAATTTAGATTAAATGGTCAGAAAATGCTGCACGAGAAGTCGACAAAAAATTATGACGTGAAGAATGACATGATGCCATGAAGCTGTCCTCCTTTATTTTTACCATTCCAGCTTTATGTTCCATAAAATTCCACAATCCATTTTACCCTTGTGTCACAGTCACTTTTTTAGAACATGCAAATTTCTTTTTCACTTTAGTACTCCTACCTAAAATGCCTTTCTTTAAAATTTGATAATATTATATTATCAGCTACATATAATTTTACATTTTGCCATGTAATGTTTTTTATTAGAATTTAGGAAATATAGCTAATTATTTTAAGTGCTGTTAAAATCCTACCTATGTTTAAGACTCAATTAAAAACCACCTCTATTCTGAATCCTTCATGTGTTCCTCTCAGAAGGAATTAATTTTGTGGGGTTTATATTATTGCTAATTATTTATCTGCTGGTTTTCCACATTAGATTGGAAACTGTATCCCTTAGTTATCTTCATGTCTAACAGAGTATAGTCAGTCCTCTATGTCCTCAGGTTTTGCATCTATGGATTCAACTACAATCAAAATCTGCAGATGAAGAATCCACAGAGATGGAGGGCCACTGGGGAACTTGAGCATTTCTGGATTTTAGTATTTGTGGGGGTCCTATAACAAATCCCCTGAGGATACTGCATATTAAAGGCTCCAATTACTAGTAAAGTTCTGCCCTTGATAGGACAGAAAAAACAGGGAGAGGTAGCAATTACTAAAATCCTAAGAAGACAGCTATATGGAGAGGGTCTTTGGATGTTGCTGAGTGATGTTAAACACATGCAGCAAATCTACAGAGACCTGGCTTTGTGAGGCAGCAGGGGCAATAAATACATGACTTCCCTCAATTTCCCTCCTATTTCTCCCTGGTGCTTTTGACATATTTTAGGACAATCAAAAGCAGTAGGACAAGAGTCTTGATGCAGTCCATTGGGATCATCTTCCCTGGGTGCAAAGTAAGGTTGACAAACATCAAGAATAGATCTAGAAAGAGAGATACATACACAACACACACACACACACACACACACACACACACACACACACGCACAGATATATATATATACCATGGAAGTACTCAAAATTCATGAGCTCAAATAATATTCTTGAAGTATTGTTTGGATGTTTAGAGGAAAATACTATGTAAAGCCATGCAATTTGATTATAGATCCCCTATCAACATTATGGATCTTAGTGAGAGGTGTAATTTTTCATTATCATACGTTTCACATCTCGTACAATAATCCTCCCTTTTCTGCAGGGGATACATTCCAAGACCCCCAGTGAATGCCTAAAACCAGAGTAGATAGTATCAATCTCTATGTATACTATATCTTTTCCTGTAAATACATGCTTTTTATAAAGTTTAATGTATAAGTACATGAGATTAGCAATCATAAATAATAGTAAAATAGAACAATCATAACAATATACTGTAACAAAAGTAACATGAGTGTAGTCTCCCTACTTCTCTCTTTCTCTCTCAAAATACTGTAACATTTTTGGACAACAGTTGACTGCAGGTAAATGAAACCTGGGAAAGCCAAACCATGGATAGAAGGTGGCTGCTGTAATTGAAAGACAGGTTCTTCTCAACAATTTTACTAAAGCCTGATGATAATGCTTTTGCTCACAGTTTACTGTTAAAGGATAACAATTAAAAATAAAATGTAGGCCAGGTGCAGTGGCTCATGCCTGTAATCCCAGCACTTTGGGAGGCCAAGGAGGGCAGATCACAAGGTCAGGAGATCGAGACCACCCTGGCCAACATGGTGAAACCGCGTCTCTACTAAAAATACAAAAAAATTAGCTGGATGTGGTGTTGTGCACCTGTAATCCCAGCTACTTGGGAGGCTGAGGCAGGAGAATCGCTTGAACTCAGTAGGTGGAGATTTCAGTGAGCCAAGACTGTGCCATTGCACTCCAGCATGGGCAACAGAGCAAGACTCTGTCTCAAAAAAAAAAAAAAAAAAAATCTAAATGTACACATCCAGAGTCATCCATAAAATTACTGTTTCAGTGTTATTAGCATTCTTTTTAGACTAGAGGTGAATCAAAAACAATCTACTCCAAATTATAATAAGATCTAGATTTCAGATTGCTTCATATTCTTCAAAATATGGCAATATTCCGTTATTTTCTCTTGCAATCATTTGTCAATCCTTTAAAATAATATTTGTAATTTATAAATATTGTTTATACCAGTTATGCTATATTTCAGAGATGGATTTTTAAAACAGACCTCTCAGATATTTAAAAACAAACCTCAAGATGCTTTTGACAATAGTAGCAGTGATAGCTATAATTTGTTGAGCATTTATAAGCCAAACTAAGGGCTAAATGTTGTTATTCACAGTTTACAGACTTAGGTACAGAGATGTAGCCAGATTCATTACTTTGTCCAAAGTGGCAATGCTAATGAGTGCCTAAAGAGGTATAATGAGTAGTGACTAAGTGTACAGGGTCCAGATGGACTAGGTTTGTATCCTGGTGTTGACACTTGCAAGATGTATTTGCTTGTACAACTTATTTGACTTCTTTTTGTTTCAGTTTTCTCATTTGTAATATGGTGATAGTAAAGACTCTTCAAAATTTATGAGGATTAAATTGTACAAATGTGTAAAATTTGAGTATGGCAGATTGTATTTTCCAGAACTGGACATAGCAATATTTTTGGTCCTATAGACTCATGCAGAACCTTGACACTCCACAATCTAGAGGAAGAGTCCACTTTCCCATCACTTGAAATTGAGCCGATCTTTGTGACTTTTTCAACAAACAAAATGCAGCAGAAGTGAAGCTGCATGGCTTCTCAAACTCAATTATAAATGGCGATAAAGCTTCCATCTGTTTCCTTCAGGATACTCAAACTTGAAACCAACCTACCTTATCACGAGGAAGCCCGGTTCAAATGGAGAGGCCAATGTAGGTGTACAACAGACAGTCCCAGCTGAAAGTCCCAGCTTGCACACAAAATCACTGCCAGACAAATGAATGAGAAGGGCCTTATGATGATTCTAGCATCAAACATCTGACTTGGCCCAGCTTTTGCTGAACTGCATGTTGTAAGTAAGATAAGTGCTATTGTTGTTAAGCAGAAATGTCTTGGGATGATTTATAAGACAATAAGAGATCAGTGGAATAGCTTTTTTAAATTTTTTATTTTTTCTATTTTTTGAGCAGAGTCTCACTCTATCATTCAGGCTGGTATGCAGTGACATGACCATGGTTCACTGCAGCCTTTACCTCCCAGGCGCAAGCAATATTCCCACTTCGGCCTCCCATGTAGCTAGGACCACAGTCATATGCCACCATGCCCATTTTTTGTAATTTTTTTTTGTAGAGATGAAGGCTCATTATGTTGCCCAAGCTGGTCTTAAACTCCTGGGCTCAAGCAATCCTCTCACCTCAGCCTCCCAAAGTGCTGGGTTTACAGGTGTGAACCATGTCACCCAGCTGGAACAGCTTTTGATGGCTGAATTCAAGGTGCTGGAGCAACAAACAATAAAAAATAATATGTAGGAGTGGCTTTTGGACACAGTGCTGGGAAAACATTGGGCAAATCTTAAGAAAACTGCTAATAAGAGGCCAGAGAGGCCATAAAGAATTCTTAGATTATGCCAATAGTCCTCAAGAAATCTACTGATGAGGAAGTAAAGAAAAATGAGGAAAATGTTACTGGAATCTGACTGAAAGCACACATTTGTTATGTAGTGGCTGAAAATTCAGGCACACTGTTGCTTGTAGTGATGTGAAAATAGAACATTTACCAAATGTACTGAATTTTCTAGTTCAGCAGATTTCCAGGCAGACTGTGGAAAGTTCCTCCTGTCTTTCTGATACTTATGATAAAATGTGAGAGGAGGGGGAGATAAACTTAACAAATAAATTGTTCATTTTTCAAGTAAAGTGCAGAGAAAATATGAAGAACACAGGATGTGTTGTATTAGAAACATCATTCCTATCCTCTCCACGCTGCTTACATTAAGAGAGATTCAGAAGAAAACTTCAGGGTGGTAATATAAGACCTTTTGATAAGACCTCAGAAAACTCTAAGATGATTCTTCAATCATTCAGTTAGAATAAAAGCTTTTAAAGCATATTAAGTGTGCCTTTAATTCTTCTTTGCTAAACAATGAAGGTGTAAGAATTGTAAGCACGTTGTCTCTCAACAGCCTTTCAGAAAGCCCACAAGAAAGAAAGGCTTTTTCAAGGGGATTTGTGGGTATGAATTTTGTCTAATGGTGTGAAAACCAATAACATTGATAGGACACTCACAAAACTTTGAGAAAATGATATTGGTAGAAATACCACCAACTTGTATTGAAAAGGATTGAGAAGGAACAAATTATTATTATTTTTTTTTATAAAAAGTTTTTCGATCTGTAAACTACTCTGAGTGAATACTGATTGAAAAACTGCTAGGCAGCTGAGATAGGCAATGTCCTATGGAAAAGAAATGGTAATACAAAGAGTGGAACCAAAGATTATGATCATTTATTTTCCCATAATACGATTGAGTCCTACTAGAGGAGGCAAAAGCTTGTGCCAGTTTGATTTCATATTTGCAATGTGCCTTCTGTTATTACCCTTTATGAAAGCCTGTCCCACCATTGTGTGTTGGTGATATTGTTTGAATTTATGTGCCTGCCAAATTTCATGTTGAATTGTAATCCCCAATGTTGGAGGTGAAGCCTGGTGGGAGATATATGAGTCATGGCAGCAGGTCCCTCGTGGCTTGGTGCTGTCCTCACAGTAGTGAGTGGGTTCTTGTGAGATCCAGTTGTTTAAAAGTATGTGGCATCTCCCTTCTCACTCTCTCTTGCTTCAGCTTTCACCACATGCATGCAAGCTCCTGCTTTGCTTTTTGCCATGAGTAGAAGCTCCCTGAGGTCTCCCCAGAAGCTGAGCAGATACTGGTGCTATGCTTCCTGTAGAGCTTGCAGAACAGTGAGCCAATTAAACCTCTTGTGTTATAAGTTACCCAGTTTCAGATATTTCTTTATAGCAATGCAAGAATGGCCTAATACATTTGGGTAGGATGTTGTGGGCAGAACATTTATCCCTTCAGTTCACAGCTCTTCAAATCAAAGCAATACATGAAGAAATGCACCAAAGCCTCTCTTCCACGAGTTGATGTTATCTAAATAAAGAGATCCTGGATATGGAGTTTGTGCCTAATGCCTTCATGAAAGGAGGCTTTGTGAGGGGTTAAGGGAGGTGGACAAGTGTATTTTGCATGTTACATGAATGTAGCATAGGATTGGCAGATTGTATTTCCCAAAAGAAGATATGGCAATATTTTTGGGCCGTATGTTCTTCCAGAAACTTGTCACTCCTCCATCAACAGGAGAATTCGATTTCCTCTTCACTTCAAATTGGGCAGCCTTTGTGAATGCCTTGAGCAATAGATTATCTCAAGAGTGATGCTGCCTGACTTTTGAAGCCAGGTGAAAAAAGCTGATATGGCTTCTTCCTGAATCTCTCATTTGGGATGCTTGTCCTTGAAACACAACCTATAGGTCTTGAAAAAGCCCATGCCATGAGTAGGTCTTTATTACAATGGTCCCAGATGACAGTCAGCATTTACCTCCAGGTATATAAGCAAGCAAACCTTCAGATGATTCTGGCCTCCAGACTTTGAGCTACATCAGATGACACTGCATAGAACACAGACAAACTGCTCCTGCTGGGTACTGCCCAGATCACAGATTGGTGAACGAAAGAAATGTTGTTTTAAGTCAATAAGTTTTGAGGTTGTTTATTAGGTTGTAATAGATAACTAGAACAATTTGCATATTGTAAGAACTCAATAAATGTTAGGTGTTATTATTAAGAGGTAGAAGCAGTGTTTTTTTTTCAGTGCTGCCAGACTTCAAAAAATGTAATTTTAATTTATGTTATATAATAATATCACTTATTTTACTGTTGTGAACAAATTGCATTTGTTAAGTTCCAATATGCTCAGTTAATATGTAAAGATAAACTACAATACCAGTTCAGATGCTAGTATATCCTAAAGAGGAGAGGGGAGTGGCAGAAGTTAAACTATAAATAATAGCAGACTTACATGGTCAGGCTTTGTGTCTGCACCCAAATCTCATCTTGAATTGTAATCCCCATAATCTCCATGTGTCAAGGGAGAGACTACGTGGAGGTAATTGAATCAACGCGGTGGTTTCCCCTATGCTGTTGTAATATTGAGCTCTCACAAGATCTGATGGTTTTATAAGGGGCTCTTCCCTCTTTGCACCACACTCACTCCATCCTGCCGCCTTGTGAAGTTGCCTGCTTCACTTTCCGCCATGAGTAAGTTTCCTGTGGCCTCCCCAGCCATGAGGAAATGTGAGTCTCTTTCCTTTATAAATTACCCAGTCTTGGGTAGTTTCTTTACAGCAGTGTGAGAACAGGCTAACACACAGGTTAAAGAGAAAAAAACAGTACACAGATTACCATATTCTATGGTAATCAATTTAAACTACAAAATGAAATGGAAACAGAGGATAAACACGGAACTGGTAGTAAGGAGATAGCAAATAGAATATGGGATTCATCAGTGCAGGGACTCTAAACTTCACTGTTCAATTTGGCATCCCTAAAATCAAGCACAATGCCTCACACATAATAGGCACTCAGTAAATATGTAATCAATCAGTGGGTTTCAGGGTAAAACAAGTGAGTAAAATGCTCAACCTCTAAATGAAGAAAGTTTTTGCTGAAAGGGAATTTGGAATTCATTTCATTTGAACTTCTCATTTTGTAAAGAACACTGAAGTGCATAGGAATAGGGTGACTTACCTAAGTTCAGGCATTGTTTCATTTATCGTGTTCAGAAACATATTTAGAGGAAATGTCTCAACTCTCAGCCTACTTGTTGTATTTACCTTCAAGCTTCCTTCAAACTTCAACAGTCTATGACTCTCAGTTCTATTACCTGTATTGCATTTTTTCCTGCCTTCTTCTTATCATTAGTTTAAGAGAAAATAGTTGCTATTTGCTTTCTCAACAAAATCATTTGATAAGTTTTGAAGTTTCAAACGTATTGTGCTATGCTGCAATTACTTGGGGTAAATTTTAGCAATCAGCATAAGACCCCTTCTGTGATAAGCCTTTTACTATTTTCTCCTGCTTCTATAATTTTCTCAATTCTAGTCTCCCTTCTACATTTTACAATTGTTTGCACATTCTATAGACCTGTGATGCCCAAATGCTCCTGGGAACCCACATTTCTGATTACTTTTCTGCTGCATGAAAAAAAGCTCCTGTGCTTTCTGGTGAAATGTTGAATTGATTTTTCATTCTGCTTGGTATGAATAAAGCACAGTCATTCCCTTCTGGTCATTAGTGATATTTGTCCACTCTGCTAGACTCTCTCTTTGTGGTTTCTCTTGTCTTCAAATACAAATTCCTTTTTATCTAATTTAGAAAATTGTCGAGGATTAGTTGAGGATTACAGTATTTAAAATGTTTTGTTCTTTAGGCTTTAGTTGAGTTACATATAAACAATTTGCAAAATTTAAAGTGCATCTTTTTTAAAAAGCAAGGCACTGTTTTAAGATTTTAAAGATTTGTTTTACCAATTAATGCTTTATGTGAATATCATATTACTTTACAGCCTGTGACAATGAAATAAATGATAGATTTTCCCAAGTATTTGTTCATGAAACTAAATACTTCGGTTGTTTCTTCACTTTTCCCCTTCCCAGATCAATACCTCTTTTTTCCTTCTCATTTTGAGTAATGATAGACTATCTATCACATGTTCCCTAGTGAATGCTAGATGAGTTTACTCTCCCGCTTTGAGGTAAATGACTTATCAGTTCCTGATTACTCTTCTCATTGTCTTATATTTCAAGCTTTCGTTCACTCATTCTTCTTTGTGTGTGTGTGTGTGTGCATTTTTTTTTTTTTTTTTTTGCTGCCTTTTCTCCTTTGACCCAGGATGTAGTTGAAAACATTGGCAGAACTAGAATTTCACTGAGTAGGATGATTTCTCAGAAGGAATCTACTCCTGAAGGGCCACATTACAGCAGTGCCTTTGAAATGGAGATACACAGAAACAACGTTATCTTTTAACACATTTGGCTATTTGTGGATATATTCAACCAATAATATTGAGTGCCTACCATATGCCAGGAACTGGTGTAAGCATAAGGTATATGGAAATTCTTTCCTGTCACAAGAAGGGACACATTCTTTCAGGGAGACAAATGGATATAATGGAGCTTATAGATGTTATGATGGGGAAATGCAGCAAAGGAGCCTTGGGGTGGTGGGGGTTAGAAATATCTAGAAGGAGGGATTTTCATTACTTCACTAATGAAGGAAGGATGGAAATTAGCACACAGTTGGAAAGTAGAGAAGTACTACATACCCCAAAATTATCAGGAGTCTGGAAGTAAACAAAAGCAAGTTCAGTATTGTTAATGAGTTAGTGAGGCCTTGTCAACTAAGATTTCATCCTGAGAAAAATGGATGCTGAAGTCAGACTGGCTCTTCAGGATAGATGTAAAACAGAAGCGTTTTTGATCTATAAGCATTAATTCAAAGCACCATGTAAGAGGACATCAATTCAGAAGAATAAGTTAAATGAATTGACAAAAAGGCCCAATATGGAAGCCACGCAACCAAAAACCAATGTTCTACAAACAGCAGTTTATTTGGTTTAGGAGACGTATTGGAGAGACTCAAAAAGTGAATGGGAATTAAGCAATAGACAGTGTGTCTAGGCAAACCTTTCTAGAAACTTAGCTGTTAAGGGCAAAACAAACTTAAAATTTAATGTAGATGAAGAGAGAAATATGGTCAATACACATATGAAAAACACATGTACACACACTTACATACTTACATACACACACAAAGTCTATGAATACTGAGGATAGAAGGTGTTCACAGATTTTGTATGTGTGTCTGTGTAAGTATGTAAGTGTGTTGTGTGTACATGCTTTGATAAAAGGTATTTGATAGAAGGTAGTCAGAAAATAAACAAGAATGGGAAGAAACACTGTCAAAAAGAAAACTTATGGGAGAATTTCAGTAATTGATATGCAATAGTAAAAAGGTCTAAATAAATATACCATTTACTCATCGTAGGTAATACACCTGGAATCTGCTAGCCGTTTTCACTTGCTACTTCCTCCTCTGCTCTTTTTCTTTCTCCTTTTCTCTCTATTCTTTATTGCGATGATTAGAAATAAAAGACAGTAGAAAGCCTTTGACATTTATTTTCTCCAAAAATTCATGGAAAACAAGTCTTACTATCACAAACGAAAAGAAAAATAATGTGGAATTTACTACCAAAACATGTTTCTTTTTACTGTCTTCAAGAACACTGGGGAGTTGGAATGTCCTAGACAAGCCATCTTCCTCCTTTTGAAAAGAAGAATCCATTTAAAACACTGTTTGGAATATATTATCCTCTAAGGAAAAGGTTTTGTGGTGGGAGGTAATGTGTTTATTTTTGTTTCTATGGATGAGTGGTGATTTTTCAGTTTATTTTTAATTGTGGACATACTTTCTGTATACATAGAGTGGCTGAAACGTACAACTTTTATTTTCATAAGTATTAGATTAAAGCACCTGAATTCAATTTACTAATATTGCACAAATTATGTTCAGAGGACCAGAAGTTCCATTGAATATTAATAAATGTTAGTTATGTAAAAACTGAGATTTCTTAGTTGCATTTATCTTCGAAGTGGTGGATCAAAAGAAATACTCCTTTTACTGTAAATATCTAAGAAACCTTAAGATGCCAGTGTTTACAGTTGTTTTCTACAACTCTATTTGAGGTTAACGTTTACAAAAATTATTTTACCTTACAAATTCTTATCGATAGACCATATCGTGAGATTAGTGTCTCACTGAATTCATATCAACAGAGAAATATACCAACAATTACTTATATGTCAAATAAAATTTACGTTAATAATTCAAACTAGCATTTGCTTATATTTGGTCAGTGTGAAAATAAGTGTAAAATTATCTCTTAAGGTAAAATTGATATACATAACTAACTCAATGTTTCTCTGCATGTCTTTTGTCTTTTTGATCATGCATATAACAATTTAACTGCTCTACATTCTAAGTAATAAGTTTTTTCTAGTTACATTTTAGAAATCTTTAGTCATTTTTACCAAAATTTCTCACTATTTGAGTCCTAAAGAATTTAATTTTTCCCCTTGTCTCTGGTAGGTTAATTGTCTGATTAATTGTGCGTGGATTATCAGTTCCCTTTTACTGTATTTTCACCTTTTGCTTGGTGGAAATTTCTCATCAAATTTTCAGATCCTCTCCCAAAAACTTCACTGCCATTCTGGCCCAGCATATCAAAACGCTTGGAGAAAGTTGTAACACAGAGGTAGTAGCAATTATTATAGAAGAGGAGAAGCCATTGCTGCTCCCCTTCTCCCAGGAGATGATTTAATTACCTGCTGAGAATATCCAAGAAACCTACTACCTCTCCTTTTACATCTATTTATATATGTTTCATCCTCATGCTCGTATTTCTCCATTTTTCATACCCTTCTCCTCATCTCAACTGTCGAAAACATGCTTTCATTAAAGTTACGCTTCAAATGAGACTTCTTCTAGGAAGTAAACCCTATTATGCCAAAGTAGGATTGATCAATTTCATCTTTTAAAAATACACTTTGCATCTCTTTTCTATCTTCTTAACTACATTTTCTGTTTTTGACAGTAAGAAACCTGTCTTTTTTTTCCCCTCTACATTTCCATCTCTGCTCTTTGTCTAACATGCATGGGAATTCAGTAAATGCTTCTTGACCTGAATTGATTTTACTCAATAAACTTTTTATTCCTGATTTTCTATTAGAAGATATGGTTTTCTTCTTAAGTATTGGTATTTCTGATTTTAAGATCTTTTTCTAATTGTTTTTTTCTTTCATAAGAGATTTTGAGTTTTTATTTTCAACATGACAACTGAAAGAAAAGAATAGTTTTCATAAATACTTTTCATTAACGAAAGATTGCCAAGTGCTTTTCAAGTATAAAGTGCTATAATGCATGTCGTGAAATAATAATCAGTATAATTGAAGTAGGACACAATTACCTAGTGCAATGAAAAATGAAATGACATTAGGATTTAAGATATCACCTCCTTCAATCTCCACAAACACTTTTTCTCTAAATACCACATGCATGGTAAATAATTTTATACACGCTAAATAACACATTCCCACAGTTATTCCTTCTTTTTCTTATTTTTTTTTTCCTGAGACACAGTCTTACTCTGTCGAGCAGGCTGGAGGTCAATGGCATGATCATAGCTCACTGCAGCCTCAAACTCCTGGACTCAAAGGATCCTCCTGCCTCAGCCTCCTGAGTAGCTAGGACTATGCATCCACACCATTCCTGGCTAATTTTCATTGTTTTTTGTAGAGATGAGGTCTCACTAGGATGCTCAGACTGGTCTTAAAAACCTGGCCTCAAGCCATCCTCCTACCTCGGCTTTACAAAGTGCTGGTATTACAGGCATGAGCCACCATTCATGGCTGTTATTAATTTTATATATAATTTATTGCTCGTGGAATTAGGCTCTGTACAATCTGGGCTCTCATTTTAGAAATACACAAAAGCTTTTAATAACAGTCATTCTTTAATGCTTAAAAGACTTTCATTTTGCCCTAGAATATAAGTGTGCCAGTAAAATCACTTGATTTTATGCATAGATTTAAAACATTATTTTAATTTTCAATTTTTTATTTAAAATATAAAATTCCTGTGTTTACCTTATTATATCTAAAGCTGTTCAGAGAAACAATCTAAAATCTAAAGCTATTTAGATAAGCAAATAATACTCTAAGATAGAATTTATGAATATCCTAAAAAATATTGATGCATTTCTTAAAAACCTTAGTATAGAAAAGTGTTCAAATAGGAAATCATATATGTAATGACAGTTGTAAAAAAGTTTCAGAACATTTTTTATGAACAAAATTTACTGAGTGAATGGTAAAATACTTGAATTCCACAATGAATATTATTCTTATTTTCACACTGAACTATTTCATTTACCTTAAAAATAATGAGAGTTAAAAAATTATTATGTGAAACTTGTTGAAAATACTTTGTACAAGAAATATACCTGAATCCTAAATAATGTTACTAAACAGGGCTGCATTACCAAATCTGATAACATTTCAAAGTTGATTTATAGAATCCTTTAATCAGAAGGGACTTCAGGGTCATCTTCATAGTCAATAGTTCATCTGAAGGAAAATCTTTTCTATGTCACTAACGATCACTTCTTGAATATTTCTTCAGTTAGAAATCTTTGTTTTTGTTTTCTTGTTTAGTTTTGTTTAATTTGTTTCCTCAGTTTGTGAAATTTATACATTTTATTGATTTTTAGAGCCAATTATACCTCCCTATAATGCCTGCTTAGCTATTTCTTATTCTACTTAATGAAAGTATGTAGACTAAGTAAAAACAGTTTATCCACATAAAGGCCTTTCAAAACAAAGAGCTATCAGATTTAGCAAATACAAATAGAAGACATCCATTTAAATGTGATTTTCAGATAAACAACAAATAACTTTTACAATAGATATATCCTATGCATTTTCCCATGCAACTTTGGGCAAATTTATACTACAAAATTATAATATTGTTTTTCTAAAATACAAATTTATCTTGGAATTCTGTGTTTTATCGAGCAACTTTATTCAAAAACAGTTTCCTATTCTAATATCTTCCTAGTTTCTTTAGGTTTAGCCTAAATATATACATTTAAATTACTGGGAAACAGCAGTTTTGTGTGCTTTCAATACTCATAATAACCTTGGAAGCATTGTACTTATGACTGTGAAATTATCATAATCTTCAAGTATAGTCTACATTGAAAAGAATGTTGGGGGCTGTAACTTTCCTTTATCATTCATCAGTGTTCTACTCAACATGTCTTTTTGTTTGCTTCTTCAAATTTTTGCAAAATGTCATACTGACATTGTGCTTGTGTCAACTGAAATACTTAATACTACCTACATCCTCAGGTTATCATTCTGCCAAGCTATGCATATGCTAAGGATTTTGAAGCTAAATACATCACTTTCCATTTAGTTTTTATCTTTAACTCAAACCAAATAATTTTAGCTGGTGATTTTTTCCCATTACTGAAGTGTTGTCTGCTTTCAGAAGCTTTCATAAGACTGTCATTAAGCAAGGCACAACCTTACTGCTTTTAAAATATGGTTAATTTTACAAATGTTCATCTTTGTAAGAGTTCTCAGAAAAACATTCGTCTTGTAATATTCAAGTTTTATTGATATAAATTGGTAAATCAAAGTGAAAATATTATTTTATTATTATTGCATTCCTTTTTCATTATTTCCTTAAAATTTTATTTTCAATGAGGAGTTTTGTAGAATCAAAGGCTGTATCTCCTGAAAACTAATTTACCTAAGAATTTTTCTACTTTGCAATGCACAGTTACAGAGACAGCACTACTTTAATGGTGCTCTAAGATTTGATCTGTAAATACAATAGTTTTGGCAATTTATAGGAAAATGACTCTGGCTTGTTTTCCAGCTCTAGGTCTCATCTCCACTGCTTCCTCTCCTTGGCTTCAGGAGGTACCAGGTGGCTTTACTGCAGCCTCTGTCACCCTGTGATCTACAGGCACTGGGAGAGCCATAGGGAGGATGCCAAAGCTGGGAAAAGATTTTTATTGTTTTAAAGAGTATTAGAAGAAGCGAATGTTAAGATGGCCTACTAGATGCAGCCAGGAGGAACATCTGCCACCAAGGGACCATGACATTGGGAAGACTGGTGCACTCCAAGCAGATCTATAGATGAAGGCATGCAGAGTGGATGGAGAGATGGATGGAGTGGATAGATCACCCTGGGCTGAAAGGGGAGGAAGCTGGGAATGCTGCATAGGGCTATCACCTACTGGAACTGGCTCTGGGCCCCCAGTGACTCACGGGAAAAGGGTGCACTAAAAGGCAAGGCATGACCTGCTCTCCCTACAAACTTCTGGAATCCTGGCATCAGGAGACCCCACAAACCCCATGGACACTTGAACTGGCAGGGAAAGCTGCTTAGAGAGGTGATAGGGGCAGAGCTCCAGCCTGTACAGAACACAGAAGGTTGAGTGTGGGACATCTGCAGAGGAGCATAGCCAGGGGTGCCCATTTCCCAAAGCAGCCTGCCATGCTCTCCTAGGAGACTTTAGCCTTAGGGGAACTGATAGACCTAAACAGAGCAGGACAGGCCAATTTGATCTCAATGTGCCCTCCCTGCCACCCCCTACTCCATCTGGTGGAATCTCCCAGGGCACTGGCCTGGCTGAGCCCACTTGCAATGCAGCCTTGGATGACCAACTGGGTGCCTCCTGGAAGCCACATCATAGTTTTTTCACTGGTTGACTATGCCTGACCTTCAAAGAGCTCCAGCAGAGTGGCTCTTGCTGACTCTCACCAGTCTACCTGAACCCTCCCACCACTGCATCCCCTATGCCACTTTGCCATGCACTTGTCATAGCCCTCCCAAACCCCTCCCCACATTGCTTAGCCAGCTTGCAGGTGCAGGGGACCTTACCTTCCTTCTCCAGCTGAGGCCATCCACCATGATCAAGTAGGCTTTACCTCTGGGTTACAAGGTTGGTTCAACATATGCAAATCAATGTACCCCACCACATCACTGCTGCCAATGTGAGTGTACCCCCCACCAACTGCATTGCCATTGCCATTTTGAACATGAACATGGAGGCCAGCGGCCCCACCCTTCATTGTGTACCACCACCTCTGCTGGCCCAAATGAATGCACGGTTCCAGAAGCCCTGCACCCACCAGTGCTCTGCCCAGAGCTGACATCACCACTAGCACAAACATGCATACAAAGGTTGGCAGCCTGGCAACCACTGGTGCTCCACTCGAGCTGGCAAGAGTACACCCTGCCATACTGCCTGCTACTGGTACATGCACATGAGCACAGTTCCCATTGCCACTGCTGCAGTGAAGCACTTTGGCTGGCACCATCTGTTGAAGTACTGTGACCAGCTGTTAGGGATCACCCTGACCCATCTAGCACAGCAGGTTCTTAAACTCAAGTGGCCAGTTGACAAAGCTAGGGCCCTGATACCAACCTTCCAGGGTTATAGAATAAATCCCAAGAGTGCTGAGCTGAGCCTTGGCTCCCTAAAATCTTCCAGAAATGAAGCCAGCTGACTGAAGCCACCTTATACCACAATGAAACCCCAAAGAGCATAAAATATAAAAGCAAAAAAGACAACAACTTTAAAGACTTAAGGAATATCGGCACACACAGATGAGAAAGAATAAGCCGGAACTCTGGCAAATCAAAAAGCCAGAGTGTCTTAACAATGAATGCCTGCACTAGTTAGTTTTCCCGCAATGCTTCTTAACCAGGCTAAAATGGCAGAAATTAAAGAAATGGAATTCAGAATATGAAAAAAAAAATGATCAAGATTCAGTAGAAAGTTGAAGCCAAATCCAAGGATCTTAATAAATACAATAAAACAATACAAGGGATGGAAGACAAAAATGGTGGCTATTTTAAGAAAGAACCAAACTGATTAAATAGAGCTGAAAAACTCACCTCAAGAATTACAGTATTAAGAGCAGAATTGAAAAAGTTGAGAAAAGAATCTCAGAGCTTGAAGAATGGGTCTCTGAAATAATTCAGACAAAAATAAAGAAAATATATTAAAGAAGAATGAAAACCAAACACCATATGTTCTCGCTCATAAGTGGGAGTTGAACAATGAGAACACATGGACACAGAGAGGGGAACATCACACACCGGGGCCTGTCAGTGGGGTGGGGAAGGGGAGGGAGAGCATTACAACAAATACGTAATGCATGCTGGGCTTAAAACCTAGATGATGGGATGATAGGTGCAGCAAACCATCATGGCACATGCATACCTATGTAATAAACCTGCAAGTTCAGCACATGTATCCTAGAACTTAAGAAAATAAATAAATTAAAAAAAAAGAAGAACGAATTAAACCTCTGAAAAATATGAGATTATGTAAAAAGACAAAATTTACAACTCATTATTGTTCCCGAAAGATAGGGGGAAAAAAACAGTTTGGAAAGCATATTTCAGAATATTGTCCATGAACATTTCCCCAACCTTGCTAGAGAGGACAACATTCAGATTCAGGAAATGCAGAGAAACTCCTTCAAGATACTACACAAGACGATCATTTGTAAGACACATAGTTATCAGATTCTCAAAGGCCTAAATGAAAGAAAAAAATGCTAAATGAAGCTAGAGAGAAGGGATGGGTCACTTACAAAGGGATCTCCATTCAGACTAGAAGCAGGCATTTCAGCAAAAACTACAAGCCAGAAGAGATTGGGGGCTTATTTTCATCATTCTTAAATAAATGAAAGTCCAACCAAAAGTATATTCAGCCAAACTAAACTTCATAAACAAAGAAGGAAGATGCTTTACAGACCAGCAAATGCTAAGGGAATTTGTTACCACCAGACCTGTCTGACAAGAAGTCCTTAAGAGAGCATTAAATATGGAAAGGAAAGACCATTACCAGCTACTACAAAACACATTTAAGTACATAGACCATTGACACTGTAAAGTAACCACAGAAACAAGTCTGCATATTAGCCAGCTAACAACATGACATGATCAAATCTGCATATATGAATAGTAACCTTAAATGTAAATGGCTAAATGCCATAATTAAAAGGAACAGAGTGTCAAGTTAGCTGACAATGGTGTGTTGTCTTCTGAAGACCCATCTCACATGCAATGACACCAATAGGATAGAAGTAAAGGGATGGAGAAAAATCTACTAAGCAATTAGAAAATGGAAAAAAGCATGGGTCACGATTCTAATTTCAGACAAAATAGAGTTTAAACAAACAAAGATTAAAAAAAAGACAATATATAATGGTAAAGGGTTCAATTCAACAAGAAGACCTATCAAAAATATATATCCAGACAACAAAGGAACCCCCAGATTCATAAAGCAAGTTCTTAGATGCCTAGTAAGAGACTTACTTAGATACTTGAATAATAATAGTGAGAGACTTCAACACATCACTGACACTATTAGAGAGAAAATCAAGACATAAAATTAACAAAGATGTTTGGCACCTGAACTTGACTCTTGACCAAACGAACCCACTTTCCACATGGCACATATTCTAAAGTCGACCACACAACTGGCCATAAAAAATCCGCAGCAAATTCAATGAAATCAAAATATACCAACTACCCTCTTGTAACACAACACAATAAAAATAGAAATCAATACTAAGAAAATCACTCAAAACCATACAATTACATGGAAATTAAACATCCTGCTCCTGAATAACTTTCAGATAAACAATGAAATTAAGGCAGAAATAATTAAATTATTTGAAACTATTGAGAACAAATATTCAACATATCAAAATCTCTGGGACATAGCTAAGGCAGTGTTAAGAGGAAAATTTATAATTTTAAATACCTACATCAAAAAGTTAGAACAATCTCAAATTAACAACCTAACATTATACCTAGAGGAACTAAAGCAAACCAGCCCCACAGTTAGCAGAAGACAAGTGATAACTAAAATCTTAGTTGAAGGAAAACGAACCCCCCCGCCCAAAAAAAAAAAAAACATACAAAAGATCAAAGAATCCAGGAGTTTCTTCTTTGAAAGAATAAGTAAGATAGACCACTAGTTAGAATAATAAAGAAAAAAATTTTAAAAACCCACAATCAGAAATGACAAAGGGAACATTTTCAGCAACCCTACAAAAACATAAAAAACCTACCATGAACACATAGAGACTACTCTACTATAAGACTACTATGATTACATCTATGCACACAAGCTGGAAAACTTTTAAGAGATGGATAAATTCCTGGACAAATATATCCTCCCAAAATTGAACCAGGAAGAAATTAAATCCCTGAACAGACTGGTAACAAGTTGCAAAACTGAATCAGTAACAAAAGAAAGCCCCAGGACCAAATGGACTCACAGCCAAATTCCACCAGATTCATAATGAAGAGCTGGTACCATTCCTACTTAAACTATTCCAATAAATTAAGGAAAAAGGATTGTCCCCTAACCGATTCTATAAGGCCAGCACCATCCTGTTACCAAAACCTGGTGGATACACAACAACAACAACAACAAAAATGTCAGGCCAGTATCCTTGATTAACATTGATACAAAAATCCTCAACAAAATAATAGCAAAGAGCATCCAGCAGTACATAAAAAAGCCATCTGTCACAATCAAGTAGGCTTTATCCCTGAGATGCAAGGTTGGTTCAACATACTCAAATCAATAAATATGATTCATCACATAAACAGAACTAAAAGAAAACACATAGAATCATCTCAATAGATGGAGAAAAGGCTTTCAATAAAATCCAATATTCTTCATGTTAAAAACTCTCAACAAACTAGATATCAAAGGAACATACCTCTTCAATATACCTCTTTGAGGTATGTTCCTTTGATATCTAGTTTGTTGAGAGTTTTTAAGATGAGGCATACCCATAGCCCACCTACTACTGAACGGTAAAAGTAGGAACCATTCCCCTTGAAACCCAGACAAAGACAAAGATGCCCTCTCTTGTGACATTTTTTCAATATAATACTGTAAGACTCGGCCAGAGCAATAAAGCAAGAGAAAGAAATAAAAGGCATCTAAATAAGAAGACAGGAAGTCAAACTATCCTTGTTTGCAGATGACATGATTCTACAACTAGAAAACCCCATAGTCTTTACGCAAAAGCTTCTTGATCTCATAAAAAACGTCCAGGAAATTTCAGGATACAAAATCAATGTACAAAAATCACTAGCATTCCTACACACCTACAATATCCAAGCTGAGAACCAAACCAAAAATGCAATCCCACTCACAATAGCCACAAAAAGAATAAAATACCTAGGAATACAGCTAACCAGGGAGGCAAAAGATCTCTACAATGAGAGTTACAAAACACTGCTCAAAGAAATCAGAGATGACGCAACAAATGGAAAACCATCCATGCTCATTCATAGGAAGAGTAAATCTTATTAAAATTGCCATATTGCCCAAAGCAATTGTGAGATTTAGTGTTATTCCTATCAAAGTACTAAAGGCATTCTTCGCATAATTAGGAAAAAAAAAACTATTTTCAAGTCGTATGGAACCAAACAAGAACCCAAAATAGGTAAGGCAATCCTAAGCAAAAAGAAAAGAGCGGGAGGCATCAGGTTACTCAACTTCAAATTATATTACAATTTTACAGTAAACAAGACAGCATGGTATTGGTGCAAAAACAGACACATAGAACAATGGAACAGAATAGAGAGCCCATAAATAATACACACACCTACATCCATCTAATCTTCAACTAAGTTGACAGAAACAAACAGTGGGAAAATGTCTTCCTATTCAATAAATGGTGATGCAGTAACTGTCTAGCCATAACCAGAAGATTGAAACTAGACCTCTTCCTTACACAATATACAAAAATCAACCCAAGATGGGTTGAAGACTTAAATGTAAAACCTAAAACTATAAAAATCATAGAAGATAGCCTAGGAAACACCATTCTGGACATAGGACTTGACAAAGATGCCAAAATCAACTGCAACAAAAACAGAAATTGACAAATGGGACCTAATTAAGCTGAAGAACTTCTGCACAGCAAAAGAAACTATCAGCAGAGTAAACAGACAGCCTGTAGAAGGGGAGAAAATATTTGAAAATTATGCATCTGACAAAGATCTAATATCCAGCATCTATAAGGAACTTAAACAAATTTACAAGTAAAACACAAACAGCCTCATTAAAAAGTGGGCAAAGGACATGAACAGACATTTCTCAAAAGAAGGCATACACACGGCCAACAAGCATATGAAAAAAAAGCTCAATATCACTGATCATTAAAGAAATGCCAATGAAAACCACAATGAGATACCATCTCAAACCAGTCAGAATGGCTATGATAACAAAAAGATAACAGATGCTGGTGAGGATACAGAAAAAAGGGAACACTTACACACTGCTGGTGAGAGTGTAAATTAGTTCAGCTATTGTGGAAAACAGTTTGGTGATTTCTAAAAGAACTCAAAACAATTAACATTCGACCCAACAATTCTATTATTAGGTATATACCCAAAGGAATATAAATCACTCTACATTAAAAACACATACATATGTATGTCCTTTGCCCCACTATTCACAATAAAAAAGACATGGAGTCAACCTAAATGTCCACACACAGTAGATTGCATAAAGAAAATGTGGTACATATACAGAATGGAATACCATGGGGCCATTAAAAAAAGTGAGATTGTATTCTTTGCAGCTACATGGATGAAGCTGGAGGCCATTGTATTATTCAGACTAACATAGCAACAGAAAACCAAATACTGCATGTTTTGACTTTATAACTTCCTCTTATAGATGGAGCTAAATATTAAATACATAAGGACACAAAGAAGGGAACAACAGGTAGTGGGTTCTACTTGAGGGTGAAAGGTGAGAGGAGGGTGAGGATTGATAAACTACTATCAGATTCTCTGCTTCTTACCTGGGTGATGAAATAATCTGTACACCAAACCCCTGTGAGACACAATTTGCCTATATACCAAACCTATACATGTACCCCTGAACTTAAAAGTTTTAAAAAAAAGGAAAGCATATGCCTTAGCTACAAACTATTATATAAATATATACTTTAATATATAAACAATACACAATTGAAATTCAGATCATTATTACTGAAAATATTGTTAAGACTATGAAGAAGTGGCCACCAGATTTATTATGGTTTTGTTGGACAACTTGTCTTTTTAAAGTGTAGATGTTTAGCTCATATTTTTGGTGCCTTGTAAATCATTACATGTATAATTATATACAAGCTACAAAAGGATCTAATGTATACTTTCCTACACTATTTTAATATCTGATTTTAGACTAAAATTGTCCTTTAATTTTATCAAAACTAATTTTTTTCTATATTTATGTGGCACATGGAAGTTTAATCCAAGTTTCAACTACACATGGGTTTTCTAATAACAACCCTGTAGGATTGACACCTGGAAGTGTGACATTTTTAATGCCTCTGTTTTTGTTGAGCAGCAATTTCTGAGCTTAGACAACTCCAACATAAATTTACAATGAATTTTGGTAAACATGTTGAGGTTTTGTGAAAGTTAATATACTTCTAAACAGATAATAGAAAAATTCCTAAATATTCTTTCTAAATAAAACAATTGTTTACAAGCAGGATGATAAATCAGTTTAGAATTTACCCCCGATATTTCAAATAATGTCACAAATAACCGTATTTGAAGACATTAATAGACTAAATGTTCTCAAGTTTCATTTTCCACATTAAAGATTCGAGTTATGAATTAAATAGCCATCAAACCAGATTTTAAATTAATTTCCAAATAAGAAATTCTTATAACTCAAATCCTTAATGCAGAAAATGAAATGTTAAAATAGTATATCTCTTCAGTTATATTCCAGTATTGGCTTTTGTGGCATAATCTTTGAGTATGTCAACAATTTACCATTCTCAGTTGTTAAAGAAAAACTTTATCAAATAGAGTTAAAGAAACAGGGAATATTTTCTTCAAGACTATTTCAATAAGGAAGAAAGACTGAATTAATTAAAAACAGTTGGGGGTAGAATTTTTAAAGCATGGGATAAGTTCTATGGGATAGAGGTGGGGAGTCAATGTGATTAGGCAGTCTCTACTTGCCAGTTGTAACTTACTAAGTTAGGTTCTTACCCCCTCACAGAGACTGAGAGATAGGAGTGATAGCCTTCTTGAATAATTACATTTCAAAAAGATGGCTCCCGAGTCCTTCAGAAAAACATTGCTATGTTGTAAATCTGTCAAGAGACTGAGGGAAGATTAACATCTACAAAGGGCAGAGAAAGAATTTGCAATTATAAATTTTCTAAAATAAATGCTCTAAGAAAAGGGAGGCCAGGAGCCAATCAGGAATAAGCCTGTGTAAAGTTTAGTTAAGATGAGGAGACCCTTAAACCATCTTGATTACATTAAAAAATGAGATTTCTAACAATCCACCGAGTGAGAAGCCCTCAGTGAACTTAGTACATCACAAATGTAAGTCTTTTATCTCTATATACGAACCATGAAAAACTTATTAGATAGAGGATGAACCAAAGGAGATCATTTAACAAAGATGTTCAACTTTTGCTTATTATGCACTAATATTTTTTTTTAGACGGAGTTTTGCTCTTGTTGCCCAGGCTGGAGTGCAATGGCACCATCTCTGCTGTCTGCAACCTTTGCTTCCCGGGTTGAAGCGATTCTCCTGCCTCAGCCTGCTGAGTAGCTGGGATTACAGGCATCCGCTACCACGCCCGGCTAATTTTGTATTTTTAGTAGAGACGGGGTTTCTCCATATTAGTCCAGCTGGTCTCAAACTCCTGACCTCAGGTGATATGCCCTCCTCAGCCTCCCAAAGCGCTGGGATTACAGGCCTGAGCCACCACGCCCGGCTGGTTATTATTCTTTCATGGCAAATAAAGGATTTATTTTCTCAAGATATCACCAAAAGAGAATGAAACACATTTTATGTCGCTTATGATTTATTTAACATTGTTCTTTATGAGATTACTATGAAATCCTTTAAATACAGAGACTCCACATTCTCCTATGCTCTAACATTGCCAAGACCGATTTCAGCTCCTTAGGTATTAGATGTCCAACTCCTAGCAATTTTTATTTTAGTTCTACCTAAAAATTAATAAGAATCAACCGCTAGAAAAGAGTTTTAGTATATTTTTTAAACTTTGATAAATAAATCATAACTTTTTTGAACTTACTGTGTATTATTTTGCATATCACATTTTGTATTGATAATGGTTGAACACTTGATGTAAATGCTTAATAGCCAAAGCATAATTTTAGTGCTTAATACTGACATCGTTTCCATGAACAGGCTTATCTGCATTTTACAGATAAGAAAACTGAAGCAGAGTTGTTAATAAACTTACTCCAGGTCACACATTTTGCCGTGCAGTATGAGAGACTGAGAAGAACTGGTGATGCCAAGTTCCCTTTAAACTATGCGACTGCATCCCCTACAGAGACTGAGAGCCACCATTAACCAGGTGTTCCTATCCTTCTGTGAAGAGTTTAATTGCAGTTTCTATTTGGCTGTGACTTTTTCATATCTGGGATTCCTTTGGAAATATACGTCTATTTCCCACATTACACCATTTTTTTTATGTTCCATCAAAGATCCAACTCCTGCTTTCCAGATCATGTACCTGTGTTGTTATTCAAGTTTTTGTTCCTGTTTCTATAGCATGCTCTGTTTTATTTCTATTTCTCTTCTTCTTTCCCAATTTGTCTGCTAGAAGCTGATGTCTAGATAGAATTAATCAAGCATTTGTTAAAAGTATCAGATATTTCTAAATTTTTCATATCTGTGATGAGCCATTGACGAAAACCACATTATTATCTCAATAGGTGCAGAAAAGACCTTCAATAAAATTCAACACCTTTCATGATAAAAACTCTCAATAAACTAGGTATTGACGGAATGTATCTCAAAATAATAAGAGCTATTTATGACAGATCCACAGCCAATATCATACTGAATGGGCAAAAGCTGGAAGCATTCCCTTTAAAACCAGCACAAAACAAAGATGCCCTCTCTCACCACTCCTAGTCAACATAGTATTGGAAGTTCTGGCCAGGGCAATCAGGCAAGAGAAAGACATAAAGTGTATTAATTTAGAAAGAGAGGAAGTTAAATTGTCTCTGATTGCAGATGACATGATTGCATATTTAGAAAACGCCATCATCTCAGCCAAAAATCTCTTTAAGCTGATAAACAACTTCAGCAAAGTCTCAGGATACAAAATCAATGTGCAAAAATAACAAGCATTCTTATACACCAATAACAGACAGACAGACAGCCAAATCATGAGTGAACTTCCATTTACAATTGCTACTAAGAGAATAAAATACCTAGGAATACAACTTATAAGGGATGTGAAGGACCTCTTCAAGGAGAACTACAAACCACTGCTCAAAGAAATAAGAGAGGACACAAACAAATGGAAAAACATTCCATGCTCATGGATAGGAAGAATCAATATCTTGAAAATGCCATACTGCCCAAAGTAATTTACAGATGCAGTTCTATCCCCATCAAGCTACCACTGACTTTCTTCAGAGAATTAGAAAAATGCTATGTTAAATTTCATATGGAACCAAAAAAGAGCCTGCATAACCAGGACAATCCTAAGTAAAAAGAACAAAGCTGGAGGCATCATGCTACCTGACTTCAAACTATACTACAAGGCTACAGTAACCAAAACAGCATGGCACTGGTACCAAAACAGACATATAGACCAATGAAACAGAACAGAGGCCTCAGATATAACGCCACACATCTACAGCCATCAGACCTTTGACAAACCTGACAAAAACAAGAAATGGGGAAAGGATTCCCTGTTTAATAAATGGTGTTGGGGAAACTGGCTAGCCATATGCAGAAAACCAAAACTGGACCCCTTTCTTACACTTTATGCAAAAATTAACTCAAGGTGGATTAAAAACTTACATGTAAGACCTAAAACCCACAAAAACCCTAGAAGAAAACCTAGACAATACCATTCAGGACACAGGCATGGGCAAAGTCTTCATGACTAAAACACCAAAAGCAATGATAACAAAAGCCAAAATTGACAGATAGGATCTAATTAGACTAAAGAGCTTCTGCACAGCAAAAGAAACTATCTTTAGAGTGAACGGGCAACCTACAGAATGGGAGAAAAGTTTTGCAATCTATCAATCTGACAAAGGGCTAATATCCAGAATCTATCCTTCTCTAGGATGAATGTTTTCTGGTCTGTTTTCTTATGTTTTCTGGTTTGTTGTAGAGCTAATATCTGGATTCTGGATATTAGCCCCATTTCTATCCAGAAACAAATTTATAAGAAAAAAACAAACAACCCCATCAAAAAGTGGGCAAAGGATATGAACAGACACTTCTCAAAAGAAGACATTTATGTGGCCAACAAACAGATGAAAAAAAGCTCATCATCACTACAGAAATGCAAATCAAAACCACAATGAGATACCATCTCATGCCAGTTAGAATGGTGATCATTAAAAAGTCAGGAAACAACAGATGCTGGAGAGGATGTGGAGAAATAGGAACACTTTTACACTATTGGTGGAAGTGTAAATTAGTTCAATCATTGTAGAGGACAGTGTGGCAATTCCTCAAGGATCTAGAACCAGAAATACCATTTTACCCACCAATCCCAGTACTTGGTATAAACACAAAGGATTATAAATCATTCTACTATAAAGACACATGCACACGTATGTTTATTGCAGCACTATTTACAATAGCAAAGACTTGGAACCAACACAAATTCCCATCAATGACAGACTGGATAAAGAAAATGCAGTATTCAATTAGGAAAAGAGGAAGTCAAATTGTCCCTGTTTGCAGATGACTTGACTGTATATCTAGAAAACCCCATTGTCTCAGCCCAAAATGAAAACCCCATTGTCTCAGCCCAAAATCTCCTTAAACTGATTAGCAAATTCAGCAAAGTCTCAGGATACAAAATCAATGTACAAAAATCACAAGCATTCTTGTACACCAATCACAGACAAACAGAGAGCCAAATCATGAGTGAACTCCCATTCACAATTGCTTCAAAGAGAATAAAATACCTAGGAATCCAACTTACAAGGGATGTGAAGGACCTCTTCAAGGAGAACTACAAACCACTGCTCAATGAAATAAAAGAGGATACAAACAAATGGAAGAACATTCCATGCTCATGGGTTGGAAGAATCAATATCGTGAAAATGGCCATAGTGCCCAAGGTAATTTATAGATTCAATGCCATCCCCATCAAGCTACCAATGACTTTCTT